>NC_134567.1:10294947-10619515 GCF_025594145.1 Primulina tabacum
AAGGAAATATTTAGTCCCGAATCAATTAAGATGTGAACCCACAACTAGTTGTATCAATGAACCATTGAGGGCCACCAAGTGCTAATTTTCTAGATCCCGTTGAGGAAGAAATTAGTTCAATGTGTTGAACGGCTTATAAAGGAGTTTATAAGCGCAAAGAAAATAGAAGTATGACTCTATAAGAGAATTATGGGGAATATAACTTATAATTTATGAAGTGTTCCTAAATTAAAAGATGGCTCAAAAAATAATGTCTTTGAAAATTGTGATTTTCATAAAAATTATTATGGACTAAATTAAATTAATTCAAGTGTTGAATTATTTAAACAGTAGTAGAACTAGTAGAGTCCAAATAATTAAATTAATTCAAGTGTTGAATTAAATAATTATTGGGTCTTGTACAGCCCAATAGAAATAATTATTCAACTAGTGGGCTTGAGTTAAATCAAGTAAGGATTAATGGTCCAATTGTCTGAGACAATTAAATTAAATTCCATGGGCTTTGTAATTGTTACAAGCCCAAATATAATTGCATGCTTGGGAGGTGAAGGGTTGGAGGCAACTTTTTCATTAAACAAGGCATGGCATGCAATGCTACTTTTTACTTTTCACTACACTAGAAAACTTGTTCTCCCCCTTCTCTCCAAAAACACAAGGGCCGAAATTCTAACCTATTCTCCTTCATTTTTGCTTCTTCAATTGTGAAGATTGCATACTCTTCTCAAAGAAAATTCTCTAATTTTTCTAGTGCAAAATTAGAGGGGATCTTCCTAGTTGGTGGTGGGCTTGATTTTGAGCAAGGAGTGCTCATTGGAAGCTTGTAGATTGTCTAGCCATTGAAAAGCTAAGTTGTTTAACAACTTAGTTGGAGACATCATCAATCCTTTGTGATTGATAGGTAAAAATTTCTAAAACACCCTATGTATGACATTTTGTGTTTTATGTTATTTGCTACAAATCATAGTGAGGTGCTCGAATTTTTGCTTGTAAAATTTGATTTTTTAAAACTTCCATTGCGCATCTGGGCACCGTAACCAATCTTCTTTCAAGTGGTATCAAAGCTATGGTTACTATTTTGTGTAGCAAATACATGATATTATATTGAGGTTGATTTCTAACCGCATAAGATAATCGTTACAACAAATCGAAGACCTTTTTTGGGGAACTTTTGGCACTAGCCCGTTTTAGTGGGCTGCCTATTTCGTAGGAAGGGCAGCCCAGGGCCTGTAAAAAACAACCCCTACATTTATTAAAAAATAAATTTTTTTGTTGGCCGGAATCCAGCGACGGAGCTCCGGCAATGGTGTTGACGACTAGGGTTTCCAAAAGTGTTTTGAAATATCAAATTGTCATGGGCTTTGAGTTTTTGGGCCATTGGATGGTCAACATAATTGTGAAATTTAAATGGGCCAAATATATTTTTGGTGAAAAATGTCTTAATGGGTCCTTAAGTTTAAATCTACAAATGTTGTACATATTTTCATAAAATAAATATTTGAAGTTGGACTTAAATTATTTATAGTAAATGGTGATTTACAAGAAATTATGTTATAAATAAATTATTTAGAAAGTAGACAAAGGAGTTTGTTTACTTTGTTGATTTAGTTTATAATCGTGGCGGTTAGTGATTGGATCAAGATATATAATATTAGATCAATTGATTATTGTGATAATTAATTGATGGTGTATGATATGTGATATTATGCATGAAGGATTATCAAAAGCCCAAGCTCAATTTGCTAGGTGTATGCTAGGATTTTGTGTTGAATGATTGTAATAATTATCAATTTATAAGTGAGCTTGGTTTATAGCCGTTCCCACTCTATGAGATGTATCCCTATTTGCAATGGATATTTATTTGTAAATACTAGTATAGTGGAAGATAAAGATTGGAAGATGGTGGCCTTGATGACTATGAAGATCGAAGACATGTAAATATTGGAGGCTTATGTAAAAGTTGCATTTGCATCCCATTAAATTCCCGGATTGGACCTAGGCCCGTGCTTAGCTCACACGGGCTATTAGTATTGGTGCAATTGATCATCCTTGTTTTGTTTACTGTTTATAGTATATGCATGAATCTGCGTTATTATAGATAATGAGTATGTGCATTATTATTATGATAATAACAAAGTTGCATGAATCTGAAAAACATACGATCAAACATGGGGAGCTTTTAAACAAAATTAATGATGAGATCTTTCAAAATTAAAAATCCTCATTTTGAATAAGATTCAAAATAAATATCAAACCCGAAAAGGGAATTATAAATGTGTTTATACTTTCCATGTCTTCCATCGACAATGGGTGCATGAGGAACGCTACATGTACTCGAGGCGGCTCATATTATTGGGGGAGCCCTGGATACTGGAAAGCTGTGACATCCATTGACATGGTGATGTGAATTACGTGGAACTCCCATGATTTCAACTCATATTATTGAGGGAACTCATGTCGACCGTCCATTAAGGTTCAATATCGATGGGTAAGGCTTGACACTTAAAGATGAACGGCGTCATATTATTGGATCCTAATCAAACGTGAGACAATAGTTTACGTAAAGAGTTACATGGAGATGCAATTGGAAACTACCTTTTATAAATACGATTGGCTGATATTATTGGGATCATAATGCTAATTGGACCTTACCGTACCTACTGAGGAAAGAAGTTTCCCGTTTTTACTAGAGGGTAGTGAAAAATGTCAAACAGTGGGAGCGAAAATTTATGAAGCAAAAGTCCATACTTTATATCTTACTAAATATTTAAATATAGTCATTACATTTATATCTTTACATTTCAGTACAAATTTGACAATGTCTTTGATTCGCAACCGCTATTTGCAATACTCGACAAACACATTTAACTGGACCTAATTACCTCAATGGCTAAGAACTTAAAAATCGTCTGTGAATGCATAAGGATAGCATATACACTAACTGATTCGCCCCCTGTTGAGGCTCCGACTAGCTACACTCCTGAGGAATTGCAGACTTACAAGGATTGGTGGACCATGACTTGAGAGCTAAGTGTTATATGCAGGCTTCTATGAATGATGTGCAGCAGAGACGTTTGAGGATTCAAAGAATGGTGCTGACATTCATTTGCATCTCAAGGAGCTCTTTGGTGAGCAGACTCGACCTCTTAGGCATGCTACCGTGAAGGAGCTGATCACTTTACGCATGCGAGATGGGCCTCGGTCCATGAGCATGTCCTAAAGATGATTGGGCTTTTGGACAAGCTCATTGGCATAGATCGTATGTTCCTTCGGAGTTCACAACCGACATGTTGCTCTTGTCACTGCCAAGCTCTTTGATCCTTTTGTGGTGAATTTCAACATGAAAGCTAGAGCCTACCCTTGAGGAGTTGGTGAATATGCTTGTTACCTTTGAGTCCACCATCAAGAAAAGAAGCCGGTTCTTTATTGGGTTCTTAATCTGGTACGTAGACTGGTCCACATGGGAAGGGAAAGAAGCGTTCTTTACAACGCCCCAAAAAGAATGTGCCCTTGAAGAGGCAAGCTCCGAATCCCATTGTGGCGCCACACCAGTAAAGGCTGAAAAGACTACTGATATATGTCATCATTGCAAGAAGCAGGGACATTGGAGGCGTAACTGCAGAGAATATCTTGCCCAGAAAGGTTCTGGAAATGGTATGTTCTATATTGAAGTAAACATTTCAATTAACTCTACTTATTGGGTATTGGATGCTGGCTGTGGCTCACCATCTCTGTAATGATTTGCAGGGTGATGGAAGAAGTAGGAGACTAAGGGAAGGTGAAACCTTCTTGAGGATGGGCAATGGGGCAGAGTTGCTGCCAAGGCTATTGGAGATGTTACTTGCTTTTGAACATTGATTTTGAGTTAATTTTAAGATATGTTTTGTTGTACTGATTTGATGAAAAATATTGTTTCTATTTCTATGCTTGATAAAGATGAATATTTTGTTTATTTTGCAAAAAGTGTTTTTTACATTTACAAGAATGAATGTTGATTGGTACTGGGGAACTTGAAAATGATCTCTATAACTTAAAATTGAAAGATATTCCACTAACAATGTCCAAACAATAACAACAACAAACAAGCGAAAAAAAGATACTCTAAATTTGGCACAATTATGGCATGCTCGATTAGGACATATTTCCCTAAGAAGGATGAACAGCTAGTGGGAGTGGGCATGTTTAATATGTCTGATATTAATTATCTCCCAACTTCTGAATCCTGTCTAAAAGGAAAAGATGGCCAAAATTCCCTTTAAGGCCATGTGGAGCGAGCAAAGGATTATTGGATTTGATCCATACCGATGTGTTGGAAACTAAATTCCGGCGTTTGACAAAATATGAACCAACTGATACGCGCAATTCTGCAACTGGACTTAACAACTAAATTCAGCTGATCTAATAAAGAAAACTGATCAGTTGGAAACCGATCAGTTGATACATTCAGCCGTATGCTTTTAAGCTAAGCATCCTTCAACTGAACATGTCTCGGAAAAGAACACTCAACCGACAAAGAGACATAGAAGACTGCAACTGAATATGAAACGCCGCACTTCAATCAATACAGCTTAGAACAACGTATTTCGGCTAAAGCAGTTAAGATGCCGCATTACAATAAATGAAGCAAACAATGCACAAGAAATAATGAAGTGGCAATCAACGGATACAAAGATTCAAATATATCTCAAGTTACCGTTGGAAGGGAAGCTTATAAATATGACAGAATAACAGCTGAATAAAAAGAGAGATCACTCTATTAAAAGCTTGCTGTTACTATGCCAAAATCCTAGCTCACTCTTACTTGGTTTATTCGTAGCAGTCAAGGATACAATTTGAGCTCACTAGCACTTTGTAATATTCGTTAAATTCGATAGTGCTAAGATCAGTTACGCACTTAGAACATTTTGTAATACTAAGAGTTTCAGTTTTTGGAAGTGGTAAGTCCAAACTGAAGTGGGTCAGTACAAATCTTGTATTCGATCAAAGTCTTTTAGTGGAAATCCTATCATTGAGATAGAAGGGGTGACGTAGGGGTAATTGAACTCTCTGAACATCCAGAAACAATCCTTGTGTATTCTATTTCAGTTTTGTATTCTATCTGTCAGTCAGTTACTTTCCGCAACTACTTTAGTTTAACTGATTGTCATTGACCAACAAGATTCCGAGAATCAGTTTGTCAATAAACTGAACTCAAAATTCGAAAAGATCAGTTTTAATTGTGAGTGTTTATTCAACCTCCCCCTTCTAAACACTCTTGATACGATAATCGATCCTATCACTATATGTGCGGTCTGCTTAGCATCACCACTAAGCATGGACATGCCTACTTCATCCCCTTTACCGATGACTTATCGAGGTATGGGCATGTGTATTTGATGAAATACAAATCTGAAGCCTTTGAACGGTTCAAAGAATTCAGAAGTGAAGTAGAGAAACAGTTGGGATGAAGCATCAAGTCACTTCGATCGGATTGAGATGGTGAGTACTTGAGTTCCAAGTTCCAAGAGTATCTTAGGGAGAATGAGATTCTCTCACAGTGGACTCTGCCTGCTACACCGCAGTTGAATGATGTTTCGGAGCGTCGTAATCGGACTTTGATGGACATGGTTAGATCTATGATAGGGTTCACGGAGTAACCCCATTCTTTTGGAGATATGCGCTTGAAACAGCGGCACTGTTGTTGAACAATGTCCATTCAGAGGCATTTGATAAGATATCATATGAGATATGGATGGGTAAGCCTCCCAAATATTCTTATCTTAGAATATGGGGATACCCTGCTTATGTGAAGCAGACAGTGAGAGATAAATTGGATAGTCGATCCATTTTATGTTACTTTGTGGGATATCCAAAGAATTCTGTTGGATATTATTTCTATCATCCCCAAGAAAAAAATGTGTTTATTTCTAGGAATGCAACATTTTTAGAAAAGGAATTTCTATTGGATAGAAAAGAGGAGATTATAGAACTCGAAGAGGTTCGAGAGACACCCACAATTGAAGAACCCACACCCGAAGAGCCAAGAGAGGAGATACAAGCTCCTAGAAGATCCGAGAGAGTCTCGAGACCACCTATGAGGTATGGCCTTCTTCTTGAAGAGGGCCATGATGAGCCTGACCATGGATGTGATCCAATGACCTTCAAGGCAGCGTTATCTGATGCCGATTCATTCAAGTGGCTTGAAGCAATGGAATCTGAGATGAATTTCATGCATTCGAACCAAGTGTGGAATCTTGTGGATCCACCTGAGGGAACTGTTCCCATATGGTGTAAATGAATTTACAAAAGAAAACTTGGGTGGGGGGATGGGAAGGTATTAATCTTAAAGGCGAGTTTGGTAGCAAAAGGATATATTCAAAGACAAGGAGTTGACTTTGAAGAAACCTTTTCTCCAGTTGCAATATTCAAGTCTATAAGGATTTTTCTAGCCATAGCTGCATGGTATGACTATGAGATATGGCAGATGGATGTAAAGACGGCCTTTCTTAGTGGGGATATTAAGGAAGAGATTTACATGTCTCAACATGAAAGGTTTACATCTGTCGGAAGTGAGCATATGGTATGGAAACATCAGAGATCTATTTACGGTCTAAAGCAGACATCTAGGAGTTGGAACATCATATTCAATAGTACAATCAAAGAGTTTGTTTTACTAAGAATCATGAGGAACCCTGTGTGTATAAGAAGGTCAGTGGGAGTGCTATGACATTCTTGGTGCTTTATGTTGATGACATTCTACTCATTGAGAATGATGTAGGATGTTGCAATCAACTAAAATATGGTTAGCGAGTAAGTTCTCGATGCAGGACTTGGGTGAAGCATCTTTTGTATTGGGAATACAGATCTATAGAGATAGATCGAGAAGATTGCTTGGTCTCACCCAGTCCACATACATTGATACCATCGTTAAGCGGTTCTCGATGGATGAGTCCAAGAGAGGACATCTACCAATGTGTCATGGCGTGTCCCAATCCAAGTCTATGTCTCCCAAGACTGATGTAGAGATAGAAACGATGACACGCATTCTGTATGCATTCGCAATTGCTAGTATCATGTATGGGATGATATCTACACGTCCCGATGTGGCTTATGCACTAAGTGTAGTGAGTAGATATCAATCGAACCCTGGTCATCCACAATGAAAAGCTGTGAAAAACATCCTCAAGTATTTGAGAAGGACCAATAAGTTGTTCTTGGTCTATGGGGTGGAGAATTGAAATTGGAAGAAAATACCAATTCTAGGTTCCAAAGCGATATCAATGACTTAAAGTCAACCTTTGGGTTCATATTCATGCTCAATGGTGCTACTGTCTGTTGGAAGAGTTCCAAACAAGACAGTACTACGGATTCCACCACTGAGGTCGAATACATTACTGCATCAGCTGCAGCAAAGGAGGTTGTTTTGATAAAGAATTTCGTCCAAGAGTTGGGCGTTATTCCTAATGAAGTTGCTCATGTCCCGGAGTTTTGTGACAACACGAGAGCCATTGCTTAGGCAAAGGAGCCAAGGTATCATCAGAAATCCAAACATATATTGAGAAAGTATCACATCCTCCGAGAGATTGTGGAAAGAGGAGAAGTGTCGATTGACAAAGTCGGCTCTGCAGTTTAAAGCATATGGGTTGTTGGCTCTAGTGCAAGTGGGAGATTGTCAGATTAGGTGCTTGTCGAGCCAAGTGTTGGCCGAGGGTTCATGTTGAAACTCTATGTATAAACAATCTTTATTTTAATGATATTTGAAATTATTGTTTTGGCACATCTTTATTTGTATACTCATGCTAGTTGCATATATGAAGTCCTTGAATATACAAATAGAAGAAATAATATGAAATGCTCATATAATGAGTATCATGAAACTCATTTTTGGAATACTTTATATTTTAAACAGTTCCAAGTCGATTCAGCCGCCGCCTAAGAAGGATATAGGCCGCTCGCGTTTGAGACTAGTATCTGCGATGTAAGTACCATGTTTCAGTGGTAAGGGACATTGTGATGTCCGAGCATGCAGATAGGTGCTTCTTGTAGAGTACACTGAACAAGCCTCCTTAAATGACTTTCCAAGTGGTTCTCATTTATCGAGTGAAAATGTCCTAGTTTATGGTTGTACACCATTAGTTCTTATGACCCGGGACAACATTGAGACTCTATATACATGCATTACACTTCGACTTGTTTACCGATTCATATGGGGTCATCAGTTGGCAAGGTTGGGTGTTTTGTCGAAACATATAGGAGTCGATGCATTGTAGTCGGGGATTCACAACTTACCTTTTGGTATGGATATCCTATGTGATCTCATGTGCATGTAGTTTGAAATCTCTGATCAGAGTGTTGGTGGTAATGATGAAATGGGTTTCATAGATTACACCATCGATGCAATTACGACTTAACACATAGTATCGATTCTTTGGCAGCTCTTGATATACCAATAATTGTCGAATCGATCAGGATATATGAGATGAAGTGATCGTACTGTACGCTAACCATAATTGAATGGTTCTAGCAGGCACTATCATTTGATATCTAGGGAATCATGTAAGCGATGCTTCTAGGCGTTTAACATGATTGGGTGTGTACTATCAGACTTGAGTTCTGACGTTCTTATTATCAAGGAGTTGATAATTAAGAATGGAGCAATTGGGATATGCTCATATAAGGACATGTTTAGTCCCGAATCACATTAAGATGTGAATCCACGGCTAGTTGTATCAATGAACCATTGAGGGCCACACAAGTACTTTCTAGATCCCGTTGAGAAGGAAATTAGTTCAATGTGTTGAACGGCTTATAAAGGAGTTTATAAGCGCAAAGAAAAATAGAAGTATGACTTCTATAAGAGAATTATGAGGAATGTAACTTTTAATTTATGGAAGTGTTCCTAAATTAAAATATGGCTCAAATAAATAATGTCTTTGAAAATTGTGATTTTCATAAACATTATTAACTCACTAGGCATGTGTGATGCAGGTGAGTCCGATGTCAAGGGGACTGGAGGTGCTGAACTCTGAGTCGGCAGACCTGGTGGGCGACATTACCCGAGGACCTCATGATTTCCGCATATTTACGATTTTATGTTATTGAGAGGATATGAGCAATATATATGATGTTTTATTTTACTGTTTGATGTTAGGATTTTTACTGGTTTTTACTCCGCTATATTTTTATTGGTAGTTACTGTGATTATTTTTAAATAATATTTTTAGTAGGACTGAATGCATGCAATTTATTAAAATGATAAATTTCAAAATGTGAGATTTGAAAAAAAAATTATACATTTCAAAAACGGTAGACGTACATCTAGGCCCTACATGTAATGTCCAAAATACGGTAATATAATTCAACTGAATGCAAATTTAGGGAAATTAAAAATTGAATATTAAATTTTTTTGATGGCATGAATTAATTATAATATGCATGTTATTATGTTTAAAATGTTGTTTTATTTTATAATATACAAAACTGTGTTTTAAAGGTATTCGAGACGCGATCGAGGAAAAGACCGAGGGCTGAAAAAGGAAAAATATTTTTAGTAAATGATTACTTTTAATTATTTAAAATATGGTATATGTTATATGATATTTTTGCAAATGGGGTGTTTTGAGGTTATTTTATATACCGAGGCGTATTTTTTACAGGTATTTGATTTTCGACGAAAATATGAACTTTTGAGAACTCGGCTAATATTGTCACAAATTTTCCTAAACAAACTATTTTAAATATTAATTAGTGAGCTTAATGGGCCTAGTATACCATTTTAGTGGGTCTAAAATTACAGCACTTGTTTAAATTACTAAATAAAAGCCCCAAACCCTCGCAACCCCACGCCTCTTACCTCTAATCATACAAGGACTCTTATCCATCACCCACAACACATACCACACGAGATTTTGAAGAGGAAAGTCACGGTTGAGGAATAATTCAGCCTAGGGTTTCCTACGTCGCCGTTCTTCGCATCGCCAACTATTTTTCGTGCGTAATAAATGCAAAGGCACGCCTTAACTTTCTTTCAAATATCCTTCACACCATATTATGTATATTTGCATGAAAAATATGTTTTCTTGCGATTATTTTCGTTTTTATGCCATGCTATGCCATAAATTCATGTTTTATGATTCAAAAACTATTGCTAAGGATAGGTAAAGGGCCTGCCATGGTAGGGACACCAAAAGGGATGAATTACAGAAGGTTTAGGAGCCATATAGGAGTCGGCATAAGGGCTGGATGTGAAGGCTTCATGGCTGAACGAAAATTGGAGTTAAGGGTAGGCTAGGGTTTCGACTAGGACTCCTAGGGAAGCATGGCACCTGGCTGATATTGGGGTGCATTCTAGCCATGATCCTAGGTTCACCACAAGATGGCTAGAGCAAATCTAAGCACAGCTGCACCATGGGAGCCGCACACGGCTTGGACGCGTGAGGGGGAAGGCTGGGCTGCTGTCAGGGGGTTAGTTTCTGTCCAGAAGCTTACCTAGGGTTCGGTTAAGTTCCTAATAGGGTGGCCAAGGGTCTGGTCGTATGGCTAAGGGGTTGGGGTCGAAGCTAGCCTAGGTTCGAATCACACTAGAACTAGGAATCTTGTGCAAAAAAATTCTGTAGCTTCGTATGCATGTTAAAGGGACGGAATTGGCTAGAATTTGGTTGTATAAGGGTTGGTTAGGTGTTATTAAGCTTTGGTTCAAGTTTGGTTAAGTTTCGAGTCCATATGAATCAAAATCGCGATGTTCGTCTAAGTTTAAATACGAATCAAGGAAATTATCGTAAAAGATAAATTTTATGCCTAAGAAATATTTAAGGGGGTGTTTTAAGGTAATAGGTTAATTTTGGAGTGATTTGAAATGTTGTTTCGAAGTCTAGGGATAAATATATAAAGTTATGCTTCTAGGGGTAAAACGGTCATTTTACACTAAAACTGTTAGACGTCCTGGAAGTGCCCTGAATGCTGTAATATATGGTTAAATGTTTATTTTAAATTTTTATGAAGTTATTTGATGAAACGTTAATGCTAAAATATATGTTGCGTGCTTGGTTTAAAAGAAAAATGATTTCTATATGCATGAATTTTTATAAATGATGAAAATATGAAAAGTTGAAGGAGGTGAAGTGATTGTGACTAATACGATGATATGATTGGAGATATCATGAGGGAAAAGACCCCAGAGGGAGCCCGGTTATGGGAGAAGGCCCAGAGGAAGCCCGACGATCGTATTTCCATCGACACGATATGATGATATGATCGATCAAGGCTCAGTTGACGGGTGAAAGTGTCCCCGATATCCCCACCACCCAGTACTTTGATTTTGCGTAAATGGATACATCGACCTTCAGCTAAAACAAAAGTCACAATTAACGATTCAAATTCAATAAAAGGAAAACGTATGCGTATATGATGAAAAAAAACGTTTATGATGAAAATAAAAATGTATATAATGAAAAGAAAAACGTAAACGATGAAAGGAAAAATTTTTTAATTTTATGCATGTTCATGAAAAGGTATTTTATTAAAAGTATTTTTCGTTTTTGCATGTGATTGTATACGTATTACTTGTTATCATGGTTAAGGTTTGCTGAGTCAATAGATTCACTAGGTGTAATTGATGCAGGTGAGCATGATGTTGATGTTGATGTTGTTGTTAATGAGGGCTTGATGGTTGATCTTGCTGGACTGAAGGTGCATACAACCCGAGGACCAGCGCTAGTTTTTCCAAACTTACTTTTATGACTTATCACTACAAGAAAATATGGATTTAACACCACTCAAAATACAACAGGTTTTTGTTAAAACCTTTTTCTTTTATCTTTTAACAACGGTTTTAATGAAAATCGTTGTCTTTGCTAAAACAACGGTTTGTAAAATCGTTGTCTATTAGTGTGCATTTTCAGACTACGAAACAGTTTTTTAAATTGTTGTCTTTGAGCGGGTTTTTTTAGAGTATAAGACAACATTTTTTAAAAAATCATTGTCTATGAACTGGGTTTTTTGTGAATACGACAACGATTATTTTAAACCATTGTCTTTGAACGGAAATTTTTGTTTTGTCTAAGACAACAGTAAAAAACCGTTGTCTATAAGCGAGTTTTTTAGGATTACAACAACGGTTTTAAAAAAACTATTGTTTTTGAGCGAATTTTTTTAAGTTTTAGCAACGATTTGTTGTCTTTGAATTTTTATAAAAAAATTTATTGTAAAATAATCCCCAGATCATGTGTCAATACTCTTACCATATGGGGTCCCAGATCCTTAGAATATCGCCGTTTGCATCTTCTAGAATACTTGTTCTCAAACCCACCTCCTACATCTCAAGATTTATACCAAGATTATCAAACCCAATCACTAGTTTCAACAGAGTCCACTTCCCCCATTTTCTATTCACGAAGCCCCTTGGATATAACGATGTTTCATTTGGTGGGTTTTGTGGCTTGAGTGTTAATCCAAGCAGGAGGAGGTTCCTAGGCGGAGTTGTGGCTATCGCGGCTTCTGGGTCTGCGTAGAAATCCGAGGAGGAGTGGCGTGCATTTCTTCGCCTGAGCAATTTTCGGATTCTTAGACAGAAAGGCACCGAGTGAGTCCGATTTCATGTTTATGCCTACTGTCAAATTTGATAGATTGCTGCTTAGTGTTGATTGTCAGTTCTTGTAATCGTTATGGGGTTCATTTCTCTGAATCTATCTCTCTAAGTTCATGATTTTGCTATTTTTGTTTTTGAATCTTGATTCAAAGAACATGGCTGCAGAGATTAGAGGCGTTGCCTGAGCTGCTCGTAGTTGGTGTTGTTGGATCTCGGTTTTCTCGTGCACAAAACGCGGCGGAAGTTTTAAAATTTTTAGTTTTTATTTTGACAATCAAAATATTTATTTGAGCAATCGTATAGTTTTAATAAATAAACATATATAGGATGTTTAGATTTTACCTTTAGGTACCGTTTGGTTCATGGTATGAGATATATAGTATGGAGATAAGAAATATTTGTAATAATAAAATAAATAGAAAATGATAGTTAATATAGTGTTTGATTAAATTGATTTGATTGATTAAAATTGAAAATAAATCACTTGCCTCCAACTAATCCGGTATAGGCGGATATAGCTCTTGATGAATCCCTAAGAACTTTCTTCAAAAACTCCTTTCTTTATTCTTCTAATCAGGTCCACGATTAGATGATTTGTTCCTCTTCTAATTTGCACTAGAAAAATTAGAAGAGATTTTACGTTGGATATCAAAGTTTGAGAGACGGCTCAAACTATTCCTAAAGAGAAATGGCCGAAATTTGGAGAGGAGGAGAGTGATTTTTCGAAAATCACAATGATTGCGGCTAGGGTTATGGCTTGATTATTATCTTTTATAATTAAGTCATGACCTAATTCACAAAATTAACATTAACGGGATTGAATAACTAATTGGGCTAGTCCAACTAATTTAGTAATAATCAAAGTCCATTAAAAACTTTAATTATTTAGAATGTTGGACTTGTACTCCTACAAGCCCATTAAACATACTTACCACCAATTTTAATTTAATATTTAATAAACTCAACTTTTGATTTTATTAAATTAAATCGATTATAAATTCAGCATTTGAATTTATTATTTAAATTATAAATTCAACTCCTAGAATTTTATCACCTCCAAAACTTAATATTTAATAAACCTAACTTTTTTAGTTTAATAAATTAAATTCTCAGATTTTAGAAATTCAACTCCTTGAATTTATTCTCCCAAATTTATAAATTCATAAATTCAACTTCTTGAATTTACTATCTTATAAATTCAACTCTTTGAATTTATTTTCTCAAAATTTAATTATCATAAGTTCAACTCCTTGAATTTACTATATCATAATATAAATTCAACTCCTTTAATTTATTCTCTCAACGGGAACAAACGATCCAGTGCTTGTGTGACCCTCAATGGTTCAGGGATACAGCTAGCCGTGGGTTCACAACTTTTTGTGATTCAGGGCATAATCCTTTAATTGAGCTTACCCTTATTTGCCACATTCTATATATCAACAATTGATAAAGAGAATGTCAGAAATCAGATTTCTGATTAAACCCATCGAATCATGGTAAGAGCGTCTAGTAGCATCGTCCCATGATTCTCTAGGTATCACTGATAGTGCCTGCAAGAACCAGTCGATTATGATTAGCGTACAGTACGGTCCCTTCATCTCATATATCTCGATCGAATCTGCAACCATTGGTTCATCGAGGGTTGCATAATAATTCGATAACTATGTGATACATATAAATAGTGGCATCGCATGTACTATTGGAGAACTCCTTCTCTAACGTAGATCTCATACTCTGGCCAGAGATTCCACGCACTATTATTTCATCAGATCACATAGGATATCCACACCATAGGTGAGCGGTGAATCCCCGACTACAATGCACTGGCTCTTATATGTATCGCAACTGTACCCAACCTCGCCACCTGATGACTCTCCTAGAGCCGATAAATGAGTCAAAGCACAGCCCTAGCATATAGAGCCTCAGTGTTGTCCCGGGTCGTAAGGACTAATGGTGTATAATCATAACCACAGACTTATCCTCTTGATGAATGATAACCACTTGGAAAGTCAGAGGGAGGGTTGTTCGGTATAATCATCATAAGACTACCCATCTACATGCTTGGACATCTTTATGCACTTACCAAGAAACTCAGTACACAACATCACAGATGCTAGTCTCGAGCTCAAGCGGCCTTTATTCTTATTTTAGGCGGCTGAATCGACTAGGAACAAATTTAGAATATGCAATGTTTACAAATGAGTTTCAACATCGAATTACGATTCATTTGTATTAAAGCATAATCAAGGACTTTATCTATGCTGATTGCATGGGTATACAGATAAAATATAACAAACCATTAAAAAGTAAATTATATTAAAATAAAGATTGTTAATTACACTTGAGTCAATAAATTCTCCAGCCAACAGTTGGCTTACATGACATCTACTCTAACAATCTCCCACTTGCCCTAGAGCCAACTACCCATAAACTTTAATCTCATTGCTTCGCGATGCTTTTCAAACAATGGTCCTGGAAAGGGCTTTGTAAGTGGATCAACAACATTATCTGCAGAGGAGACTCTTTCGACTGATATATCTCCTCTTCCAAAAATCTCCCGAATGATGTGGAACTTACTCAGTATATGTTTGGATCTTTGATGAGACCTTGGTTCCTTTGCTTGCGCAACGGCACTAGTGTTGTCGCAGTACACCGGGACTGGATCAACTCCATTAGGAATGACTCCCAACTCTTGGACAAATTCCTCATCCAAATTGCCTCTTTGGCTGCATCTGATGCAGCAATGTATTCAGCTTCAGTGGTGGAATCCGCAACAGTGTCTTGCTTGGAACTCTTCCAAGAGACAGCCGCACCATTAAGCATGAATACAAACCCAGAGGTCGATTTCGAATTATCTACGTCACATTGGAAGCTAGAATCAGTGTAGCCCTTCCAATTTCAATTCTCCACCCCTATAGGCCATGAACAAGTTCTTAGTTCTTCTCAAGTACTTAAGAATATCTTTCACGGCCTTCCAATGCATTGGACCAGGGTTCGCCTGATATCTGCTTGTAACACTCAGTGCGTAAGCAACATCAGGATGTGTCGACATCATACCATACATGATACTACAAATGGCTGACGCATATGAAATACGTGTCATCATTTCTATCTTTTCATCATTTTTGGGACACATGGCTTTAAATAAAGTAACACCATGACACATTGGTCCGTATTCACTCTTGGACTCTTCCATAGAGAATCGCTTTATAATGGTATCAATATAAGTGGCTTGGGTAAGTCCCAGCATCCTCCTCGATCTATCTCTATAGATTTGTATTCCCAATACATTGGATGCTTCACCCATGTCTTTCATTGAGAATTTACTTGCTAACCATACTTTAGTTGATTGCAGTAATCATACATCATTCTCAATGAGTAGTATGTCATCAACATAAAGTACTAGGAATGTCACTATACTCCCACTAACTTTCTTGTACACGCATGGTTCCTTAGGATTTTTAGCAAAATCAAATTCCTTGATAGTGCTATCAAATCTGAGGTTCCAACTTTTCGACGCCTGCTTGAGACCATATATTGATATCTGAAGTTTGCATACCTTATGCTCATTTCCCACTGATGTGTATCCCTCACGTTGAGACATAGAAATTTCTTCTTTGATGTTTCCATTGAGGAATGCAGTCTTTACATCCATTTGCCATATCTTATAGTCATATCATGCTGCTATGGCTGGTAGTATTCTAATGGCCTTAAACATAGCAACTAGTGAAAAAGTTTTCTCATAGACAACTCCTTGCATTTGAGTTTAACCTTTTGCAACCAGTCTTACTTTGAAGGTCAATAACTTCCAATCTGCCCCAAGCTTTCTTTTGTAGATCCATTTACATCCTATGAGAACGATTCCTTCAGGTGGATCCACAAATGTCCAGACTTGGTTTGAATACATAGAGTCTATTTCAGACTGCATGGCTTCAACCCATTTGGTTGAATCAGTATCAGATATTGCTTCATTGAAATTCATTGGATCACATCCAACACAATGCTCATCACGGCTTTGTTCATGAAGAAGCGTATATCTTGCAGGTGGCCTAATAACCCTATCAGACCTTTTAGGAGCTTGCACTTCAACTACTGGTTGTTGAGAAATGGGTTCAACTTCTATAGTTGAGGGAGTATCTTGAATTTCTTCAAGTTCTATCATCTTGCTTTTTCTATTTAATAGAGATTTCTTTTCCAACAAGGTGGCATTACTTGAAACAAACACTTTTGCTTCATTGGGATGATAGAAATAATATCCAACATAATTCTTTGGGTATCCTACAAAGTAGCACAAAGTGGATCTACTACCCAATTTGTCTCCCATTGTCTTCTTCACGTAAGTAAGACATCCTCATATTCTCATTTAAGAATATTTGGGAGTTTTTCCCATCCATATCTCATATGGTGTTTTATCCACTGCTTTAGTATAGACATTATTCAACAACATTGCCGCAGTTTCAAGCGCAAAGCCCCAAAACTTTGTAGGCAATTGAGTGAATACCATCATAGATCGAACCATGTCCATCAATGTTCGATTACGACGTTCAGAAACACCATTGAATTGTGGTGTTGCTGGTGGAGTCCATTGTGAGAGAATCTCATTCTCTTTTAGATAACCCAAAAATTCTGCACTCAAGTATTCTCCACTTTGATCATATCGAAGTGCTTTAATACTTCTTTCTAGTTGATTTTCTACTTCAGATCTGAATTTTTGAACTTTTCAAATGCTTCAGATTTGTGTTTTATCAAATAAACATACTCATACCTCGAATGGTCATCAGTAAAGATAATGAAGTAGGATTGCCCACATTTTGTGCTAACACTTAGCGGGTCACAAACGTCTGTGTGGATTATATCCAGTAGACCATGCGCACGTTCCACGTTTCAATTGAATGGAGTCTTTGTCATTTTTTCTTTTAGACAGGATTTACAAGTAGGTAGAGAATTTATGTCTGACAAGTCAAACATGCTTTCTCCCACTAGTTTGTGCAGCCTTCTTTGGGAAATGTGACATAGTCTAACGTGCCATATTTGTGTGGGATTTGGATCATCTAACTTTCTTTTGTTTGTTGTTGAAATCATGTTTACATGGACATTCACTTATCATTTTCAGAACATTTCTGGCACATATAATTTCTTATGTCCGGACTTCTTGCAGTGAAATAAATATGTTCTGACTTTTCTGGATTTGTAAGCCTTTTAAGTTTTCTTCAGAGTTTGCCTCTTATTGAGTTTGTTTTTTTTTGTGATGGGCAGAACATTTCTTTCCCTTACCTTGTGGATCATTTTTCGTCTGACGAGAGGCCCATTAGAAAAAGAACAATTCACTGTTTTATGATGATATCATAAGTTATAAGCGTATTGACTGGCTCTTCAAGGCTATCATCTATCTTATTCAAATTGAAGTTCATCATAACCCCATCAAATGATGAAGAGAAAGACAACAAATTGATGTCATCAATTAACTCGTTAGGAATCACATATTTCAGGCCTACCACATTCTCAATAAGCCCAATCATATGTACACCACGCTCATGGGCCAGAGCCCCATTTTGCATGCATGTAGTCATGAGCTTTTAAAAATGGTGTGCATCATTGTACGAGTTTCATGTATCATGCAACTCTTGCATGTGTATTCGAATGTCAACAACATTCAACATTTCCTCAAATTGTCCATACAGTTCATTTGACATAGAAGCGATCATTTTACACTTTAGCTTGCATACTATGGTCTTATCATCTTGCATGCTTTGTCAGTTCAGCAGGACTAACATTAATGTGAATGTTATTTTCTCCGAATTCAGAACAATTTTCCAAACCGGTCTTAAAAATTAGATTCGATTAACTTGTTAATAATAAAAATGGATTAGGGGACGAAATCGAAAATATACTGATACGGAAACAGAATAATGGTTGCTGATAATTTTAAAATAATTTTAAGATATAAAATATATGTTTTTATTTTATAAATTTCCTCGCACTATTTGACATTTTCACCACCCTCTGATGAAAAAGGGTAATCGTATTTCCTTAGTGGGCACGTAGAGTCCAATTAGCCAATTATGATCCCGAATAATATCAGCCAATTATAATTTCTAAAAGGTATAATCCAATTGCATCCCTATGCAACCTCCGCGTGTTTTGCCTCACGTTTAATAAGGACCCAATAGTATGACGTCGTTTATTTTCGCGAGTCAAAATGTGTAGAACCCGTAAATTAGACTACGTATAAGCCATGCATAATTCCTAGTATTTAAATTAAAATGATTTTATTGCATGAGTATTTAAATTTTTTTCTTTAAATCTATTTATTTTATTCAGTAGTTTAAGTGCTAGCTTTTCAGTTAATTAAGTGAGGCCGGACCGGAGTTGGAGTAAAGAAATAAATTTTAATATTAAGAAAACATTCCTAAAATTTATTTAAGATAAATAATAAGTTAATTTATTGTAAAAGAAGGTTTAAAGAATTATTTAAATAAGTTGAGATAAGTAGTAAATATAGTTCAATAATTAATTCCTTAATTCTCTAAAATATTTAATGAGTAGATAAAACACTAAAGATTTAAAACACAATATTTAAGAACTATTTTTCCTCCATTTTAGATGTAATTTTCGGCGCCTCTTTAATTAACTTAAAATTAGTTGTCAACCCATTTATTTAATATATTTCCCTATCCATTTCATGATAGTTAATTCCCAAAATTTTATTCAACACTAATTAATATTTAAACAATATTCCTACCCAAATTTTAGATGATAATTTTCGGTAATCACAATTTAAAATATTTAAATTTTCTTTGACAACTCAACCTTAATCCTTTTTCCATATCTTTTCCTTGTTAGATAATTCCCTAAAAAAAAAATTTAATCTCCACTAATTAATATTTAAGAAATCCTCCACCCCATTTTACTAGCTAAAAATCGGCCATCCCCTAATTTAAAAGATTTAAATTAACTTAACAACTCATTCTTTAATTATCATTCCCTTAATCTTTTCTAGGAAGATATTCTCCCAACTTTTAAATCATTAACAAATAAATTAATTAAGCAATTTTCTTCTTGAACCTAGACTCAATTTTCGACCTAATGCACCCTCTATCAGCCCTCAAAATCTTTTGATATCAATCATTTAACAAACTCTAAGATAGTAAAGAATTATCTTGCCATTTAAACTCCCACAATCTTGCAACCTCCCATATTATTTTTCCCCTAACCATCTCTCCATCACCATACTCGAATATTCAAAGGAAAAACCAGAGAGAAATCGTGAGAAAACCGTGAGAAAAATAGGAGAACAAATCGAGTAGCAAGCAAGAAAGAAAAGCGCTCTGTTTCCTCCGCGCCGCGTCGTTGCGTTTCTTTTGTTTTCTTCAAAACAAAAAAAAATATCCAGGCATGTGTATATTCCCCTTGCTCTTCAATCAAGTCATATTAACATTTTTTTAAACGTTATTTGATCATGAAATCCCATCCAAAACCGAAATATGACAGCAGTTTTGTTGGTAAAAAAATTCTGCACGGTTTCTATTCCACTTCATTCTTCACGGGTTGTCTTGTTGTGCTTGTTTCAGGTGATGGCTCGTGTCCAGGCTCCCAAGGCTGTTCTTTGGCATGCACTAGGATGTATTAGGATCACGTTGGTCCAATAGTCGAGTCCCATGCACGCTGGAATTACGAAGAAGGACAGCAACTCTCCCTTCATGCCCTTTTGGGTTCTCGGTTTTGTTGGTTGCTGTCAAGGGAGGAAGTTCTGATCTTGGCTGCCCTAGGGGCCTATAGCCATGGTTAGAACACCTCCCTATCATGTCTAAGACGTGACCAAGTCACCCCTTTGAGGCTTGGTCCATGATGGAATCGGTTTTAAATCAAAATACAAGAACAGCCCCTCGGCCCCTTCCCCTACTGCATGTGTAGTTTCGATTTTAGTGGTGTGGTGTGAATCTTGGCTGGCCTCTGGCTTATAGCCACGGTTCATACCATATCCTTTGATGTCTAGATTGTGCCATGGTCAACCAAATGGCCAGTGGAATGGTCCATGACAGCAAGAACCGTTGCAACACCCCACGCGCAGAATTAAGTGCTCGGTGGGGACGTATGGTTTGTTTCTGGTGTGGTTCGAATTGTGTCTGGCCTAGGGCCCTTAGCCATGATTCAAATCATTTCTTAGGACGTTGGTAAGAGGTTCTGGTCGGTGGTTCAAGCCCCAATGGCCAGTAGTCTCGAAAACGACGCAAGTAATCAAAGGCGCTGCTGCTGTATTTTTTACAGCAAGTGACGTCGCGGTCCATAGGTGTGTTCCAGGTTCTCGGTTGGCTTTTAGCCTATGGCCTTGGACTGAATAGTACCTCATCGAGTTAGAAAGGTCATGTATTTGGCCGTTTGTGATTCGGATCATTTTTGAGTCGTACGAGAATTTACGGTGCAATGTGCCAAAATGACTCTCGAAAGAGCGTTTCACGTTTTTGGCCTCCATTCACTAAATTTCGAGTGCTGTAAATTTAGGAGCATTATTTCATCATTTTAGGCGTATTTTAATCATGACTATATGATGGTTCGGTGTTTGTCCGGGTTGGTACGGAGTCATGATTAAATATGAAGTCGTTGTACGTAGTTGTCGCGTTTTCGGATTTAATTACATAGTTTGGTCAAATAAATCATTTGCATATTTTTCATGCTAGATTTAAGTCGCAGCGAGCCCGGGAACGATCCAACTCAATTGGTAAAATTTATACAGGATATTTAATTACGTATTTAATTATATTACGTGCAAAAATATAAAATATTCTTTTTTGAGATTTATGCGATATTGCTTGTGGCTACTTCACTACCATGGTTTCGCCCAGTGGTCACTTACCGGTTCAGTTTAGTTCATCCCGGTGGTCACTTACCGATCCCACCCAGTAAATTGTGGCATTAGTCTGATCAGACGATTATTACTTCAACCGGTGGTCACTTACCGGTCAGTTCAGTTCAGTGCAGGGGCCACTTGCGTAGATTATAATCTCACCAGAAAATTATTACATGTTACTTCATTACAGGGCTCCATGGAGCAAACATTTTCACTATGGCTTTCAGTTCAGTTATGCACGTATTATAATTAATCATGACATGATATTTTACGTTATGCCTCATGACATGATATTTTCACTTGCATGGGATTTTATTATTTATTTACTCGTTGTTTACGATATATGCATGCTGAGTCTTTAGACTCACTAGACTTGATTGTTGTAGGTGCTGATTATGTCGGGACCGAGGGCGGGGACCAATGAGCTAGCTTGGGTCGGCAATAATGGAACCCGAGGACCTCATTTTTCAGCATTTATTATTTTATGATCAAACATTTTTATCTTTCGTTGGACAATTGTTAAACGGTTGTGTCGCAAACATTAAATTCTTCCGCTGCCATTTTGAATATTAAACTTTATTTATCAGTTTAACTTATGAATGAGACATTTTAATTATTTAAAAAGAAAATTTTTAATTTTTTCGCAAATTTTCAAACGCGAATTTTCGGGCCATTATAGCTGGCATCAGAGCAATGATTCTGTATAGGGTTGTACTACTACTGACCATGAGAAGCTTACGAAGTCACGTCTTCAGTCTGTAAGTTTTACATTTATGCGTTTTATTTAAAGCATGAATTATTTTATCAGAATGTTTTCGTGAAATGTTTTTACGTTCAGATTTTAATTGTTCAGTATTTATTCAAACTTAAAATAAATTATGGAATTATGCATTTTGGTTAAGTATAGGTTATGTATGGAACAGTATGCCCCCTAGACGCCTTGTTGGACGCCCGAGAGGTGATGATGAGCCTCGCCAAGAGGATGGTGAGGAGCAGAGACAGGAGAGGCAGGGACCTGCACCCCCTCTACCTGACATGAATGCCCAGATGCTAGATGGGATGACACAGTTCTTCACACATTTTGCGGGGAAGAATGTTGTGGCAGTCAGGCCGACAGGGCCCGAGGCTACTTATGAGCGCTTCATGAAGATAAGGCCGAAGGAGTTTTCAGGGACGTTTGATCCCATGATTGCCGAGGGCTGGATCAAGTCCCTCGAGGTTATCTTCGAGTTCATGGAGCTTGGAGATGCAGACAGAGTTCGTTGTGCTACCTATTTATTCGGAGGAGATGCCCGCTTATGGTGGGAAGGGACGTCAGTAGCCCTGAACTTGGCTACGTTGAGCTGGACACGCTTCACGGAGGTATTCTACTCCAAGTATTTTACTGAGGAGGTGCGCATCAGGTTGACCACGGAATTCATGAGCCTGAGACAGGGAGATCTGACTGTTACGGAGTTCATCCGTAAGTTTGAGAGGGGTTGTCATTTGTGCCCCTGATCGCGAATGATGCTAAAGCCAAGTTAATGCATTTTCTATTGGGTCTACGGCCGATCTTGTGCCGTGATGTTAGGGTGGCTGACCCTACTACTTATGAGGTCGCCGTCTCCAGAGCTCTAGCCGCAGAGCAGGATCAGTATGATATTGAAAGGGATCGCCAGGGCAAGCGCCCAATCCAGGTACCGCATAGCCCTCCTCCTCAGCAGCAGCAGCACCAGAACAAGAGGCCTTATCACGGCCCGCCCAGAAATAGAGGAGGACCACAGCAGCCGCAGGGACGCGCAGTCCCTAAGATTTTTGAGCATCCAGTCTGTCCTAAATGCTCACGCCGCCATCCTGGAGCATGTATGTGTGGCTCAGGGAAGTGTTACAAGTGTGGTAGCCCAGACCACGTGCTACCGCAGTGCCCTCAGAGGAACCTGCCGACCCAAGGCAGAGTTTTCGCTCTCCATGCTACGTAGACAAACCCATATACGATGCTTATGACAGGTACCTTTACGCTTTAAGTTTATATTTGGGATTTAATGTATTGGATTAAGATTTTGAACATATAATTGCAGTAGGATTGCATGCTCTACTCAGTATTATTTTGGGAATTTAAAATTGAAGAACATTGACCTTTGCATGTCTATAAGCTGAGTACTTGTGATATTGGGTTAAGCTTAGTGTTCTAACCTTTCAGGGAAAATTTTTATATCTGGTTCCGCTACGAAAGCCTTGATAGATTCAGGGGCCACTCACTCATTTAATTCGGAGGTCTTTGCTAATTTCCTCAAGGTCAAGACCGTTGGGCTAGATGTAGCCTATTCAGTAGTACTGCCTTCTGGTGAGGAGATGGCAGCTACCAATGTGATCCGAGACATAGATCTTGAGCTCCATGGCAACCTCTTTTATGCGGATCTGATCGAGTTGCCGATGCCAGAGTTTGACATCATTCTGGGAATGGACTGGCTTCTAAGGAACAGAGTTTTGATCGACTTCTAGCGGTGATCTGTTCTAGTCCGACCGCCGGGGATGGCACAGTTCTTATCTGAGCCGGACAGGTATTTTCCTTTACCGCGCATTATACCTTATGTCCAGGCTAGGAAGCTTTTGCGTAGGGTGTCGAGCGTTTCTAGCGACTTTTTTATCTGTACCCGAGCCACCCAGTCAGTCAGCCACAGATGTTCCTATTGTTAGAGATTTCCTAACGTTTTTCCTGAGGACGTCTCCGGTATGCCACCCAAGAGAGAGGTGGAGTTTTCTATCGAGCTTATGCCAGGTACGGTTCCGATATCAAAAGCACCGTACAGAGATGGCAGAGCTTAAGAAGCAGATTTAGGAACTTCTTGACAAGGAGTACATTCGCCCGAGTTTTTCTCCATGGGGCGCGCCAGTCTTGTTTGTGAAGAAGAACGATGGCTCTATGAGGCTTTGCATTGATTACCGGGAGTTGAACAGGGTGACAGTGAAGAACAAGTATCCACTTCCGCGGATTGAGGACTTATTTGACCAGTTGCAGGGAGCTTCGATTTTCTCCAAGATTGATTTGCGTTCAGGATATCACCAGTTGAGGGTGAAAGATACTGATGTTTCCAAGACTGCTTTCAGGACTCGTTATGGCCACTACGAGTTCTTGTGATGCCGTTCGGTCTGACGAATGCGCCAGCGATCTTCATGGATCTCATGAATCGCGTATTTCAGCCATATCTTGATCAGTTTGTGATAGTATTCATTGGGGATATTCTCGTCTACTGCAAGAATCGAGAGGATCACAGCAGACATCTGACCACAGTGTTGCAGACCTTGCAGAAGCATAAGTTATTCGCAAAGTTCAGTTAGTGCGAATTCTTGTTAGAGAAGGTGGCATTCTTAGGCCATATTGTTTCTAGCAGCGGTATTGAGGTAGACCTAGCGAAGGTTGCAGCAGTCAGAGATTGGGTTGTGCCGCAGAATGCATCAGAGATCCGCAGTTTTCTTGGGCTAGCAGGATATTATCGGAAGTTCATTAAGGGATTCTCCTCTATTGTCGTTCCACTCACATCATTGACCAAGAAGAATATGAAATTTGTGTGGAGCGATGAGTGCCAGAAGAGCTTCGATACTTTGATGCAAACTCTTATCTCAGCACTAGTGTTGGCCATGCCGTCAGGGCCCGGAGATTTTGTGTTTTATACCGATGCTTCGAAACTCGGTTTGGGTGCAGTATTGATTCAGCATGGAAATGTGATAGCGTATGCTTCTCGTCAGCTGAAAATCCATGAGAAGAATTACCCTGCTTATGATCTAGAGTTGGCCGCCGTAGTTTTTGCCTTGAAGATTTGGAGGCATTATCTGTATGGAGAGAAGTGACAGATCTTTACCGACCACAAGAGCCTCAAGTACTTCTTTACGCAGAAAGAGCTGAACATGCGTCAGAGGCGTTAGTTGGAGTTAGTGAAGGATTATGACTGTGACATTAGCTACCACCCAGGTAAAGCTAATGTAGTTGCGGATGCATTGAGCAGAAAAGTCGCAGTGACGGCTCATTTGACAGTTTCGATACCCCTTCACACTGAGATGCAGAGGTTTGGTCTAGAGACTTATCCTCGAGGTAGAGTTCCCCGTCTATCTACCTTGCCTATTCAGCCCTCTCTTCTAGACCGTATTCGCAGTGGTCAGTCAGCAGATGAGCAGTTGGCAAAGTGGAAGGAGAGAGATGAGGCAAAGGGCAGTGTCTTGTATACAGTGAGCGACGGTATAGTGAGATATCGAGACAGGATGTGGGTTCCTAGCAGTGATTCTCTCCGAGCAGATATTCTATCAGAGGCCCACATGTCGCCGTACTCTATCCATCCAGGGAGTACAAAGATGTACAAAGATCTGCAGTTATTGTATTGGTGGCCGGGAATGAAGAAGGAGATCAGACGGTTTGTATCCGAGTGTCTGACCTGTCAGTTAGTGAAGGCGGAGCATCAGAGACCAGCAGGTTTGCTCAAGCCTCTTCCCATTCTCGAGTGGATGTGGGAGAATATTACCATGGACTTCGTGACCGGTTTGCCGAAGTCAGTCAGAGGATCAAATGCCATCTGGCTGATTGTAGATCGTCTTACCAAATCATCTCACTTTTTTCTTATTAAGACGACTTTCACCATGATTCAGTATGCAGAGTTGTATATCCGAGAGATAGTTCGACTTCATGGTATTCTAGTTTCTATCGTATCTTACAAAGACCCCAGATTCACTTCCTCATTTTGGAAGAGTTTGCATTCGACTATGGGTACGAAGTTGCTGTTTAGCACAGCTTTCCATCCGCAGACAGATGGGCAGTCAGAGCGAGTTATTCAGATTTTAGAGGATCTTCTCCGTGCTTGTGTTATTGATTTCTCAGGGAGTTGGGAGTCGAACTTGCCATTAGTGGAGTTCACCTATTACAACAGTTTACAGTCGTCTATAGGTATGGCTCCGTATGAAGAACTGTATGGTCGCAAGTGTATATCTCCTGTTCATTGGGATGAAGTAGGAGAGAGATCAGAGTTGGGTCCAGAGATTATTCAGCAGGCTGCCGATGTAGTAGTCAAGATCCGTGATAGGATGAGGACTGCCCAGAGTCGACAGAAGAGTTATGCAGATCAGAGGAGGAGAGATCTAGAGTTTGCCATCTGCGACCATGTCTTTGTGAAGATAGCACCTATGAAAGGTGTTATGAGATTTGGGAATAAAGGAAAGCTCAGTCCGAGATTCATTGGACCATTTGAAATCCTCGACAGGGTTGGGACGTTAGCTTATCGTGTTGCTCTTCCGTCGAATCAGGCCGGAGTACACAATGTGTTCCACGTCTCTATGCTGAGGAAGTATATGGCAAATCATTCGCATGTCCTAAATTTCGAGCCGTTGCAGCTTACTCCGAACCTGTCTTATAAGGAGAGACCAGTGCAGATATTAGACAGACAGAAGAAGAAGCTTCGAAACAAGCTGGTTAAGCGAGTGAAGGTCAAGTGGCTCAACAATTCAAAAGAGGAAGCTACGTGAGAGTCTGAGCCAGAGATGAGGAGTCGTTATCCCGAACTATTCGGTGAGTTTTAATTTCGAGCACGAAATTTCTTTTAAGGGGGGAGGATTGTAGAACCCGTAAATTAGACTACGTATAAGCCATGCATAATTCCTAGTATTTAAATTAAAATGATTTTATTGCATGAGTATTTAAATTCTTTTCTTTAAATCTATTTATTTTATTCAGTAGTTTAAGTGCTAGCTTTTCAGTTAATTAAGTGAGGCCGGACCGAAGTTGGAGTAAAGAGATAAATTTTAATATTAAGAAAACATTCCTAAAATTTTTTTAAGATAAATAAAAAGTTAATTTATTGTAAAGAAGGTTTAAGAAATTATTTAAATAAGTTGAGATAAGTAGTAAATATAGTTCAATAATTAATTCCTTAATTCTCTAAAATATTTAATGAGAGATAAAACACTAAAGATTTAAAACACGATATTTAAGAAATATTTTCCCTCCATTTTAGATGCAACTTTCAGCCCCTCTTTAATTAACTTAAAATTAGTTGTCATCCCATTTATTTAATATATTTCCCTATCCATTTCATGATAGTTAATTCCCAAAATTTTATTCAACACTAATTAATATTTAAACAATATTCCTACCCAAATTTTAGATGATAATTTTCGGTCATCACAATTTAAAATATTTAAAATTTTTTTTGACAACTCAACCTTAATCCTTTTTCCATATCTTTTCCTTGTTAGATAGTTCCCTAAAAAAAAAATTTAATCTCCACTAATTAATATTTAAGAAATCTTCCACACCATTTTACTAGCTAAAAATCGGCCATCTCCTAATTTAAAAGATTTAAATTAACTTAACAACTCATTTTTTAATTATCATTCCCTTAATCTTTTCTAGGAAGATATTCTCCCAACTTTTAAATCACTAACAAATAAATTAATTAAGCAATTTTCTTCTAGAACTGTAAGGCCCGAGAAATTTATCCTGTTAATCTGAAATAATTTAGTGATTAATTGATGTGATTATAGACGGAATGACTCAGACCGGGAAAGACGAGAAAAGACGCGAAATATGTGCGAGGGAGATGCCATCCGCGCACATGCGCTATCTGGTGCACACACATGCGCGGGTTTGGCAGAAGACCCCGCATATGCGCGGCGTGAGGGCGCGCATATGCGCGAGGTGTCCAGTAGCCAAGGGGCTGGAACAGAACATTGCGCGCACATGCGCGACGTGAGCCGCGCACATGCGCGAGGTAGGCAGAGAGTTGCGCGTACATGCGCGACGTGAGCCGCGCACATGCGCGAAATGTCCAGAGAAGTTTGCGCATATGCGCCGGATGGAGGCGCGCATATGCGCGAGTTGCGTTGCACGAGACATTAGGTCTCGCGCATATGCGCGACGATGGGGAGCGCATATGCGTGAGCTGCCATGAGTCAAACGCGCCGAGACATATTGTCTCGCGCATATGCGCCGAGTGATGTCGCACATATGCGCGAGACGTGCAGGTTGAAGGATTAGCCACTTGCCTTACATGCACGAGATGTATATATATATATATATATATACATGCAAATTTTCATTCAGCAGCCGAGAGCTTACGGGGAAAAAGGCTTCAAATTGCTTCGGCGTGGGAAATTGAGATTTACGAGAAATCCGTCCGTCAGATTTTGAATTCGACTTCAGTACTGGGTTCCTATCGACGCAGGCTATAACTGGACGTAAGTTTTGTTACGTTTAGATATGATTTGAAATTATGGTATTGTCAGAATTGAATATGAATCCTATATGGTGTTTCTGATATAATAGACATCGTATAATTGAAGTCAGATTGAAGAACAGACTGTGTATGTATTTGTTATGATTTTCGGAGTTGATTTGATTGAGATTCGATATCAGAACTGTATTGTTATTGATTATAAGTTGTACCGATATTGATTATGAATTTGGGTATTATATCTGTGATGTTGAGATTGACGGGGTTATCGAGACTGTATTGTTATACCGTCGAAAATAAGTAAATTGATATTGATCAGATTCGGTAGTGATTTCGATTATATCGTGATATCGTCGATATGGATTAGATTGTATCTTGATTCGATATTGATCAGATTATATTTGATTTGAGTATTGATCAGACTAGATTTTGAATTGAGTTGCATATTGAGATTGTGCCTATGCGATATTGTATTTCAGATTGATATGGAGAGATTTGACTTTGAGACTTCGACTTCGTCAGATCGAGAAGATAAAGGTATAAATTAATGTTGAGTTGGGATTGCACAACTCGAGTAAGGTTTGACTTGAGTCTCCCGAAATTACATACTTTATTTTATTGCATTGTTATTTGCAATTGAATGATATTGATATCTTTGATTTATTGATTGATGTACGGAGTCATAGGCGGATACGTCTAGTCGTACACGAGTGATCTTGAGACAGAAGCGCCTGATAGTGGTGGGATCGCCACGGGCACATTGCACGATGTCACAAGATAGGATATTGGTGAAAATGCCAAAGTCTGTGATGGTTAGGTCAAGACACCGGACGTTTGGCTATATCGGAGTGGATAGAATTGGAGTTTCTTCTATTACTGGTGTTCGATATGGAAAGAGCCAAAGTCCGTGAATAAGAACATGCCACCACCCCGATCGGTAGTGTAGGTGGGTGTATGTTCTTATTCCGATCGGGATCCCTAGATTAGGACTGAGTTGAGTCTGAGTCTGAGAATCACGGAGAGTGGTTCATTGCTTGATATGGAATTATGTTCCTGGTGATGATATATGTTTAGAATATAATTTATTCTTGATATTGATTCATGTTTAGGATTATAATACATGTGATGAGTATTTGATTCATGTTCTGATTTTGATACATGTTATGAATGTTTATTTCATGCTTTTATATTGTTTATATGAAAGGCATGTATACATGATTTATACTGGGAATATAATTCTCACCGGAGTTATCCGGCTGTTGTTTTGTTTGTATGTGTGCATGACAACAGGTGGGACAGGATTAGGGTCAAGAAGAGAACGAGGCTGGACTAGATAGCGTGGAGATCCGGGCTCATAAATAAATTAGGAGTCAGCACTGATATGTAGTTGAACTTAGTTGGATTATTGTAGACCATACAGGACTTGTATGTTTATATTTAATATGTAATTCAGATTGATTTACATAACGTCTTCCGCTTTGTATTTAAAAAAAAATTAGACCTTTTTTATTATAATTGGGTAATTAGTCCCAAAGATGATTAAGAACTTGATTAGCTTCCGGGTCCCCACAACAGGTGGTATCAGAGCAGTAGGTTCCAGAACTGTAGGTTACCTTAGCCTAAGATAGAGGCTAGTGAGCGGGGTAGAATGAATTTTCTTTCCTTGCATGTGATTGCTAGCATGTGATTTATTATAGTGTTGAATTACATTGTGTGTGCTAGCATGATATTATGTGTTATTGTTTTTAAATACATGTTACCTGAATATCTGAGTTGATTTGGTAATATGTCTGATTTGAAAATAAATCAGAACCAATTCTTGATCAGAAGGTAAGCTGGTCAGAAAGGGACTGAGATTGATTTATCTCATGTGATATTAACTCTTGTTGTAATCAGATATAACTCCTCGAAAAATTCCAGAAAGAGGTAGTACTTCGATTGATCAGATAGATGTGTCAGAAACTCCGATGAAAATACAGTTGAAACAGTTTCAGTCATTTCAACCGCCGATTCTGAGAGGTACTGAGACATCTGATGATTGTGAGAATTGGTTAGATGATATAGAGATATTGTTTGATTCACTTGAGTATTCAGACGAACGGAGAATTAAACTAGTGCCCAACCAGTTACACGACGTCGCAAGGAGTTGGTGGATTACAACCAAAAGAGTATTAGAACAGCATGGTACGGTAATTACGTGGGAAATCTTTAGAACTGAATTCTATCGAAGATTTTTCTCAGTTTCGTACCGAGAGGACAAGAAAGCAGAGTTTGAGAATTTGAAACAGGGCCGACTGAATATTGAAGAATATGTTGCTAAATTCTCTACTTTATTATGTTTTGCTCCTCTTATAGCTGGGAATGATGAAGCTGTAGCGGATCAGTTCATCAACGAATTGAATGCTGAGATATCTTCCTTGGTAAAGGTAGAGCGACCCCAGCATTTTGGTGATGCTTTGAATAAAGCAAAGAGAGCTGAGGCAAGTTTGAGTCGACAACGAGGGAGGTTGGATGTGATCCGACCCCAGACACAGCAATCCCCTCTCAGATTTGATAGTGGCAGTACAAGTGGGAAGCCAGATTTGTTGAAAGTTCGAAAGAAACAGTTTAAGAAATTAGGGAGCGGACCGAGCTGTTCATCTAGCTCCAGTGGTTCTAGCCCGAGTTATACTTGAGTTTATTGCAGGACTTGCGGAGGAAGACATCCCACTGAGCAATGCCAGGGAGTGATTGGTAGGTTCAATATCTGTAAACAGCAGAGACACTTTGCTAGAGTCTGTCCACAGAAAGGTTCCCGAAGAGCTCAGGGAGCAGAATCGTCTGGTTATAGTGACCGAGGAACAGATCCATGATGCACTTGATGATGTAGTGACAGATATCTGTTCTTTTATGATTTTGTTCCATATGTATTGGGAGATTCTCGTACATCTTATACATGATTCTATATAAATTGCATTGACATATGCTTTATTCTATTGGGTCTGTATATACTGTAGTATTGATTTCTTTATCTTTTGCTGAAAAGATTGATACCAGTAAATTCTGTAAATATCGTATACTGCAGTGAAGTGAGAATGAGATTGAGTTAGATTATGTTGTACTTGTATTGTCTGATTCTGGCAGCATTATTGATATGAATATATTGAACAAGTACAGAGCTATTGTAGATTTTTACCAGGAGATGGTAAGATTCGGACTTGAAATGGCCGAAGAATGAATAATGTACGGTAAGGATTTTCGATTTAGAATTCCTTCGATTTTTGTATTAATTATGATTCGATGATTATCGAAAGGAATGGAGTTATTCCTTATGCATTCAGTTGATTACTGAAAATGAATATACCATGAGCTGATTTGTCAGTAGCAGGAGAAATGCTAAAGTCTTTCTAGATGAAATTCCAGATTTGCCTTATATCAGGGAGAGTGATTTCCGCCTTGATTTGATACTAGGTACTGGTTTTATTTTAGAAGTCCGTACAGAATGATACTGATTAAATTGAAGAGAATTGAAATATCAGTTAGAGGATTTACTGACCGAAAGTTATATCTGATTGTGTGTTTCTCTGTAAAGTACTTCAGTTCTGATTATGGGTTGATGAATCCGGTATTCAGAGGTATTCTGATGATTTTATGCCGTTTATCTATGATATTTTGTGATATACTCGTGGCATATGACTGACTGAATTGAATATCTTGTATTGAAGGATCTGAGAACTGAAATTGTTGTATACAGAAATTGTTCAGATATGAATCTTGATTAAAACAGATTGTATTCCGAGTATGTGATATCCAAATATGGTATGCCGATTGATATTAGCACAGCTGAGGCAGTGATCAGGACTGAGAATGATACCGATGTCAGAAACTTCTTTATTTTCTTGCCTGAGTTTAACAAATTATTGTATATAACTGTTGTTTTGAAATTGCTTGCGAATTGTTATTGTTCTAAAACAGTATTAAAGAGAGATTATATTGTTTGGGGGACAATACATCCGAAGATGATATAGCAGTTGATCTAAACAAAGTCGAAGATGTGACACAGATTACTGGGAATCGTTGAGATTATATACAGTTCCATCCGAATCAGAGCTGATTTTGAGAATTAAAGCAGTCCAGAAATTTAATCAGAATGTTCAGAACTCGGTTTCGATAATCAGAACAGGGTGTCAATCAGAATATCAGGTAGGTAATACTGTATTATATGTAAATAATCGACTTGTTTGTGCCGAATATTTCGAATCTGAAATGACAGATATAGTCCGAAGCGAACGGTAGTCGATTCAGTATTTATTCTGGTGACAGAAAATGTATGATTATTCAAAAAGACAGTTTTGATATAAATAGAGGAGATCTGTTATAGCAGAGTTTGTACTGAAATGTATGCATCGTCGACAGATGAAGACAGAAAAATAGAAACCCAGAGGTTGGTTATATAGATTATCGATTCTTGAATAGAAATGGGAGTACATTTCTATGGATTGTGTGACGACACTACTGAAATCTAGATAAGATTGTGCTATGATGTAATTATGATTAACAGATGGCTTGAATCTGCTTATATGATGTTGTACAGGATGACGTACGGATACGACCAGACGACTGAGATTTATGTCAGAAATAGGGGTCAGATTGTATTGAATGCCAAAATAGATTATATCATACCATGATTTGGATTGATTTTGTACTTTTGGCAGAATATACAACAAGATCTTTCACCTATCGTTTATAAATCGACAGATAGTTGGAGCAACTATCCTGATACTGGAGGATATCCAGGAACTATATTTATTGTCACTTGTAAATTATTGTATAACGATAGTTATCGAATGAGTATGGAGATAGCATCATTCGAGGCATTGTACAGTGATAACTGTAGATTTTATTCGTATGGGAATTATATCTCCGAGATACCTGAGATTGAATCGGATTGAATTAGAGATATGAAAAAGAAATTGAAACTGATTTAGAAGAAAATAAAGACAGCTCAGAATAGATTGAATATATCAACGTCGGATGATGACTGTTGTTTCAGGGTTGGTTCGATTTACAGGGGCTCAAGGCTGTTTTTATACATGATTTAGGGTGTGTTAGGAAGGGAGATGTCCACTGGTTTCAGCCCCTTTCCCCCTTGCATCACGTTTGACAGCAACTCCCCAAGCATGTCATTTGTGTCTCGAAATTTCTTGTTTTCGGTTTGTACAAGGAGGTTCGAATCGTGGTTGGCTCTTGGGCCTGTAACCATGGTTGGAACCCTTTCTTGACATGTCTAGGACGTGACCAAGATGCCCTTTCATGGCTTGGTTCATGTTCCCATCGGTTTTAAAAATAAACAAGAACAGCCCCCATCGGTCTCATTTTTCTGGTTTTGGTTGCGTGAGTTGTCCTTCGGTTTTAGGGTGTCAAGTGGGTGGTGGCTGGCTTCTATCCCTTAGCCATGACTCATAGGACACCTTAGCATGTCTAGCATGGACCATGGTTAACCTCATAACCATTGGATCCTTCCTTGACAGCAAGAACAAGCGAGACGTCCCACGCGTGCAGTTTTCTACTCGGTTGGAAGCGTGGTGATGGTTCGGGTGTTGCTTGGATTGTGTCTGGCCTAGGGCCCTTAGCCATGGTTCAAGCCATACCTTATGATGTTGGGAAGAGGCTCTGGTCGGTGGTTCAAGCCCCAATGGCAAATAGCCTCGAAAACGAAGCAAGGAAACGCAAGCGCTGCTGCTGTAATTTTGGACAGCAACTTGGTGCTTCAGTTCAGAGGCTCGTTTGAGTTCTTGGTTGGCTTTTAGCCTATGGCCTTGGACTGGACAGTACCTCATTGAGTTAGGAAGGTCATGTTTTTGGCAGTTTGTGATTCGGTTAAGTTTATAGGTCGTACAAGAATTTACGGTGCAATGTGCTAAAGTGACTCTCGAAAGAGCGTTTCATGTTTTGGCCTCCATTTGCCAAATTTCGACTTGCACAATTTTTAGGAGCATTATTTAATCATTTTAGGTGTATTTTAATCATGAATAAATGATGGTTCGATGTTGGTTCGGGTTGGTACGGAGTCATGGTTAGAATTTAAGTTGTTGGTTTAGTTGGCTTCGTTTTTGGGTTCAATTACGAAGTCGTTCTCAAGTTAAGATTATTTGCATTTTTCTCATGTTAGAATTAGGTCGCAGCGAGCCTGGGAACGATCCAACCCATTCGGTAAAATAAAACAGGATATTTAATTATATTACGTGCATAAAATTTTAAATGTTCATTTTTGAGATATATGCGATATTGCTTATGGCCACCTCATGTTCATGGGATTGCAGCTTATCATGGGATTATTACTTCATCCGGTGGTCACTAACCGATTCAGTTCATGTTCATGTATGGGTACAGATATCCAGTCCAAGGGCTGTGATGATCTCTACCGCCCATTATATTGTGGTTTAGTCTGATCAGGCGATTCATTTCCCGTTACGGGCCACTTGCGTAAAACATATTCTCAACAGAAAATTATTATATGCTATTTCATGACAGGGCTCTATCGAGCAAACATTTCACTTACGATTTTCAGTTCAGTTATGCTCGTATTTATAATTACTCATGACAAGATACTTTCACGTTATGCTTTACGACATGATATCTTTACACGGCATGAAATTTTATGATATATTTATTTGTTATCTACGATATATGCATGCTGAGTCTTTAGACTCACTAGACTTGATTGTTGTAGGTACTGATGAGGTCGAGACCGAGGGCGGGGACCAGTGAGCTAGCTTGGGTCGGCAGTAGTAGGAACCCGATGACCTCATTTATCAGTTTATTTATTATTTTATGCAAATTCATTTTATCGTGATAAATTATTTTAAGTTGTTGTTTGAAATAGATATTTACTTCCGCTGCCATTTCGACATTTAAAACTTTTATTCCACTGTTACGTTAAACCTTAAAATTTTTATTCAGTTTAGTTTATGAATGATGCATTTTATTTATTTAAAAAGAAAATTTCAAATTTTTCCGCAAATTTTCAATTGCGAATTTCGGGCCTTGACACGTGAAATATTTTAACGTGCATCATATAAACATAAATAATTTAAAATAATACAATTTAAATAGGTCATGCATCACTAAAAATAATTTAAATTTAAATAAGTGATTTAACAATTAAATAAATGCATGGGTTTTACGTGTACTGATTTTGGGCTCTACAGATTTGAAGTATCAAACAAAATTAGATTCAACCTCCTACGAATTAAAATGATCATGGTACATGTGATACATTCGGCTTAGTACTATAGAAGAGTTTACTAAAATGTTGAAGTATTTGAAATAGAAATTTGTTATGAAATACTTGGAATAAACAAAATTTTGTCTACGATTGTATATTGAACATTTATTCATAAGTTATTGTACAAAGAAAATTTATGTTTATAAGTTACATCTATTTGTCATTGTTCGACCATTTAATGTTCAAAGTATTATTTTCGTCAACTTGAAGATGAAGAAAAATAATGACAACCAGAAAAACATATGTCTGGTTTTCTTCGCAATCTCAAATAGAATATGGATTCACACAAATAGATCAGCAACAACTGAAAATAATATAGTCGATCTTTTTACAAAGTTATCATCTGTATCAACTTTTGTCAAATCAATGTACACGATCAGATTATGAAGAGTTAATAATTTCAAGTGATGCTAGCAATTGGGGAACAATCAAAGTTGAACTTTTTTGTTTTCTATGATTTTTCTCACGTGGTTTTCAATACAAGACTTTTAATGAGACAATTAACAAGCAGCGAGATATATAATACTCTTTTTTTTCACAAGGATTTTGTTCCATCGAATTTTTCCTAGTATAGTTTTAACGAGCCGTATCCATTGTCGTTGGGAAGACTTCAAATAAAGTATCTATTGTTGTACTTTTTTTCTTCGCTCATATTTTTCCCACAAGATTTTTTTATCAAGGTTTTAACGAGGCATCGTTTGAGTCTCCATGAATTTACCAATAATTAATCTTGCCAAATGAAGATTTTCACAAATCGGTTATTGTGAAAATAATCATCTAAGGATGAGTGTTATAAAATAATTTCTTTTTATAGATGATAATTCTTATTTGGTTATATTTATAATAAAGATAATATCGATAAATATTTTTATTTTCCTATTTTTTCTTATAAATAGGGTGGTTGAGTTCAATGAAAATTAGGCCCGAGTATTTATTCATTCTCTCTTCACTCTTCTTTCGTGAATTCTTTCTACTTTTCCCTCCTATTCATTTATGAGTATCTATAGTTCATTAAAAAACAGAGATTTATCAATTCTTATGGAGTATAAATAACAATCCCCCGTTGCTATACCCAACTCACAAAACCCATCGCAATCCAATATAACCCTTAATCGGGAAACAAATATTTTAAAATCAGTTGGTTTTTTGGATTCTTTCTTAAAAGAAAATAAGAAATCGTAGAACGATTATTTTACTTATTTGCGAGAATGACCTATTGAAACGTGTTACTTTGGAACAAATGATTTTATGTCAAAAGTGAGAGCTCGAGCAATCTACTCTATCGACAGATTCATCAATTTTTATTTTTACAAGATTCCAGGAGCCTAACTGTAATGCCTGAATTTTTAAAAAAAAAAATTTGAAAAAAAAAATTTATTGTTCATCAGTTACTATTCAAGCGATGCGGCATTAGAATAGTAGCGCCTAGGCGCTAGAGTAACGAAAATTTGGCGCTGAGGCGCTAGAAAGTGGCGTTGCGGCGCTAACAGATGCGAACATTGATTTTTTAAGTTCACTTTGACTTCCACTATTTATCCTCCAATCATTTCCCCTCCTCCTCCATCGAAACTTTTCTATCTTTCCATTTTCGAATTTATTCTTCAATTTAAGGGAGATTTGCTCAAGGAAATTTTGAAATGATGATAGATTTGTGATCATCTCTTCAAGATGTTGTAAGTATATTATATTTTTATGCAAGTTTGGAAATGAGTTGAAATTTAGAATTGATATTTAGTTGATATTTGAGATATTAAGATGTTGTATTCGAGTTGGTTTAAATTTAAAATGGATATGAGTATGGTTTCTTGTTTCTGTGCAAGATCAATTTTTATGCCTACTGTATTTTTGGTATATGGGATAGGTCTAGTTGGATTTTGGAGTTATGGTCTTCAATCAAACTTGTAGATAATCGAGTTAGCTTCGATATAGTTCTTGAATCACTCAATTCCAGAAATAATTGAAAGAGATACGTGATTTTTACTAAAACTGGTTTGGAATTCCGAGTTAGTGCAGATTTGTGTACATGTCTTCTGTTTATTCGAATTCTGGTATTAATTGATTGGGATTCTGAATTTGGTGTTCCAATGAAAGTTATAGAACATTGTCTTGTCTTCGAAATGATACCAAATTGGCTTGATTCCATTGGATATTGAGGAAGTTATGCTCAAAATACTAAAGTGTGCCAAAAATGTATTGACGCATAACTCGTGGGAATGATGTTGTATGTTTCAAATTATAAACGACTGAGTAAACGACTTTATTTGACAAAACTTTGTGAAGAACAATTGTTGGGCCTTGAGTTTTCTTGCATATCCAATTTGCGGATCTTGATTTTAAGCAATATTGAATTAATTATGAATTTTGTGCAGAAATTGCTCTATTTTAATAGATGATCCGAGTTCTTGAGTTATAGTATAATTCAGATGTTCAAGACTTCTCAACTACACCTTTCGATCTCCTTTTGGTAATATTTGAAAGATATGTTACGGTCAGTAACATAAGAGGTAAAAGTATCATTTTTATTTTAAATTAAAAATTCTATGGCTCGATGAATTACTTGTGATTTGATGATGATTGTTGTCTTGAGATGAGTTTAACATGATATCGAGATGATGATATTGATTTGAATCATTACATTGCATATTGAGCCACTTGTCGATTCAGATTTTATATGGCGGAGGTCGCCTTGATTTATTGATTTGTTGGACTTATGTGGCTATAGTTGAGTTGGAATAGTGTATGCGGAGGTCGTTGCTATGGCCTGAACACTCTCTATAGGCGCACTAGAGTCCTGGGATTGTAGAACACAGCACCCCACCCCAATCGGATGAGTCGGTGGATGTTGCTGGGTGATTCTATTCCCTTGGGTACCCCCTATGACCAGATGATTCACTTGATCTTGAGATTTATTGATAGCCCAAAGCTTCTGATCATGCATTGCATTATATTGCATCTTTATGAATTTATATGAACTATTTGTATTTTTAATTCTCATATATAATGGCCCGAAAATTCATGTTTGAAAATTTGCGGAAAAATTTAAAATTTTCTTTTTAAAATAATTAAGATGCCTCATTCACAAAATAAACTGATAAATCAAGTTTAATGTTTAAAAATAACAGCGGAAGAAATTATTTTTCGCAAAATAACAGGTCTAAAGTAATCCAACAACTGATAAAAATGTTTGAGCATAAAAATGGCAAGTGCTGTAAATGAGGTCCTCGGGTTCCACTACTGCCGACCCAAGCTAGCTCACTGGTCCCCGCCCTCGGCCCCAACATCATCAGTACCGACAACAATCAAGTCTAGTGATCCTAAAGACTCAGCATGCATATATCGTAAATAACGAGTAAATAATATAATGAAGTTGCATGGGAGTAAAAAAAATATCAATGTCATGAGGCATAATGTGAAAATAACTTATCATGAGCAATTATAATACGTGCATAACTGACTGAAAATCATAAATGAAATGTTTGCTCCTTGGAGCCCTGTAATGAAATAACATGTAATAATTTTCTGTTGAGATTATGTTCTACGCAAGTGGCCCCTGCACTGAACTGAACTGAACTGACCGGTAACTGGCGACCGGGTGAAGTAATGAACGTCTGATCAGACTAATGCCACAGTATACTGGGTGGTTCATAACTGAACTGACCGGTAACTGGCGATCGGATGATACAATGCTCCCATCATAGTGAAATGGCCACAAGCAATATCGCATAAATCTCAAAAATGAATATTTTATATTTTTATGCACGTAATTTAATTAACTGGCATAATGAAATATTATGTATTATTTTATCACATAGATTGGATCGTTCCCAGGCTCGCTGCGACTTAAATTTATCATGAAAAATATGCAAATGATTTTCTTGAGCAAACTTTGTAATTGAATCCAAAAACGAGACAATTACGCCCAACGATTTCGTATTTAATCATGACTCCGTGCCAACCCGAACCAACACAGAACCATCATTTAGTCATGATTAAAATACTCTTAAAATGATGAAATAATGCTCCTAAAATGACAAGGGCCGAAATTTTGGTGAATGGAGGCCAAAACATGAAACGCTCTTTCGAGAGTCAATTTGGCACATCGCACCGTAATTTTCCGTACGACCTCTAAAATGATCCGAATCACGAACGGCCAAAAACATGACCTTTCCCAACTCGATGAGGCACTGTTCAGTCCAAGGCCATAGGCTAGAAGCCAACCAAGAACTCGAACGAGCCACTGAACCGCAGCAGCAAGTTGCTGTCCACAAAATACAGCAGCTGTGCTTTGGTTTCCTTGCCTCGTTTGTGAGGCTAGTGGCCATTGGGGCTTGAACCACCAACCAGAACCTCTTACCAACACCCTAAGGAATGATTTGAACCATGGCTAAGGGCTCTAGGCCAGCCACAATTCGAACCACAACCGAAACAAGCCAAGTGATTCCACCCGAGAGCACACCTTCATGCGTGGGGGTGCTACGATTGTTAAGCTATAATGGACCATTCCATTGACCATTTGATTGACCATGGCATGATCTAGACATCAAAGGGCATGGTATGAACCGTGGCTAAGGGCTAATGAGCCAACCAAGATCCACACCAACACCCATACTCAAAACTACACTTGCTGGAAAAAGAGAAGGCCGAGAAGGGGGGGGGGGGGGGGGGCTGTTCTTGTTTCTTTTTATTTGAAACCAATTGGGACGTGAACCAAGCCATGAAAGGACATCTTGGTCACATCCTAGACATGCTAGGGAAGGGTTCAAACCAGGGTTACAGGCCCAAGAGTCAACCAAGGTTCGAACCATCCTTAGACAAGCAAAACAGAATTTTCGAACTCCAATTCTGCACTATGGGGAGATTGCTGTCATTTCGATTTCCAGCAAGCATGGGGCATGAACTAATGGACCAACGTGGTCCTAATCAATCCTAGTACATGTCTAGATGTAGCCTTGGGAGCCTGGAATCGAACCATCCACCTGTACTCACAAAAACAAGCGAACCGTGAAGCATGAAAGGAGAACAAAAATTTCTGCACTTCATTTTTTTTTTTTTGAAAAAGTGGTCATGTATTTCGGTTTTGGTTGAAAGATCATGATCATGTAGTGTTTAAAAATCATAATACGACTTGATTGAAGAGCAAAGAAGAACATATACATGCCTGGTTTCGTTTTGAAAAGAAAACGAACGAAACGCAACGACGCGGCGCGGAGGAGACGGAGCGTTTTCTTTCTTTCTTGCTACTCGATTTTTCCTCTTGTTATTAGCTATGAGGCTCACGATTTAAAACTCTGAAATGCTCTCAATTTCGGTGTTGGGGGAGGGGAAATGGTGGTTAGGAGAGTGAGGGGAAGGGCTTGCAATATAAGAGGGATTTGTTTGATATCAAAATGATTGTTGGAGAGGGAAATGGATGGGGTGTGGCCGAATCCTACATGCTAAACAAGGCTAGGATATTGATCTAATATTAAATAAATGGTGGTTAATAAATGAAAGGATTATCATGCCAAGAAATAATAAAGAAAGGATCAAAGGTGAGTTGTCAAAGAATTGTTTACTCAACTAAGGGGTGGCCGAAAATTGAACAATTAAATGGAGGGGAAATATTGTTTAGTTAGGTAAATTTTTAAACCTTAAGAGCCTTACATATCCTTTAAATAATTTAAGGAATTAACACTTTAATTATGGAACCTAATTGAACTTATTTCCTACTCACCTCAAGTTACTTAAATAATTCCTTAAACCTCCTTTTAATTTAAATCAACTTATTAGCTAGCTAAAATAAACTTTGGGAATGATTTCTTAATTCTTAAATTCTATCTCAAAACTCCAACTCCAGTCCGGCCTCACTGAATTAACTTAAAAGATAAAAAAAAAAATTAAACTACTGCATAAAATAATTAACTTTAAAGAAAAGCATTTAAATACTCATAAAATCATTTTAATTTAAAATACTGGAATTATGCATGGCTTATACGTAGTCTGGTTACGGGTTCTACAACTCTCCCCCCCTTAAAAGAAATTTCGTCCTCGAAATTAAAACTCACCGAATAACTCGGGGTAACGATCCCTCATCTCTGGCTCAGACTCCCACGTAGCTTCCTCCTCTGAATGGTTGAGCTATTTGACATTGACTCGCTTTACTAGCTTGTTCCGAAGCTTCTTCTCTTGCCTGTCTAAGATCTGCACTGGTCTCTCCTCTTAAGATAGGTTCGGAGTAAGCTGTAATGGCTCAAAGTTCAAAACATGCGAAGGGTTCGCCATATACTTCCTTAGCATAGAGACGTGGAACGCATTGTGTACTCCGGCCAGATTCGGCGGAAGAGCCACACGATAAGCTAGCGTCTCAACTCTGTCGAGGATCTCAAATGGTCCTATGAATCTCGGACTGAGCTTTCCTTTCTTCCCAAATCGCATGACACCCTTCATAGGTGCTACCTTCACAAAGACATGGTCGCCAACGGCAAACTCTAGGTCTCTCCTCCTCTGATCTGCATAACTCTTCTGTCGACTCTGAGCAGTCCTCATCCTATCACGGATCTTGACTACTACATCGGCAGCCTGCTGAATAATCTCTGGACCCAACTCTGCTCTCTTTCTACTTCATCCCAATGAACAGGAGATCTGCACTTGCGGCCATATAGTGCTTCATACGGAGCCATACCAATAGACAACTGGAAGCTGTTGTTATAGGTGAACTCCACTAATGGCAAGTTCGACTCCCAACTCCCAGAAAAATCAATCACACAAGCACGGAGAAGATCCTCCAAAATCTGAATAACTCGCTCTGACTGCCCATCTTTCTGAGGATGGAAAGCTGTGCTAAACAGCAACTTCGTACCCATAGTCGAATGCAAACTCTTCCAAAATGAGGAAGTGAATCTGGGATCTCTGTCAGATACGATAGAAACTGGAATACCATGAAGTCGGACTATCTCCCGGATATACAACTCTGCATACTAATCATGGTGAAAGTCGTCTTAATAGGCAAGAAGTGCGCTGATTTGGTAAGACGATCTACAATCACCCAGATGGCATTTGATTCTCTGACTGACTTCGGCAATCCGGTCACAAAATCCATGGTAACATTCTCCCACTTTCACTCGGGAATGGGAAGAGGTTTGAGCAAACCTGCTGGTCTCTGATGCTCCGCCTTCACTAACTTGCAAGTCAGACACTCGAATACAAATCGTCTGATGTCTTTCTTCATCCCAGGCCACCAATACAATGACTGCAGATCTCGGTACATCTTCGTACTCCCTGGATGAATAGAGTACGGCGACATGTGGGCCTCTGATAAAATATCAGCTCGGATAGAACCACTGCTGGGAACCCACATCCTATCTCGGTATTTCACAATACCGTCGCTAACTGAATACAAGACATTGCCCTTGGCTTCATCTCTCTGCTTCCACTTTGCTAACTGTTCATCTGCTGACTGACCACTGCGAATACGGTCAAGAAGAGAGGACTGGATAGTCAAGGTAGATAGACGGGGAACTCTACCTCGAGGATATGACTCTAGATCAAACCTCTGCATCTCAATCTGAAGAGGTCTCTGAATCGTCAAATGAGCCATCACTGCGACTTTTCTGCTCAATGCATCCGCAACTACATTAGCTTTACCCGGGTGGTAGCTAATGTCACTGTCATAATCCTTCACAAGCTTCAACCAACGCCTCTGACGCATGTTCAGCTCCTTCTGCGTAAAGAAATACTTGAGGCTCTTGTGGTCGGTAAAGATCTGGCACTTCTCCCCATACAAATAATGCCTCCAAATCTTCAAGGCAAAAACTACGGCGGCCAACTCTAGATCATGGGTAGGGTAGTTCTTCTAATGGATTTTCAGCTGTCGAGAAGCATACGCTATCACCTTCCCATGCTGCATCAACACTGCGCCCAAACCGAGCTTCGAAGCATCGGTAAACAAAACAAAATCTCCGGGCCCTGACGGCATGGCCAAAACTGGTGCTGAGATAAGAGCTTGCTTCAAAGTATCGAAGCTCTTCTGACACTCCTCGCTCCACACAAATTTAGCATTCTTCTTGGTCAATGATGTGAGTGGAACGGCAATAGAGGAGAATCCCTTAATGAACTTCCGATAATATCCTGCTAGCCCAAGAAAACTGCGGATCTCTGATGCATTCTGCGGCAAAACCCAATCTCTGACTGTGGCAACTTTCGCTGGGTCTACCTCAATACCACTGCTAGAAACAATGTGGCCTAAGAACGCCACCTTCTCTAACCAGAATTCGCACTTACTGAACTTTGCGAATAACTTGTGCTTCTGCAAGGTCTGCAGCACTGTGGTCAGATGTCTGCTGTGATCCTCCTGATTCTTGGAGTAGACGAGAATGTCGTCTATGAATACTATCACAAACTGGTCAAGATACGGCTGAAATACGCGATTCATGAGATCCATGAAGATTGATGGCGCATTCGTCAGACCGAACGACATCACAAGGAACTCATAGTCGCCATAACGAGTCTTGAAAGCAATCTTGGAAACATCAGCATCTCTCACCCTCAACTGGTGATAACCGGAACGCAGATCTATCTTGGAGAATATCGAAGCTCCCTGCAACTGGTCAAACAAATCCTCGATCCTCGGAAGTGGGTGTTTGTTTTTCACTGTAACCTTGTTCAATTCCCGGTAGTCAATACAAAGCCTCATAAAGCCATCCTTCTTCTTCACAAATAAGACTGGCGCGTCCCACGGTGAAAAACTCGGGCGAATGAACTCCTTGTCAAGAAGTTCATGAATCTGCTTCTTAAGCTCTGCCATCTGTGTCGGTGCTAGTCGGTACGGTGCTTTTGAGATCGGAACCGTATCTGGCATAAGCTCGATAGAAAACTTCACCTCTTTCTCGGGTGGCATACCAGAGACGTCCTCAGGAAAAACGTCTAAGAAGTCTCTAACAATCGGAACATATGCGGCTGACTGACTGGACGCCTCGGGGACAGATATAAAAGTTGCTAAAAATGCCCGACACCCTCTATGCATGAGCTTCCTAGCCTGGACATAAGGAATAATGCGCGGTAAGGGAAAGTACCTATCCGGCTCGAATAAGAACTGCGTCATTCCAGGCGGTTGGACTGGAACGGATCTCCGTTGGAAGTCAATCAAAACTCTGTTCCGCAATAGCCAGTCCATCCCTAGGATGATGTCAAACTCTGGCATCGGCAACACGATCAGATCCGCATAAACGAGGTTGCCATGGAGCTCAAGATCTATGTCTCGGATCACATTGGTAGCTGTCATCTCCTCACCAGAAGGCAATACTACTGAATAGGCTACATCTAGCCCAACGGTCTTGACCTTGAGGAAATTAGCAAATACCTCCGAAATAAATGAGTGAGTGGCCCCTGAATCTATCAAGGCCTTCATAGCGGAACCAGATATAAATATTCTCCCTGAAAGGTTGGATTACTAAGCGGAACCCAATAATCACAAGAACTAACTTATAGATATTCAAACGTCAAAGTTCTTCTAGCTTAAATTCCCAAAATAAGCTTAAAGGTACCTGTCATAAGCATGGTCTCTGGGTTCGTTTCCGTGGCATGGAGAGCAAAAACTCTGCCTTGGGTAGGCAGATTCCTCCGAGGGCACTGCAGCAACATGTGGTCTGGACTGCCACACTTGTAACACTTCTCTGAGCCAAACATACATGCTCCAGGATGGCGACGTGAGCACTTATGGCAAACTGGGTGCTCAAAAGTCCTCGGGGCTGGGCGTCCCCACTGCTGCTGCTGCTGCTGACCTCTGTTTCTAGGCGGCCCGTGAAAAGGCCTCTTGTTCTGCTGCTGGTGCTGCTGAGGAGGAGGGCGGTGTGGTACCTGGACTGGGCGCTTGCCCTGGCGGTCTCTCTCGATATCACGCTGATCCTGTTCTGCGACTAGAGCTTTGGAGACAGCGACCTCATAAGTAGTAGGGTCAGACACCCTAACATCACGGCGCAAGATCGGCCGTAGACCCACCAAGAAATGCATCAACTTGGCTCTAGCATCATTCGCGATCAGGGGCACAAAATGACAACCCCTCTCAAACTTACGGATGAACTCCGTAACAGTCATATCTCCCTGCCTCAGGCTCATGAATTCTGTGGTCAACCTGGTGCGCACCTCCTCAGTGAAATATTTGGAGTAGAATACCTCCGTGAAGCGCACCCAACTCAGTGTAGCCAAGTTCAGGACTACTGATGCTCCTTCCCACCATAAGCGGGCATCTCTTCCGAATAAATATGTGGCACATCGGACTCTGTCTGCATCTCCAAGCTCCATGAACTCGAAGATAACCTCGAGGGACTTGATCCAGCCCTCGGCAATCATGGGGTCCGTCGTCCCTGAAAACTCCTTAGGACGCATCTTCATGAATCTCTCATAGACAGCCTCGGGCCCTGTCGGCCTGGTCGCCACAGCATGGTTCCCCGCAAACTGTGCGAAGAACTGAGTCATCCCAGCTGGCATCTGGGCATTCATGTCAGGTGGAGGGGGTGGTGGAAGTGGTAAGTCTCTCTCCTGCCTCTGCTCCTCCTTGTCCTCTTGGCGAGGCTCATCATTTCTAGTACGCTCGAGAATGCGTCTAGGGGGCATACTGTTCCATACATAACCCATACGTAACCAACATGCATAATCTCTATAATTTATTTAAATTTAAATACTGAACAATAAAATAAATCTGGACGTAAAATATTTCGTGAAAACATGCTGTTAAATAATTCATGCTTTAAATAAAATGTGTAAATGTAAAACTTACGGACCGAAGACGTGACTTAATGAGCTTCTCGTGGTCAGTAGTAGTACAGCCCTTTACAGAACGATTGCTCTGATACCAGCTATAATGGCCCGAAAATTCATGTTTGAAAATTTGCAGAAAAATTTAAAATTTTCTTTTTAAAATAATTAAGATGCCTCATTCACAAAATAAACTGATAAATAAAGTTTAATGTTTAAAAATAGCAGCGGAAGAAATTATTTTTCGCAAAATAACAGGTTTAAAGTAATCCAACAACTGATAAAAATGTTTGAGCATAAAAATGGCAAGTGCTGTAAATGAGGTCCTCGGGTTCTACTACTGCCGACCCAAGCTAGCTCACTGGTCCCCGCCCTCGGCCCCAACATCATCAGTACCTACAACAATCAAGTCTAGTGAGCCTAAAGACTCAGCATGCATATATCGTAAATAACGAGTAAATAATATAATGAAGTTGCATTGGAGTAAAAAAAATATCATGCCATGAGGCATAATATGAAAATAACTTATCATGAGCAATTATAATACGTGCATAACTGACTGAAAATTATAAGTGAAATGTTTGCTCCTTGGAGCCCTGTAATGAAATAACATGTAATAATTTTCTGTTGAGATTATGTTTTACGCAAGTGGCCCCTGCACTGAACTGAACTGAACTGACCGGTAACTGGCGACCGGGTGAAGTAATGAACGTCTGATCAGACTAATGCCAAAGTATACTGGGTGGTACATAACTGAATTGACCGGTAACTGGCGACCGGATGATACAATACTCCAATGATAGTAAAATGGCTACAAGCAATATCGCATAAATCTCAAAAATGAATGTTTTATATTTTTATGCACGTAATATAATTAACTGGCATAATGAAATATTCTGTATTATTTTACCACATGGATTGAATCGTTCCCAGGCTCACTGCGACATAATTTATCATGAAAAATATGCAAATGATTTTCTTGAGCAAACTTTGTAATTGAATCCAAAAACGAGACAATTACGTCCAACGACTTCGTATTTAATCATGACTCCGTGCCAACCCAAACCAACACCGAACCATCATTTAGTCATGATTAAAATACTCTTAAAATGATGAAATAATGCTCCTAAAATGACAAGGGCCGAAATTTTGGTGAATGGAGGCCAAAACATGAAAGGCTCTTTCGAGAGTCAATTTGGCACATTGCACTGTAATTTCTCGTACGACCTCTAAAATGATCCGAATCACGAACGGCCAAAACATGACCTTCCCAACTCGATGAGGCACTGTCCAGTCCAAGGCCATAGGCTAGAAGCCAACCAAGAACTCGAACGAGCCACTGAACCGCAGCAGCAAGTTGCTGTCCACAAAATACATCAGCTGGGCTTTGGTTTCCTTACGTCGTTTGCGAGGCTAATGGCCATTGGGGCTTGAACCACCAACCAGAACATCTTACCAACACCCTAAGGAATGATTTGAACCATGGCTAAGGGCCCTAGGCCAGCTACAATTCGAACCACAACCGAAACAAGCCAAGTGATTCCACCCGAGAGCACACCTTCATGCGTGGGGGTGCTACGATTGTTCAGCTGTCATGGACCATTCCATTGACCATTTGATTGACCATGGCATGATCTAGACATCAAGGGGCATGGTATGAACCGTGGCTAAGGGCTAATGAGCCAACCAAGATCCACACCAACACCCATACTCAAAACTACACTTGCTGGAAAAAGAGAAGGCCGAGAAGGGGGGGGGGGGGGGGGCTGTTCTTGTTTCTTTTTATTTGAAACCAATTGGGACGTGAACCAAGCCATGAAAGGACATCTTGGTCACATCCTAGACATGCTAGGGAAGGGTTCAAACCAGGGTTACAGGCCCAAAAGCCAATAAAGGTTTGAACCATCCTTAGACAAGCAAAACAGAATTTTCGAACTCCAATTCTGCACTATGGGGAGATTGCTGTCATTTCGATTTCCAGCAAGCATGGGGCATGAACTAATGGACCAACGTGGTCCTAATCCATCCTAGTACATGTCTAGATGTAGCCTTGGGAGCCTGGAATCGAACCATCCACCTGTACTCACAAAAACAAGCGAACCGTGAAGCATGAAGGGAGAACAAAAATTTCTGCACTTCATTTTTTTTTTTTTTGAAAAAGTGGTCGTGTATTTCGGTTTTGGTTGAAAGATCATGATCATGTAGTGTTTAAAAATCATAATACGACTTGATTGAAGAGCAAAGAAGAACATATACATGCCTGGTTTCGTTTTGAAAGGAAAACGAACGAAACGCAACGACGCGGCGCGGAGGAGACGGAGCGTTTTCTTTCTTGCTTGCTACTCGATTTTTCCTCTTGTTATTAGCTATGAGGCTCACGATTTAAAACTCTGAAATGCTCTCAATTTCGGTGTTGGGGGAAGGGAAATGGTGGTTAGGAGAGTGAGGGGAAAGGGTTGCAATATAAGAGGGATGTCAAGACCAAGTCTACCTCTTTTTGAAATTTGAATTTGTTTGATATCAAAATGATTGTTGGAGAGGGAAATGGATGGGTTGTGGCCGAATCCTACATGCTAAACAAGGCTAGGATATTGATCTAATATTAAATAAATGGTGGTTAATAAATGAAAGGATTATCATGCCAAGAAATAATAAAGAAAGGGTCAAAGGTGAGTTGTCAAAGAATTGTTTACTCAACTAAGGGGTGGCCGAAAATTGAACAATTAAATGGAGGGAAAATATTGTTTAGTTAGTATATTTTTAAACCTTAAGAGCCTTACCTATCCTTTAAATAATTTAAGGAATTAACACTTTAATTATGGAACCTAATTGAACTTATTTTCTACTCACCTCAAGTTACTTAAATAATTCCTTAAACCTACTTTTAACTTAAATCAACTTATTAGCTAGCTAAAATAAACTCTGGGAATGATTTCTTAATTCTTAAATTCTATTTCAAAACTCCAACTCCAGTCCGGCCTCACTGAATTAACTTAAAAGATAAAAAAAATTTAAACTACTGCATAAAATAATTAACTTTAAAGAAAAGCAGTTAAATACTCATAAAATCATTTTAATTTAAAATACTAGAATTATGCATGGCTTATACGTAGTCTGGTTACGGGTTCTACATCATATGTTATTGATTATATCATACTGGGTTTATACTCACCCGCACGTCGGCTACCTCTTGTTTTTATGTGCTTGACGGTAGGTGAGGCGAGGCTTGAGATGACAAAGTCCAGTTCCAAGCGAGGAGATATGATTTAAAGTGAGATTCTCGGATCTTAGGAGCTATTTGTTGAAGTTTGAATTACTTTGGCTCACTAGTTTATTTTTGGCATATTAAACTTATATTTCAAACATTTGATACTTTAAAATTATTTTGACGATGTTTATGTGTATTTGTGAACCATAGATTATGTATTTTACTAAATCACTTATTTTGTTACAATTATAATTATTAATATTAGATATCGGACCCGGGACCCACACTAACAATGCCAACCTTGTCTGCCTTTTACTTTCTTTTGAGTTGCTGATTAGGTAGAATAAAGATTTGGTTTTTTTAGTGAAAGATGTAGCACCAGCTGCTGTCCTTTGGTTCAATCTAGGGACTATCTTTAGTTGTATCTTTGGCCAATCCTTGAGATCCTGAGCTACGGTATGTATTTCTCAGTGTTGATGGCCAGACTATGAACAGAGAATTAGAAGGCTTTTGCTTGTTCAAATTACTTAGGAGAAAAAATTTATTGCACTGTAATTTTAGGAAAAAAATTACAAACCTTATCCTCGGATAATTACAAACTAAAACAAAATTATTATTCTAACCTAAATAAAACTTTGGTAACCCTAATCCTTTGACCACCACCAATATTCATCAGACAAGAAGTCCAACATATACATCAGAGAATTCATACTTAACAAGAGATGATCGCCATAAGTCGAACTGCACTGGCGAAGTTGAAGAACGAAAGAAACAAAAGAAATATAATTGAATGGAAGGAAAGGAAGAAAAAAATGGAGAACAAATTCATCATTGCAAATTTATGCAGTCGAAGCAACATCTTCCACTGAAAAATTTCATCAAACAAGAAAGGCATCAGCACAACCAACCACCATGAAATGAATTGAAGAAGCACGAATGCACCCACGCCACCTCAGACACACAAAGCATGCCATCAGGTGCACAATCTGAATAACGGAGAAGCGTGACACAAGCACAAACAATTCCAGAAAACATGCAGTAGAACATCCAAGAAAGCGTGGTTTATTGTAACAAACTATCTAAGTTTGTATTTTCATTAAATCGTTGTATGAAAGTATTGATTTTTAATTTAAATTTTCTACAAATTCAATGAATTTTGTTACAACGGTCAATACATCCTCTTCCAGCGGAGTCACAATTCCAAATATCAAGCATGACAAGATCAAAATCAATGTTTACACCATGGAGTTATCAGATCTTTCTCCAACTCAAACCACGTAGTATCCCAATATAAAACTACCCCATGATTTGTCAGATTCCATAGCGATTAAAATCAAAAGAAGTCACCAGGGAAGTTCGTATTTGAAGAATTCAAAGAAAAGTTGATGCTTCCCGTATCTTCAGTGTGGGATATTTCTTGCTTTGCATAGTATTTCGTGCAATACACATGGTTACAAAAATGTTGCAAGGAGAGCTCCAACCAATCACAAAGTGGACGAAACGTTATTTATTGGCAAGCCAAGGATGATTTCATTTGTATAAATTTCTGGGCCACCTCGAGTCGACCAAAACGAGTAAAAAGGTCGATAACGATAGAGTAATGTTCTTCAGATGCTTTGATTTTATATTTTCGGGTCATTAAAGTGAAAATCCTCAGTGCATCGTCTGCAAGTTCAGCTTTCTGACAAATACATAGAATCACTTTAAAGGTAAATTGGTTTGGAGAGGAACCAGCGGACACCATTTCATCAAAAAGATGCAAGGCTTCTTCATATCGACCGTTGCATCCACACGCCTCGATAATGGCTGTCCAAGTCATTGATCCCTTGACACAAACATCGTCAAATGACAACTTTGCTTCATTGATTGCTCCCCAGTTACCATACATTTTTATGATTTCTGCCGAAACAAAAGGGATTGATTCTAAATCTTTTTTCAAAGCTTGTCCGTGGACCTCCTTTCCAAGTTTTTGAACTTTAAGATCACCACAAACACTCAGTATCCTTGCCATAGTCACCGAGTCTGGCCGGTGTTTAGACAATTGCATTGCACGAAAAATACCAAGTGCTTCATGTAGGCATCGACTCTCTATGAAACACTCGATCATGGCTGTCCATGCTATAACATTCTTTTTCTCCATATTATGAAACAATTTTGTGCAGTAGTCCAAAACACCACAATTAGAGTACATCCTCATCATTGAAGTAGAAACAGAAACACCGGGCAGAAACCCATTCTTTACTGCATAAGCATGAACTTCCATCCCTTGTTTCAAGGCCCTCAGTTTTCCACAAACAGGAAGAACCGTAGCAATTGTCACAACATCAGGCTTAAACCCTTCTTGTTGCATCCAAATAATCGATCTTAATGCTTGCTCTAACCTCCCATTAGCAACATAACCTGATAAAAGAGCGGTCCATGAAATAACGTTTCTCTCCATTGATCTGTAGAACACCTTTCTTCCAGATACCATATCTCCACATTTGCAGTACATATCAACTAAACCAGACTGAATAAACAACTGCTTTGAGTACTCCTTCGTTTTGATAACATAAGCGTGGACCTCCTGCCCTATTTTTCGAGCAAATACTTCTCCAATCACCGGAAGGATACTAGTCAATATAACTGAGTTGACTTCTATACCCTCTTTTATCATCCACCTGGTGTATCCCAATGCTTCCCTTTGCAACCTATTATGAACAAAACCAGCTATCATCGCTCCCCACACCACCACATCCCTCTCCTGAAACTCCTCGAAGATACAACGTGCCAGCTTAATCTTGCCACATTTGAAATACATATCGATCAAACCAGTCCTAATTATACAACTCTCAATCAAACCATTTTTAATCAACATTCCATGAGTTTTCAGTCCCTGCCTCAAAGAGTTAGCCCCTGCCAAGCTCTTGATCAAACAAGAAAAGCTGTAAACATTCAACTCCACACCAGAAGCCCGCATCTCCAAGAATGATCCCAACACTTCCCGATTATTGCGCCTGCCGGAAACAACATTACCCCTAAGCAACGCATTCCAAGGATACACACTTGTCACATCTATTTCATCAAACACCTTCTTTGCATCCTCGATGGCTCCACAGGCCGCATACATATTCACGAGCTTTGTTTGCAAGAACTCATTTTTTTCAAGACCGTTTATCCTAACATGCACGTGCACCTGCTTCGCTGCATCAATTGCCTTGACTCTCACACAGGCAGAAATAAGCGATGAAAACGTTGTGACATTAGTGGGAATGCCACGGTGGTCCAGATAATCCATTATGGCAAGAGCTTCATTAAGTTTGTTTTGTTCAGCAAATTTCTGTATATCTTTGTAAATGGCATGTGGGTTTTTGTCGGCAATTGGTAAAGAGTTTGGGAACTCGTTATTTTTTTTGAATTTCTTGGGTTTTTGCTTGGAATGTGTGAGTGGAGAGACTAATGTTGATGCTTTGATCTTGAAGGTACTATTGTCGTGGTTGTCTTGAGTATATAATGGGTTTAGAGGGAACGAATGAATGAAAATAAGAGGTTTTAGGGTGAGGTTGAGGTGGCAGAGGGCCTCCATCGTAAAAATCAATTAGAGACCTACCTGAGAATTTTTAGGGACGAGTCAATCATCAAAATTTGGATCCCTCAAACAATAACATTCAATTCCTTCACTAATTTTCTCAAACAATTACATTCAATTTTTTTCACTATGAGAGGTTTTTTAAAACTAGATCTATTGAATTCCGACACAAAATAGCTAAAACTATTTCCTACAAAACACAGAAGTTTGAAGAAAATGATCTTTTTAATGGGTAATTTAAATTTGGACAAGATTTGTAAAGATTTCTTTGAGAAAAGATTGAAAAATTTGTTCTTTACCAACAATAACTTCGAGATGAAATCCCAAACAGAAACAAAGAGTAATAGTATCTATTTTGTGAAATTACTAACCTATAAACATGAGTTCGGAAAAAAACTCATACGCGCAATAGCAAAAACAAGTAACGCTAACCTTTTTAAAAAAAAAAAAAAAGATTGGCTTCTGGCCATTACTTCAATCAGCTGAACATGGTGGAATTGTTTGGACATGGTTCAGTTAGCTGTGAAACTTTAGTAAACAGGACCAGATTGAGGGGGTTGAAAGTGGGGACGGAAGTGAAAGCCAGACGAGGTTAGATATAATAAATTAGGATAGATTTTTTATTTGACAAAAAAACTAATTAGATTTTTATAAAGAAATAAAAATATAAGGAAAACAATATTGTTCTTTTTCTAAAAGGGGATTGCTTTATATTTTTTGGTAAATAAAGTCGACGGATTTTTGGTGGATAGTGTAATTTTGTATAAGGGTATTTTGGTCGTGCATATATATATTTTTTACATTTACACGGATTCATTTATCCCATCATTAGATGCATATATATATTTTTTACATTAAAATCCTCTGCGATATATTTTATTGTGCTTCAGTTTCACATAAATTATCTTGTGATTCGATCCACAAACTTATTTTCTTTGATTAACTCCCTAGAATTGGACATTTTAAATTATCTTGTGATTCGACTGTCGACAGTATTTGTCAATATGTTACAAATAAACCAGCAAGTAAAATTACAAAAAACAGATACCAAAACAGAAAAGGTAGGGAACATCTAATCTGTGTCCACAAGCAGAGAAGCAGTCAACAGAAATTTTTCGGTCATCCACAGAAGAACAAGAACATTTTAATCAACCAATTCTCGTGGCTTTTACAGGCACTCTTTACTCCTCCATATAATAGGGCTTATTATGTCCATACTTACTGAAAGAGCCAATGTACATATACCATTTTAGAAATACCAACATACGAGACTTCAAAAAGTTCAGCAAAGTGTTTTTCTTGTGGTTATCTAAAACATTCACAATTCACTTTTTTCATATCACAAAAACTTGTTTCAAGAATATGGTGCGAGCTTCAAATGATGGTGAATGCCTGAAGTTAAAGATAACTAGTTCCTCTACGCTTATGTTAAACCATTGCAACGAAGGGATCCAAATATCCCATTAAAATTAACCAGTGTAATATCAGAACAATAGCGGTGCAACTCATCCACACACTCGCTATACATAAAACTGGACAACTTGTATTGCTTGAGATGATTGAGTAGGAGAACTACATACCAACTGATAGATATGTAATTGGGCTGGCAAAAGTTCCACTCTGTGACATCTCATCGCTGAGAGATGATATCGCCTGAAAAAATGGTACAACTAGAAACAAATTATGCTGTTCAACAAGAAAAAAAGACATGTATTAATAAAGCGTCAATTGTTGATTCCAACAAAAAAAATAATTTTCGTTTATCATTCAAAAGTTCCAAACCAATATAGAACACAAAATAGAAAATAAACCAACCAACAGCTAGCAATTACAGATATAACAAACAGGACCTTTTTCTATTAACATATCATTCGCACCTTTCGACAAAGCCGTCTAGGTAACTACAATATTAAAAAAAGAATACAAAGTTGGGTTTCTTAAGACATTTGAGGAGCTCAAGCGTCTTGATTATCCACATCCTGAATTGAGACAATATTTTTCCAGATCAAGATTTCGCAAATACTGAAAAAATGAAGCAAAATACAGCTAAAAACATCTTTTTTTTACTCAAAAACTAACTCATTAACTATCGATACCGAAAACTTGAGGAATCCTCAAAAAAATTGGATCGAGCAAACGAAATCCTTAATAACAAAAAAAAAAAAAACCATAAAAGCCACTAATTTTACATCGAATTAATCGGAATAGCAGAGAAGAACGACCCGTTCGTGAGGCGTGGGAGCTGATAGCGATGGAGGAAATGAGAGACGAGAAGAGGCTTGGATAAGAAGATGGTATGGCGGACAGAGGAAGCAAAATGAGGCTTGAGCATCAACAGTGGTGGGATGTCTCAAATATTTATGGGCATTTCACGTAATGAATAAAATATCTTATTCTTACCTATTTCGAATTTCAGAAATTAAATATTGCAACTGAATGTTTATCGATCTCTTGCTTTATTACTCTTATTTTTTTTATATAAATATTTAATTGCAAGTAAATATGTATCGATCTCTTACTTTATTAATGCAATTAAATTTATATAAATATATATTTATAATTATCTAATACAATTAATTTAGTATCAAAATTTCATTTCACAAGAAATAGTACAACATAGCATTAAAAATGTTTGAAAAATTACAAATTAATTAAAATAGGTAAATGTTGAACAATTGATACTTTCATTATTCGCTAGTTACGGAACATGTTTTTCAAATGTGTTCAATTAAGTCGTGATGAAGCTGGTGGATGATATACATGAATATCACTTAATTCCGAATTTCTTCGAAGGTATTCATCAAACGCCAAGGTTGAGCTCTAATTAGCTATGAAAGTGTCTTGTCATTCATGATCCCAAATCAATATTGCATGAGTCTCTTCTTCAACAATCACGTTATTTAAAATAATGTTGGATTTCGGGTTTCTCGTGTTCAAACGCAGCGGAAGTTTAAAATTTTGTTTTGTTTTGACAATAATAATATATTTGATTTGGGCACTCGTATGGTTTATATGATCAAACATTCATAAGGCGTTAGAATTTTATACCTTTGGTGAAATATTCACAAGGCTCCAACTATTCCGGAGTTAACAGAGATAGCTCTTGATGAATTCTCTACGAACGTTCTTCATAAACTCCTTTCTTTATTCTTCTACTCAGGTCCACGACTAGATGATTTGTTCCTCTTCTAATTTGCACAAAAAAAATTAGAAGAAGTTTTTACGTTGGAGATTAAAACCGAGAGGCGGCTCAACCCTAAACTCTAATCAAGGTGGCCGAAATTTGGAGAGGAGGAGGAGAGTGATTTTCGAAATTTGTGTCTTGTGGTGGCTAGGGTTATTGTTAGAGTAGGTGCCCGTCGAGCCAAGTGTTGGCCGAAGGTTCATGATTAAACTCTATGTATGAACAGTCTTTATTTTAATAATATTTGAATTTATCATTTTGGCACTTTTTTATCTTTATACCCATGCTAGTTGCATAGATAAAGTCCTTAATATACAAATAGTAGAAAGAATATGAGATGCTCATATGATGAGTATCATGAAACTCATATTTGGAATACTGTATATTCTAAACAGTTCCTAGTCGATTCAGCCGCCACTAAGAAGGATATAGGCCGCTCGAGTTCGAGACTAGTATCTGCGATGTGAATACCATGTTTCATTGGTAGGGGACATTGTGATGTCCGAGCATGCAGATAGGTGCTCCTTGTAAAGTGCACTGAACAACCCTCCATAAAAGGACTTTCCAAGTGGTTCTCACTTATCGAGTGGAAAAGTCCTAGTTTATGGTTGTACACCATTAGTCCTTATGACCCGGGACAACATTATGACTCTATGTGCTAATATTACACTTTGACTTGTTTACCGACTCTCATGGGGTCATCAGGTGGCAAGGTTGGGTGTTTTGTCGAAACATATAGGAGTCGATGCATCGTAGTCGGGGATTCACCGCTTACCTTTGGGTATGGATATCCTATGTGTTCTCATGTGTATGTAGGTTGAAATCTCTGATCGGAATATGGTGGTAATTATGAAAGGGGTTTCATAGATTACACCATCGATGCAACTACGACATGACACATAGTATCGATTCATTGACAACTCTCGATAAACCAATGGTTGTCGAATCGATCGTGATATATGAGTTGAAGGGACCGTACTGTACGCTAACCATAATTGAATGGTTCTTGTAGGCACTATCATTTGATACCTAGGGAATCATGTAAGCGATGCTGCTAGGCGTTTAACATGATTGGTTGGGTATTATCAGACTTGAGTTCTGACGTTCTTGTTATCAAGGAGTTGATAAGTAAGAATGGAGCAATTGGGGTATGCTCATATAAGGACATGTTTAGTCCGAATCACATGGAGATGTGAATCCACGGCTAGTTGTATCAATGAACCATTGAGGGCCACACAAGTACTAGCTTTCTAGATCCCGTTGAGAAGAGAAATAGTTCAATGTGTTGAACGGCTTATAAAGGAGTTTATAAGCGTAAGGAAAATTAGAAATATGACTTCTATAAAGGAGAAATTAGTTCAATGTGTTGAACGGCTTATAAATGAGTTTATAAACGTAAAGAAAAATAGAAGTATGACTTCTATGAGAGAAATGTGAATTTTAATTTATGGAAGTGTTCCTAAATTAAAAAGTTGGCCAAGTGAATAATGTATTTGAAAATTGTGATTTTCATAAACATTATTATGGACTAAATTAAATTAATTCAAGTGTTGAATTAATTAAACACTAGTGGACCTAGTAGAGTCCAAATAATTAAATTAATTCAAGTGTTGAATTAATTAAATCATATTGAGTCTTGTAGAGCTCAATTTAAATTAATTATTTAACTAGTGGGACTTGGGTAAATTCAAGTAATGTTTAATTAGTCTCAAATATGTTTGAGATAATCAAATTTAGTCCATGGTTTTTTAATTGTTAAAAACACCATATAATATTGCATGCATGAGAGGTGAAGAGTTGGAGACAACTTTTTCAAATATCAAGGCTTGGCATACTCCTTTTGCCTTTTGCTTTTTGCAAGACCAAGACAAGTCTTCCTCTCCCAATTTTTGAGATGCAAGGGCCGAAACTTACACACAAAAATTCTCTCCATTTTCTTCAATTTTTGGTTGAGGAAATCTTGCACTTCTCATTGAAAAATCCTCTTAGTTTTCTAGTGCAAATTAAGAGAGGATCTACCTAGTTGGTGGTGGGCTTAATAGTTGAGCAAGGAGTGCTCAAAGGAAGCTTGAAGATAGTTTCTACCATTGAAGAGCTAAGGTGTTTACACCTTAGTTGGCGCCATTCATCAATCTCTTGAGATTGATAGGTAAATTCTAAAACACCCTATGTATGATTTTTGGTGTTTTATTGTATTTGCTACACAATATCATGAGGTGGCCGAAAATTTCTTCATGAAAAATCAAAATTTTTAACTTCTGTTGCGCTTCCGGTCACCGTAACCGATCCCCTTTCAGTTATGGCCTCTCAACACTCTTTTATAATTAAGCCATGACCTTAATACACATAATTAACATTAATGGGCTTGATTAATTAATTGAGCTAGTCCAACTAGTTTAATTAATTTAATCAAAGTTTATTAAGAACTTTAATTATTTAGTATGTTGGACTTGTACTCCTACATGCCCATTAAACATACTTCCTACCAATTTTAATTTAATATTTAACAAACTCAACTTTTGAGCTTAATAAATTAAATACATTATAAATTCAATATTTGAATTTAATATTACAAATTCAACTCCTTGAATGTACCACCTCCAAAATTTAATATTTAATAAACTCAAATTTTGAGTTTAATAAATTAAATTCTCAAATTTTATAAATTCAAATCCTTGAATTTATTTTTTTAAAATTTAATTATCATAAATTCAACTATTTGAATTTACTATATCATAATATAAATTCAACTTCTTGAATTTATTCTCTCAACGGGAACAAACTATCCAGTGCTTGTGTTATCCTCATTGGTTCAGGGATACAGCTAATCGTGGGTTCACAACTCCTAGTGATTCAGAACATAATCCTTTATTCGGACTTACCCTTATTTGCCCCATTCTATGTATCAACAATTGATCATAAAAATGTCCGAAATCATATTTATGATTAAACCCATCGAACCATGGTAAGAGCTTCTAGTAGCATCTCCACATGATTCCCTAGGTATCACTGATAGTGCCTGCAAGAATCAGTCGATTATGATTAGCGTACAGTACGGTCCGCTCATCTCATAAATCCCGATCGAATCTGCAACCATTGGTCCATCGAGGGTTGCATAATAATTCGAGAACTATGTGATACATATAAATAGTGGCATCACATGTACCATTGAAGAACTTCTACATCAATGTACATCTCATACTATGGCCAGAGATTCCACGCACTATTATTTCATCAGATCATATAGGATATCCACAGTCGTAGGTGAGCGGTGAATCCCAGACCACAATGCGCTGGCTCCTATATGTGTCGCAACTGTACATGTAATATGTTGAGCCAATTGGTATGAGGCCAATCGGAGTGGTTAGATAAGACATAGAGGTGCAACTTTCATGTTGAGAGTGTTGCCAAATTATGAGGAGAAGCGACGTTGCGATTCGATTTTAGTTGCAAAGTATGTTGTTGGCTTCAGGAGACGCTGCACCCGCGCCAGGAAAGCTACCGCACCCCCGGTGTTTGGACGGTAGGGCTATCGTACCCGCGGTAGGAAACTCAGTGCACCTGCGGTCGTTTCTTCCGGATTTTTGCATGTGGTTCAACCTACGTAGCGCACCCACGGTGAAAGAGCTAGCGCACCTGCGGTGCGTGAAGAGTGAAGTCGTGTTTTGAAGTTTTAAGTGATTAAATACAAGTGTTTGATCATTTTTCCCTCATTCTTTTCCATTCTTCTCGGTTCTTCAGCTCAAGGGAGAGCTAGGGTTCTCATTTCTTTCTTTTGTTCCTTTGATTCAGGCTTCTAGTTGGGTTATTGAAGTGAGAGCAAGATCATTTTGGAGTTAAGGATCTAAGGTAATCTTGTGGTTTAGTTATTCTTGGATTATGGTGTTGGGGGAAATTATGGAATTTATGATTGTGTTGGTTTTATGGGTTTTATGTATCGTTATTTGATTATTAAGTTGTTGATGGTTCAAAACATGGTTTATTGTTGTAGTATTTGTACCAAGAGATTACAATCAAGCTTTCCTTTGGTTGTAAGTGGAATTCATTTCTTGTGCTCACATGAAGTATATGTATGGTATTTCAATGGTTTTAACATGCTATTCCATTCCACTTGATTCATGTTATGTATGGATACATTTTGTTGTATATTAGAGGCTTTTATATGTCTCAATTGTGTAAAAGGGGATGTAAATGAAAAGAGTATTCAAAGTGTTTGTTTTAATGTCCAAGAGAGAGCTCAAATGATTTATTGGATTGATAAATAGATAGTCAGAGATTGCATGCAATTAGTTGATCAACGACCATAGGCTTATATCCCAACAGAGTAATCGATTTGTATCGATGGGATATAGGTACAGGGACAGAGATACTGTTTAGATATCAATCCACCAGAGAAAAGAGAAATAACATCGTTATTGTCATGTTATACTATGTTATTCATGTTTTAAGAGTTAGATGGTATTTAATGATTTCAAAGTCATGTTTTACAGAGTATGATATGTATAGATTGTTATGTAAGAGTTTCACTTGCTGAGTTTTATACTCATTCCAGTTATTTCATGTGGTACAGTTAAGAGTGACGAGCCGGGACGTTGATTGGAGCCGATGTCATATGTACAAGAGGATGGAAGGAAGAAAGATATTTTGTTAGCATTTTGACATGAATACAAAATGATATTTTGTATTTTGATACAACACTTTATTGATCCCGTATATACTTTTGATTGTATATATTTAAATATATTCATGTCAATAAATTTTAAATCCTTCTTTCCTCTAAGTAAATTTTTTAAAATTCCGCTGTTATTTTATAAAATCAATCAAGGGCGTTACATTTGGTGGTATCAGAGCAACGTTCTTCGGACCAATTCATATGACTTCGTCTACTTTCAACAGTCCGGGTATGTCTTCTCCTACATCTATTTATTGTTATTGATTGATATGTATTATGTGAGCACATTGTAGGATTTAATGCCTCCTAAGAGAAAGGCTACAGAGGGTGAAGATAGCTCCTCATCGAGAGTTGTCGACGAGTTCGGCAAATTACTGAAAGAGCAAGCTAAGGTTCACAGTGAACAGATTCAACAGTTGCTCTGTTTGCAAGGTTCAGTTCAGGGTAGAGGCCAAGAGAGAGGCCAAGTGGTTCAAGCAGTTGGGACTGATGGGATCTTTACTGATTTTAAGAGGATGGATCCGCCTGAGTTTGCAAGAAACACTGATCCATTGGTGGCTTTAGAGTGGATTAAAGCACTTGAGGTGATATTTTATCATCTCAAGTATGAAGACAAGGACAGAGTTGGTTGTGCAGTATTCATACTAGTCAAAGCTGCACGTATTTGGTGGAATGCTACCAAGGTAGGTGTTGATGTTTTGGCATTAAAGTGGCAAGATTTCACGGATCATTTCTACGACAAGTATTTCCCGGATGCACTTCGAGCTCGAAAGGTGACTGAGTTTTTAGAGCTTCGATAGGGTAGTATGAATGTTGACGAGTACATTTTGAAGTTTGAGGAGGGCTGTCTGTTTGCCCCATATATTGCCTCGAATGACAAAGACAAAGGTGCTCATTATTAGAGGACTTCGAGCAGAGATCAGGAGGGACATCAATATGTCTAAGGCGGTGACATTTAAAGAGATTGTGGCTAAAGCATTGTTAGCCGAACAAGATTAGAAGGATATTGCTAGAGAGAGATAGGCAAGGCAGCAGACTATTGCTAAAAGAGGTCAAGGATTCGAGCCAAAGAGGAAAAGGCAGTTACAAGGGGAAAGGTAAGATAGAGCCGAGTTCTAAAGCACCGACAGTCCCATTTGATCCAGAGAAGCCATTGTGTCCCAAGTGCAGTAGGCATCATAGGGGTGAGTGCAGGTTTGGGACTCATACGTGCTACCGATGTGGTACTGCAAGCCATATCGCCAAGGACTGTCCGAGAGGATTGAGTAAAGAGAAGGTGCAGGGTCGCATCTTCACCATGACGAAGGAAGGTATAAACCCTGATTCTTCTGTGATCTCTAGCACTATCTTAATTTCAGGCATAGTAGCTACGACATTAATTGATACAGGTGCTACTTATTTTTTTATATCTGAAATATTTTTGAGATCTTTGGATTTAGTTCCTTCTGTTCTTCCCCTCCAGTTTAATGTTGTATTGCCTTCTGGGGATGTGTTATACCCGACGTCTATTATGTATGTGTGTTCTGTTCAAATTGATGAGCGAGTGGTTTATGCGGATTTGATTGTCATTCCGATGGTTGCGTTTGATATTATACTTGCCATGGATTGGGTATCAACTTACCGTGTAGTGATTAATTGTGTTGCCAAGATGGTGAATTTTGTAGATGATGAAAATAAGAAAGGTATGCTCGCCAGTGCAGGTACTTCGCTGGTCCTTCCTTTTATTTCATGTCTTGAGGCTAGGAATTTTTGTTTAGAGGTTGTGATGAGTTTTTGGCTTCGATTGTTGATACAGATAGAATTGTGAAGTTGAATATTGATGATATTAATGTTGTGAGAGATTTCCCTGATGTATTTGAGGATGATGTGCCGGGTTTACCGCCGGACAGAGATGTAGAGTTTGTGATTAATCTAGTTCCGGGGACGGTTCCTATTTCCAAAGCTCCGTACAGAATGGCCCCGACAGAGATGAAAGAATTGAAGACATAGTTGCAGGATCTATTAGATAAAGGTCTTATACGGCCGAGTTCATCGCCTTGGGGAGCTCCGGTTCTTTTCGTTAAAATGAAAGACGGGTCTTTGCGGCTGTGCATTGATTACAGAGAAATAAACAAAGTGACGATTAAGAATAAATATCCGTTGCCACGAACGACCTTTTTGATTAGCTGCAGGGGGCTACAGTGTTTTCGAAGATTGATCTGCGATCTGGCTATTACCAGTTGAAAGTTAGGGAGTCTGATATCCCTAAGACGGCGTTTCGGACCAGGTATGGTCATTACGAATTTATTGTTATGTCGTTCGGTCTGACTAATGCTCCTTCAGTCTTCATGGATCTTATGAACCGGGTGTTCAAGCCGTATTTGGATAGCTTTTTCATTGTTTTCATCGATGATATTTTGGTTTATTCCAAGACCTAGAGAGCTTCACACAGAGCACCTCAGAGTCGTTCTTCAGTTGTTGAGAGAGAAAAGGCTGTATGCTAAGTTGAAGAAATGTGAGTTCTGGTTGGAGCAGATTTCTTTCTTAGGCCATATTGTCTCGAAGGATGGTTTAGCTGTTGATCCAGCAGAAATAGAGGCGATACAAAAGTGGCCTATCCCTACCACTGTATCAGAGATACGCAGTTTTCTTGGTTTGACGGGTTATTATCGTCGTTTTATTTCAGTCTTTTCCAAAATTGCCCTGCCGTTAACCAATTTGATGAGGAAGACTGTGAAGTTTGAGTGGACCAATGAATGCCAAAGTGGATTCCAAGAGTTGAAAGATAGGTTGACGACAGCTCCGGTACTTGCACTGCCCAGTGGTACAGAAGATTTTGTTGTTTATACCGATGCGTCGAAGAAGGGCCTCGGTGCAGTGCTGATGCAACGTGGAAAGGTTATAGCTTATGCTTCTCGTCAGTTGAAAGACTACGAGAAAAATTATCCTACGCATGATCTGGAACTAGCAGCTGTGGTATTCGCCCGGAAAATTTGGAGACACTATTTATATGGCGAAAAGTGTGAAATTTTCACGGACCACAAGAGTGTAAGGTATTTGTTTTCCCAGAAAGAACTCAATATGCGACAGAGACGGTGGTTAGAACTTATCAAAGATTATGATGTGACGATTAGTTACCACCCTGGGAAGGCAAATGTTGTAGCGGATGCATTGAGCCGTAAGTCGAGTTCCTCTTTGAGTTCTATGATCCAGAAACCGTTGTTGTTAGACTTGCAACGAGAAGAGATAACTTTGGTAGTACCGGGAACCATTGCTCGCTTTTCAGCATTGATCATTCGGGCTACATTGACGGACAAATCCGTAGAGAGCAGGCCAATGATGCACAGTTGACAGAGATGAGAGCCAGAGCAGAAGAGAGAGGTAATTCAGAGTTTGGGATGAATAAAGATGGTTTGATGACATTCAGAGGCCGTATATGCATTCCTACTGGTGATGATATTCGGCGAGTTGTCTTGACAGAGGCACATACCGCGCCATACTCGATACATCCAGGTAGTACCAAGATGTATCAGGATCTTCGAAGACTCCATTGGTGGCCAGGTATGAAGAAGGATATTGCCATGTTTATTTCTCAGTGTTTAACTTATCAGCAGGTGAAAATTGAACACCAGAAACCTGCTGGAACATTGCAGTCATTGCCGATTCCTCAATGGAAATGGGAGCACATTACAATGGACTTTGTGTTTGGTCTTCCCAGAACACAGAAAGGCTATAAATCTATTTGGGTTATCGTTGATTGGTTGACAAGTCATCGCATTTTCTCCCAGTCAAGACAACGTATTCCATGAACCAGTATGCCGAAGAGTACATAGCAGAGATTATCAGACTTCATGGTGTTCCTGTGTCGATCGTGTCTGATCGTGACCCTAGATTTACTTTAGAGTTTTGGAAGAGTTTACAAAGAGCCTTGGGTACACGATTAGCATTCAGTACAGCACATCATCCCCAGAGCGACGGTCAATCAGAGAGAGTTATTCAGATTTTGGAGGATATGCTCAGAGCTTGTATTATTGACTATCTTGGTAGTTGGGATTCCAAATTGCCTCTGGTTGAGTTCACGTACAATAACAGCTACCAGACGACGATTGGCATGGCACCGTATGAAGCACTTTATTGCAGAAAATATAGATCCCCCTTATATTGAGACCAAATTGGTGAGAGAAAGATGTTGGGTCCAGAGTTGGTCCAACAGACAGCTGATGTTGTTGCTGTTATTCAAGAAAGAATGAAGACAGCACAGTCAAGACAGAAGAGTTATGCTAATGTAAGATGAAAGCCGTTGCAATTTTAGGTTGGCGATCACATGTTTTTGAAGATTGCACCTTTTAAAGGTGTGATGCGGTTTGGCAAAAAGGAAAAGTTGAGTCCAAGGTTTATTGGCCCATTTGAGATATTGGACAGAGTCGGTGATCGAGCTTACAAGTTAGCCTTACCACCAGATCTTGATAGAGTTCATAATGTTTTTCATGTCTCCATGCTCAGGAAGTATATTGCGAATCCTTCCCATGTTCTTCGTCACGAGCCATTGGATTTGACGCCGAATTTGATGTACCAAGAGATTCTAGTCCAGATTCTGGATCGCAAAGTTAAAGTATTGAGAAACAAAGAGATCGGCATTTTTAAATTCCTTTGGAGGAATCAATTGACATGAAGAAGCCACGTGGGAACCAGAGGATGGGATGAAAGTAAAGTATCCTGAGTTGTTTGCACAGTGACGTCAATTTTGGGGACGAAATTTCTTTAAGGAGGGGAGATTGTAATATCCAAGCTTGGCAAACGGTACGGTTTAAGATTTCTTATGTTTATGGATTATTTGGTCAAGTTTAAGTATAGTTTTGATTTTAAGGATTTCGATTTATGATTTATAGTATTGTTGATTTTAGATGATTTGTAGTTATATTGTAGCGACGTTGTGATTAAATTCATGATAATTTGTATGTTGGGCCAATTGGTATGAGGCCAATCGGAGTGGTTAGATAAGACATAGAGGTGCAACTTTCATGTTGAGAGTGTTGCCAAATTATGAGGAGAAGCAACATTGCGATTCGATTTTAGTTGCAAAGTATGTTGTTGGCTTCAGGAGACGCTGCACCCGCGCCAGAAAAGCTACCGCACCCGCGGTGTTTGGACAGTAGGGCTATCGCACCCGCGGTAGGAAACTCAGCGGACCTGCGGTCATTTCTTCCGAATTTTTGGATGTGGTTCAACCTACGTAGCGCACCCGCAGTGAAAGAGCTAGCGCACCTGCGGTGCGTGAACAGTGAAGTCGTGTTTTGAAGCTTTAAGTGATTAAATACAAGTGTTTGCTAATTTTTTTCTCATTCTTTTCCATTCTTCTCGGTTCTTCAACTCAAGGGAGAGCTAGGGTTCTCATTTCTTTCTTTTGTTCCTTTGATAAAAGCTCCTAGTTGGGTTATTGAAGTGAAAGCAAGATCATTTTGAGTTAAGGAGCTAAGGTAATCTTGTGGTTTTAGTTATTCTTGGATTATGGTGTTGGGGGAAATTATGGAATTTATGATTGTGTTGTTTTTATGGGTTTTATGGTATGGTTATTTGATTATTAAGTTGTTGATGGTTCAACACATGGTTTATTGTTGTAGGATTTGTACCAAGAGATTACAATCAAGATTTCTATTAGTTGTAAGTGGAATTCATTTCTTGTTCTCAAATGAAGTATATGTATGGTATTTCAATGGTTTTAACATGCTATTCCCTTCCACTTGATTCATGTTATGTATGGATACACTTTGTTGTATATTAGAGGCTTTTATATGTCTCAATTGTGTAAAAGGGGATGTAAATGAAAAGAGTATTCAAAGTGTTAGTTTTAATGTCAAGAGAGAGTTCAAATGATTTACTGGATTGATAAATAGATAGTCAGAGATTGCATGCAATTAGTTGATCAACGACCATAGGCTTATATCCCAACAGAGTAATTGATTTATATCGATGGGATATAGGTACAGGGACAGAGATACTGTTTAGATATCAATCCACTAGAGAAAAGAGAAATACCATCGTTATTGTCATGTTATACTATGTTATTCATGTTTTAAGAGTTAGATGGTATTTAATGATTTCAAAGTCATGTTTTACAGAGTATGATATGTATAGATTGTTATGTAAGAGTTCCACTTGCTGAGTTTTATACTCATTCCAGTTATTTCATGTGATGCAGTTAAGAGTGACGAGCCGGGACGTTGATTGGAGCCGAGGTCATATGTACAAGAAGATGGAAGGAAGAAAGATAGTTTGTTAGCATTTTGACATGAATACAAAATGATATTTTGTATTTTGATACAACACTTTATTGATCCTGTATATACTTTTGATTGTATATATTGAAAATATATTCATGTCAAGAAATTTTAAATCTTTCCTTCCTCTAAGTAAATTTTTTAAAATTCTGCTGTTATTTTATAAAATCAGTCATGGGCGTTACAGTACCCAACCTCACCACCTGATGACTCCTTGAGCCGGTAAACGAGTCAAAGCATAGCTCTAGCATATAGAGCCTCAGTGTTGTCCCGGATCGTAAGGACTAATGGGGTACAATCACAACCACGGACTTATCCTCTCGATGAATGATAACCACTTGGAAATTTTGAGGGAGGTTTGTTCGGTATAATCATCATATGACTACCCATATACATGTTTGGACATCTCTATGACCTTACCAAGAAACGCAGTACACAACATTACAGATGCTAGTCTCGAGCTCAAGCGACATTTATCCATGTTTTAGGTGGCTGAATCGACTAGGAACGAATTTAGATCATACATTGTTTACAAATGAGTTTCAACATCGAATTAGGATTCATTTGTATTAAAGTATAATTAAGATCTTTATCTATGTTTGATAACATGTGTATACATATAAAGAAATAACAAACCATGAAATAATAAATTATATTAAAATAAAGATTGTTATTTACAATTGAGTCAATAAAATTCATGGCCAACAGTTGGCTTGCAGGGCATCTACTCTTACAATCATCCACTTGCCCTAGAGCCAACTACCCATAAAATTTAATCACATTGCTTCGAGATGCTTTTCAAACAATGGTCCTGGTAAGGGCTTTGTAAGCAGATCAGCAACATTATCTGCAGAGGGTGTTAGAGTAGGTGCCCGTCGAGCCAAGTGTTGATCGAGTGTTCACAATGAAGCTCTATGTATGAACAGTATTTATTTTAATAATATTTGAAATTATTATTTTGGCACATCTTTATCTGTATACCCATGCTAGTTGCATAGATAAAGCCCTTGAATATACAAATAGTAGAAAGAATATAAGATGCTCATATGATGAGTATCATGAAACTCATATTTGGAATACTGTATATTCTAAACAGTTCATAGTCGATTCAGCCGCCACTAAGAAGGATATAGGCCGCTCGAGTTCGAGACTAGTATCTGCGATGTGATTACCATGTTTCATTGGTAGGGGACATTGTGATGTCCGAGCATGCAGATAGGTGCTCCTGGTAGAGTGCACTGAACAACCCTCCATAAAGGACTTTCCAAGTGGTTCTCACTTATCGAGTGAAAAAGTCCTAGTTTATGGTTGTACACCATTAGTCCTTATGACCCTGGACAACATTGAGACTCTATGTGCTAGAATTACACTTTGACTTGTTTACCGACTCTCATGGGGTCATCAGGTGGCAAGGTTGGGTGTTCTGTCAAAACATATAGGAGTCGATGCATTGTAGTCGGGGATTCACCGCTTACCTTCGGGTATGGATATCCTATGTGTTCTCATGTATGTGTAGTATGAAATCTCTGATCAGAGTATGGTGGTAATTATGAAAGGGGTTTCATATATTACATTATCGATGCAACTACGACATGACACATAGTATCGATTCATTGACAACTCTCGATATACCAATGGTTGTCGAATCGGTCGGGATATATGAGTTGAAGGGACCGTACTGTACGCTAACCATAATTGAATGGTTCTTGCAGGCACTATCATTTGATACCTAGGGAATCATGTAAGCGATGCTGCTAGGCTTTTAACATGATTGGTTGGGTACTATCAGACTTGAGTTCTGACGTTCTTGTTATCAACTTGTTATCAAGGAGTTGATAAGTAAGAATGAAGCAATTGGGGTATGCTCATATAAGGACATGTTTAGTCCGAATCACATGGAGATGTGAACCCACGGCTAGTTGTATCAATGAACCATTGAGGGCCACACAAGTACTAGCTTTCTAGATCCCGTTGAGAAGTAAAATAGTTCAATGTGTTGAACGGCTTATAAATGAGTTTATAAGCGTAAAGAAAAATAGAAGTATGACTTCTATTAGAGAACATTGGGCCTTGTAGAGCCCAATAATAAATAACTATTAAACTAGTGGGCTTGAGTAAAATCAAGTAAACTTTAAATGGACTCAAATATGTTTGGGACATTTAAATAAAAGTCCATGGGCTTTGTAAATGTTACAAGCCCACTTAAAAAGCATGCTAGGGAGGTGAAGAGTTGAGGATTACTTTTTCATTAAAAATTGCATGGCATGCTAAATGTGACTACTACTCTTCCTACAACCAAGGCAACTCATCCCTCTCCCATTACCTCACCTTGGCCGAAACTTCATCAAGATTTTCTCCCAAAAATTCTCTCAATTTTCTTCTTCAAGAGTTGAGGAAAGAAATCACTTCTCCTTGAAAAATCCTTTTGGTTTTCTAGTGCAAAATAAGAGGGGATCTTATTAGCAAGTGGTGGGCCTAATTTTGAGCAAGGTGTGCTCAAGGAAAGCTTGTAGAAGTTCATCCTTTGAAGAGCTAAAGTGTTTACACTTTAGTTGGAGCCATCATCAATCTTGAGAGATTGATAGGTAAATTTCTAAACACCCTATGAATATCATAGTTTGTGTTTTTGTATATGTTACCTACTAGTACTAAGGTGCTCGATTTTTCTCTTGCAAAAACCGAAAATTTTGTACCTTCCGTTGCGCATTCGGGCACCTAAAATCGATCCCTATCAAGTGGTATCATGAGCTAAGGGTACTAGTTTTATGTAGCATATACATAATATTATATTGAGATCAATTTCTACCGAATGAGATGAAAATTTGCAACAAAAATCAAGGCCATGTGAGGGGATATTTCGGGTAGCTCGGGCTGCCCATTTCGGGCAGCAAGGGCAGCCCGAGGGGCTGCTCGAACAACCCTTATTTTTAATAAGAAAAAAATTTTTTGTTGCCGAAATCCAGCGACGGCGATGACGACTAGGGTTTCCAAAAGTGTTTTGGATTATCAAAGTGTCATGGGCCTTGAGTTGTTGGGCCATTTGATGGCTAACACATTTGTGAAATTTAAATTGGTCAAAATATTTTTGGGTGAAAAATGAATTTTTGGGCTCTTAAGTTTAAATTTACAAAAGTTGCAAATATTTTCTCATGTAATAAATAATTGAAGTTGGACTTTAATTATTTATAGTAAATGGTGATTTACAAGAAATTCGGTTATAAATAAATTAATTAGAAAGTAGACAAAGGTGTTTGTATACTTTGTTAATTTAGTTTATAATCGTGGCGGTTAGTGATTGGATCAAGACATATAATATTGGATCAATTAATTATTGTGATAATTAATTGATGGTGTATGATATGTGATATTATGCATGAAGGATGATCAAAAGACCAAGCCCAATTTGCTAGGTGTATGCTAGGATATTTTGTGTTGAATGATTGTAAAAATTATCAATTTATAAAGTGGACTTGGTTTATGGCCCGTTCCCACCCCATGAGATGTATCCCTATTTGCCATGGATATTTATTTGTAAATATTAGTATATTGGATGATTAAGATTGGAAGATGGTGGCCATGATGATTATGAAGATCGAAGACATGTAAATATTGGAAGCTAATGTAATAGTTGCATTTGCATCCCTTGCATTTCCCTAGGATTGGACCTAGGCCCGTGCTTAGCTCACACGGGCCATTAGTTTTGGGGCGATTGATCATCCTTGTTTTGTTTACTGTTTATAATATATGCATGATATGTTATAAATAATGAGTATGTGCGTTATCTATATATATATATATATATATATAAAAGATGAGTTTTTGCCAAAAATAGTAATTTCCCGCCAAAATGTCATTTCTAAAAGAGGAAAGATTTATCATCAATATTTACATATGTGCACTGCAATAAATGATCCCTTCAATTATTGTTTGCATTGATTATATCAATTCATGTAATTCAATTTCGAATTTAATTAATTTTTATATTAATTTCAAATGTAATTTATGTATTATATAGGTTTTTTTATTTTTTTACTCAAATTAAAACTAAACTATATTAAAAAATGTTGCATTAATTATATCAATCAGTTTAAGTAAAAACTGTATAAATAAATTTAAAATAAAGATGATTGCAATATCACTCGTGAGGTAAATCATTCAAAAATAAATTTTGCTATTTTAAGTAATTTACTGCTCAAATTACTTACTAAAAAAGAAATACAATATTTAATTAGTTTATTTAAATTTTTTTAAAATAAAATTGGTTGAGTGTTAAAAATTATCATTATAACAAAGTTTTCTAATGGACATTAATTTACTATTTAATAATCATAAATTTTTTTATCCCAAATACATATTATTTCGAAATTACCTTAATTTGAAAGAATTATTGCATTGTAGTTTTCTTCCAAAACTATATGTATATTGTATATCTTGAATTTTAAAAATTCAAATAAGATAGCACAAGAAAATTAAAAGAACTAGATTCAAAAGAGTTTCAAATGGACATTAAATTACTTTCAATAAACATGTATATTACCCTCAATAATAAAAAATGTTTGACAATCAATGCATGCAGTTCGGGTTTTCCATAATTTGAAAGAGTTAATGTATGGTGTAATTCTATCAAAAGCATCCAATGTATACTTTTTGTCCATTGGGATGTCTTATTTGAATTTTAAATTATAAATAATGCAATATTGCACATTATATTAGAAACCAATTTTATTAAAATTTATCTTATTAAATTTATCTATTCCAAAATTGAATTCTGAAATGACTCTTCTTTTCAGCACTATATATGAGTTGAATCATTTCAAGATGTAATGTTCATTTAAATTTAGATTTGTTCTTTGTTATGAAATACCTATATATGGAAACAACGAAAACAACGAGACATTAAGTTTGAAATCTATCTTTCATGATCAAAAAGTAAAAAATATTATTCTTTTATTTATATAAAATTTTAATTATTACTTATTACTAATGTGATAATTTTCTTCTATATTACAAAGTTTACATATACATGATAGTATGATGTCCCGTAATGGAAATGATTAAACCGATTCAAAAGAAAGCAAACATCTTATTAGAAGACACCTTATAAAATTTGTTGACATTGTTTTGGAATACACATTGTAAATGTTAATAAAATAACTTTTCTGATTTATACATAATCTACTTATTATCACATGTTTCATTTTTTTCGGAATAATAGGCTGTTGTGTATATTACGAAGAGATTTTGTAAATTAAATCACAACCCATTTGGATAAAGATATTGATGAAAAAATTATTGTTATAATTCAAATGTGTCAAACACGTGTCATGTCACAAAATTGTTTGTGAATGTGGATTTAGACGAAATTACTGAATTTTTAAAAAAGTATTTCTCATTAATTTTATTGAATGTGATTTAAAAATATTTTCTTATAACATGTTAAAAAATAATAATATATAACTTCTCGAAAAGTAAAGAATTAAATATGTATTAAGGTTGATGGCCGTCATCAATACTATAAACACGATAAGCATCATGTTATTGCCTTAGGCTAACACGATCTAAAATTTTGATATATGATAGTGATTATTAGCCAAAAAAATTAATCGACATGCGTTGTATTTAAGAAATATTTTAAAATTAGCGAAAAAATAGTTTTATTTTTATTTTTATAATTGTATTAAAATTTAAATGTAATATCATCCCGTGCATCGCACGGGTTAAATATTAGTTATTATGATAATAACAAAGTTGCATGAATCCGGCAAACATACGATCAAACATGGCGAGCTTTTAAATAAAATTAATGATGAGACCTTTCAAAATTAACTCATTTTGAATAAGATTCAAAATTAATATCAAGCCCGAAAAGGGGAATTATAAATTTGTTTATAATTTTCATGTCTTCCATCGACAATGGGTGCATGATGAACGCTACCCGTACTCGGGGCTCGACTCATATTATTGGGGGGGCCCTGGGTGCCGGAAAGCTGTGACATCCATTGACATGGTGATGTGAACTACGTGGAACTCCCATGATTTCGGCTCATATTATTGGGGAAACTCACGGTGACCGTCCATTAAGGTTCAACATCGATGGGTAAGGCTTGACACGTAAAGATGAACGACGTCATATTATTGGGTCCTAATCAAACGTGAGACAAAAGTTTGCGTAGAGGGTTGCATGGTGATGCAATTGGAAACTACCTTTTAGGAATTGTGATTGGCTGATATTATTCGGGATCATAATTCGCTAATTGGACTTTGCGTACCTACTGAGGAAAGGAGTTTCCCGTTTTCACTAGAGGGTAGTGAAAGATGTCAAAACAGTGGGAGTAAACATTTATAAAGTAAAAGTCCATACTTTATATCTTATTAAATATTTTAAAATAGTCATTAACATTTATCTGTTTTACTTTTCAGTACAAAATTTGACAATGTCTTCAATTCGCAATCCGCTTTCTGCCATACTCGAAAAACACGTATTAACCGGACCTAATTACATCACTTGGCTAAGAAATCTGAAAATCGTCTTGAACTCGGAAAAGATTGCATATACACTGACTGAGTCGCCCCCTACTGAGGCTCCGACTAGCTGCACTCCTGAGGAATTGCAGACCTACAAAGATTGGTGTGACCATGACTTGAAGGCCAGGTGTTATATGCAGGCTTCTATGAATGATGAGTTGCAGAGGCGTTTTGAGGATGCAAAGAGTGCTGCTGACATTCATTTGCACCTCAAGGAGCTCTTTGGAGAGCAAACACGTCCTCTTAGGCATGCTACCGTCAAGGAGCTGATCACTTTGCGCATGCGAGATGGGGCCTCGGTCCATGAGCATGGCCTAAAGATGATTGGGCTCGTGGACAAACTCGTTGGCATGGATTTGATATTGCCTTCGGAGTTGACCACCGACGTGTTGCTGTTATCGCTGCCTAGCTCATTTGATCCTTTTTGGTGAACTTTAACATGAACAAGATGGAGCCGACCCTTGAGGAGTTGGTGAACATGCTTGTGACCTTTGAGTCCACCATCAAGAAAGAGAAGCCGGTTCTTTTTGTGGGCTCTTCATCTGGTACGAAGATCGGTCCACCTGGGAAGGGAAAGAAGCGTTCTTTCCAACGTCCCAAGAAGAACGTGCCCTTGAAGAAGCAGACTCCGGGTCCCGTTGTGGCAGCCATACCAGTGAAGGCTGACAAGACTGTTGACATCTGTCATCACTGCAAGAAGCCTGGACATTGGAGGCGTAATTGCATGGAATATCTGGCCCAGAAGAGTTCTGGAAACGGTATGTTCTATATTGAAGTAAACATTTCAATTAACTCTACTTCTTGGGTATTGGATACCGGATGTGGCTCACATCTCTGTAATGATTTGCAGGCGATGGGAAGATGTAGGAGGCTCAGGGAAGGTGAGACCTTCTTGAGGATGGGCAATGGAGCAAAGGTTGCTGCCAAGGCTGTGGGAGATGTTTACTTGCATTTGAACAATGATTTTAAGTTGATTTTGAGAGATGTTTTGTTTGTACCAGACTTGGTGAAGAACATTATTTCCATTTATATGTTAGATAAAGATGGATTTTCTTGTTTATTTAGCAAAGGTGTTTGCAACATTTACAAGAATGAATGTTTAATTGGTACTGGAGAACTTGAAAACGATCTCTACACCTTAAAATTGAAAGATATTCCACTTAACAATGTCCAAGCTATAACAACAAAAAAGCGCAAACAAGATACTCTAAATTTGGCACAATTATGGCATGCTCGATTAGGACATATTTCCCTAAGAAGGATGAACAAGCTAGTGGGAGTGTGCATGTTTGATATGTCTAATATTAATGCTCTCTCGCAATGGACTCCACCCGCTACACCACAGTTGAATGTTGTTTCGGAGTGTCGTAACCGGACTTTGATGGACATGGTTCGGTCTATGATGGGGTTCACGGAGTTTCTGCCATCCTTTTGGGGATATGCGCTTGAGACAGCGGCACTGTTGTTGAACAATGTCCATTCAAAGGCAGTTGACAAGACACCATATGAGATATGGATGGGTAAGCCACCCAAATATTCTTATCTTAGAATATGGGGGTGCCCTGCTTATGTGAAGCAGGTAGTGGGAGATAAATTGGATAGTCGATCCATTTTATGTTACTTCGTGGGATATCCAAAGAATTCGGTTGGATACTACTTCTATCATCCCAAAGAAACAAAGGTGTTTGTTTCTAGGAATGCAACCCTTTTGGAAAAGGAATTTCTATTGGATAGAAAAGGGGAGATGATAGAACACGAAGAGGTTCGAGAGACACCCACAATTATAGAACCCACACCCGAAGAGCCAAGAGAGGAGATACAATCTCCTAGAAGATCCGAGAGAGTCTCGAGACCACCTATGAGGTATGGTCTGCTTCTTGAAGAGGGCCATGATGAGCCTATCCATGGATGTGATCCAAGGACCTTCAAGGAAGCGTTATCTGATGCCGATTCATCCAAGTGGCTTGAAGCGATGGAATCTGAGATGAATTCCATGCATTCGAACCAAGTGTGGAATCTCGTTGATCCACCTGAGGGAATTGTTCCCATAGGGTGTAAATGAATTTACAAGAGGAAACTTGGGGCGGATGGGAAGGTATTGACCTTCAAGGCGCGATTGGTGGCAAAAGGATATACTCAAAGACAAGGAGTTGACTTTGAGGAAACCTTTTCTCCAGTTGCAATGTTCAAGTCCATAAGGATTTTGCTAGCCATAGCTGCATGGTATGACTATGAGATATGACAGATGGATGTTAAGACAGCCTTTCTTAATGTGGATATTAAAGAATAGATTTACATGTCTCAACTTGAAGGGTTTACATCTATCGGAAGCGAGCATATGGTATGCAAACTTCAAAGATCTATTTATGGTCTAAAGTAGGCATCTAGGAGTTGGAACCTCAGATTCGATAGTACAATCAAAGAGTTTGGTTTTGCTAAGAATCCTGAGGAACCCTGTGTGTATAAGAAGGTCAGTGGGAGTGCTGTGACATTCCTTGTGCTTTATGTTGATGACATTCTACTCATTGGGAATGATGTAGGGATGTTGTAATCAACTAAGATATGGTTAGCGAGTAAGTTCTCGATGCAGGACTTGGGTGAAGCATCTTTTGTATTGGGAATACAGATCTATAGAGATAGATCAAAAAGATTGCTTGGTCTCACCCAATCCACATACATTGATACCATCGTGAAGAGGTTCTCGATGGATGACTCCAAGAGAGGACATCTACCAATGTGTCATGGCGTGTCCCTATCCAAGTCTATGTCTCCCAAGACTGATGCAGAGATAGCGGCGATGACAAGCATTCCTTATGCATCTGCGATTGGTAGCATCATGTATGGGATGATATCTACACGTCCTGAAGTGGCTTTTTCACTAAGTGTAGTGAGTTGATATCAATCCAACCCTGGTCTTCCACACTGAAAAGCTGTGAAAGACATCCTCAAGTATTTGAGAAGGACCAATAAGTTGTTCTTGGTCTATGGGGGTGGAGAACTGAAATTGAAAGGCTATACCAACTCTAGCTTCCAAATCGATATCGATGACTCAAAGTCAACCTCTGGGTTCATATTCATGCTGAATGGTGCTGCTATCTCTTGGAAGAGTTCCAAGCAAGACAGTACTGCGGATTCCACCACTGAGACAGAACATATTGCTGCATCAGCTGCAACAAAGGAGGCTGTTTGGATAAGGAATTTCGTCCAAGAGTTGGGCGTCATTCCTAATGGAGTTGCTCCTGTCCCGGTGTTTTGTGACAACACGGGAGCCATTGCTCAAGAAAAGGAGCCGAGGTCTCATCAGAAGTCCAAACACGTATTGAGAAAGTACCACATCCTCAGAAAGATCATGGAAATAGGAGATTTCACGGATCTTTTCTACGACAAGTATTTCTCGGATGCACTTCGAGCTCGGAAGGTGACTTAGTTTTTAGAGCTTCGACAGGGTAGTATGAATGTTGACGAATACATTTTGAAGTTTGAGGAGGGCTGTCTGTTTGCCCCATATATTGCCTCGAATGACAAAGACAAAGTGCTCATTTCATTAGAGGACTTCGAGCAGAGATCAGGAGGGACATCAATATGTCTAAGGCGGTGACATTTAAAGAGATTGTGGCTAAAGCATTGTTAGCCGAGCAAGATGAGAAGGATATTGCTAGAGAGAGACAGGCGAGGCAGCAGACTATTGCTCAAAGAGGTCAAAGTTCGAGCCAAAGAGGAAAAGGCAGTTACAAGGGGAAAGGCAAGATAGAGCCGAGTTCTAAAGCACCGACAGTCCCATTTGATCCAGAGAAGCCATTGTGTCCCAAGTGCAGTAGGCATCATAGGGGTGTGTGTAGGTTTGGTACTCATACGTGCTACCGATGTGGTACTGCAAGCGATATCGCCAAGGACTGTCCGAGAGGATTGAGTAAAGAGAAGGTGCAGGGTCGCATCTTCACCATGACGAAGGAAGGTATAAACCCTGATTCTTCTGTGATCTCTAGCCCTATCTTAATTTCAGGCAGAGTAGTTACGACATTGATTGATACAGGTGCTACTCATTCTTTTATATCTGAACTATTTTTGAGATCTTTGGATTTAGTTCCTTCTGTTCTTCCCCTCCAATTTAATGTTGTATTGCCTTCTGGGGATGTGTTATACCCGACGTCTATTATGTATGTGTGTTCTGTTCAAATTGATGAGCGAGTGGTTTATGCGGATTTGATTGTCATTCCGATGGTTGTGTTTGATATTATACTTGCCATGGATTGGGTATCAACTTACCGTGCAGTGATTGATTGTGTTGCCAAGACGGTGAATTTTGCAGATGACGAAAATAAGGAAGGTATGCTCGCCAGTGCAGGTACTTCGCTGGTCCTTCCTTTTATTTCATGTCTTGAGGCTAGGGAGTTTTTGTTTAGAGGTTGTGATGGGTTTTTGGCTTCGATTGTTGATACGGATAGAATTGTGAAGTTGAATATTGATGATATTAATGTTGTGAGAGAGTTCCCTAATGTATTTGAGGATGATGTGCCGGGTTTACCGCCGGACAGAGATGTAGAGTTTGTGATTGATCTAGTTCCGGGGACGATTCCTATTTCCAAAGCTCCATACAGAATGGCCCCGACAAAGATGAAAGAATTGAAGACACAGTAGCAGGATCTATTAGATAAAGGTTTTATACGGCCGAGTTCTTCGCCTTGGGGAGCTCCGGTTCTTTTCGTTAAAAAGAAAGATGGGTCTTTGCGGTTGTGCATTGATTACAGAGAAATCAACAAAATGAACGATTAAGAATAAATATCCGTTGCCACGAATAGACGACCTTTTTGATTAGCTGCAGGGGGCTACAGTGTTTTCGAAGATTGATCTTCCATCTGGCTATTACCATTTGAAAGTTAGGGAGTCTGATATCCCTAAGACGGCGTTCCGGACCAGGTATGGTCATTACGAATTTCTTGTTATGTCGTTCGGTCTGACTAATGCTCCTTCTGTATTCATGGATCTTATGAACCGGGTGTTCAAGCCGTATTTGGATAGCTTTGTCATTGTTTTCATCGATGATATTTTGATTTATTTCAAGACCAGAGAGCTTCACACATAGCACCTCAGAGTCGTTCTTCAGTTGTTGAGAGAGAAAAGGCTGTATGCTAAGTTGAAGAAATGTGAGTTCTGGTTGGAGCAGATTTCTTTCTTAGGCCATATTGTCTCGAAGGATGGTTTAGCTGTTGATCCAGCAGAAATAGAGGCGATACAAAAGTGGCCTATCCCTACCACTGTATCAGAGGTACGCAGTTTTCTTGGTTTGACGGGTTATTATCGTCGTTTTATTTCAGTCTTTTCCAAAATTGCCCTGCCGTTAACCAATTTGATGAGGAAGACTGTGAAGTTTGAGTGGACCAATGAATGCCAAAGTGGATTCCAAGAGTTGAAAGATAGGTTGACGACAGCTCCGGTACTTGCACTGCCCAGTGGTACAGAAGATTTTGTTTTTTATACCGATGCGTCGAAGAAGGGCCTCGTTGCAGTGCTGATGCAACGTGGAAAGGTTATAGCTTATGCTTCTCGTCAGTTGAAAGACTACGAGAAAAATTATCCTACGCATGATCTGGAACTGGCAGCTGTGGTATTCGCCCTGAAAATTTTGAGACACTATTTATATGGCGAAAAGTGTGAAATTTTTGCGGACCACAAGAGTGTAAGGTATTTGTTTTCCCAGAAAGAACTCAATATGCGACAGAGATGGTGGTTAGAACTTATCAAAGATTATGATGTGACGATTAGTTACCACCCTGGGAAGGCAAATGTTGTAGCGGATGCATTGAGCCGTAAGTCGAGTTTCTCTTTGAGTTCTATGATCCAGAAACCGTTGTTGTTAGACTTGCAACGAGAAGAGATAACTTTGGTAGTACCGGGAACCATTGCTCGCTTTTCAGCATTGATCATTCGGGCTACATTGACGGACAAAATCCGTAGAGAGCAGGCCAATGATGCACAGTTGACAGAGATGAGAGCCAGAGCAGAAGAGAGAGGTAATTCAGAGTTTGGGATGAATAAAGATAGTTTGATGACATTCAGAGGCCGTATATGCATTCCTACTGGTGATGATATTCGGCGAGTTGTCTTGACAGAAGCACATACCGCGCCATACTCGATACATCCAGATAGTACCAAGATGTATCAGGATCTTTGAAGACTCTATTGGTGGCCAGGTATGAAGAAGGATATTGCCATGTTTATTTCTCAGTGTTTAACTTATCAGCAGGTGAAAATTGAACACCAGAAACCTGCTGGAACATTGCAGTCATTGCCGATTCCTCAATGGAAATGGGAGCACATTACAATGGACTTTGTGATTGGTCTTCCCAGAACGCAGAAAGGCTATAAATCTATTTGGGTTATCGTTGATCGGTTGACAAGTCATCGCATTTTCTCCCAGTCAAGACAACGTATTCCATGAACCAGTATGCCGAAGAGTACATAGCAGAGATTGTCAGACTTCATGGTGTTCCTGTGTCGATCGTGTCTGATCGTGACCCTAGATTTACTTCAGAGTTTTGGAAGAGTTTACACAGAGCCTTGGGTACACGATTAGCATTCAGTACATCACATCATCCCCAGAGCGACGGTCAATCAGAGAGAGTTATTCAGATTTTGGAAGATATGCTCAGAGCTTGTACTATTGACTATCTTGGTAGTTGGGATTCCAAATTGCCTCTGGTTGAGTTTACGTACAATAACAGCTACCAGACGATGATTGGCATGGCACCGTATGAAGCACTTTATTTCAGAAAATATAGATCCCCCTTATATTGGGACGAGATTGGTGAGAGAAAGATGTTGGGTCCAGAGTTGGTCCAATAGACAGCTGATGTTGTTGCTGTTATTCAAGAAAGAATGAAGACAGCACAGTCAAGACAGAAGAGTTATGCTGATGTAAGATGAAGGCCGTTGCAATTTTAGGTTGGCGATCACATGTTTTTGAAGATTGCACCTTTTAAAGGTGTGATGCGGTTTGGCAAAAAGGGAAAATTGAGTCCAAGGTTTATTGGCCCATTTGAGATATTGGACAGAGTCGGTGATCGAGCTTACAAGTTAGCCTTACCACCAGATCTTGATAGAGTTCATAATGTTTTTCATGTCTCCATGCTCAGGAAGTATATTGCGAATCCTTCCCATGTTCTTCGTCACGAGCCATTGGATTTGACGCCGAATTTGACGTACCAAGAGATTCCAGTCCAGATTCTGGATCGCAAAGTTAAAGTATTGAGAAACAAAGAGATCGACATTTTTAAAGTCCTTTGGAGGAATCAATTGACTGAAGAAGCCACGTGGGAACCAGAGGATGAGATGAAAGTAAAGTATCCTGAGTTGTTTGCGCAGTGACGTCAATTTTGGGGACGAAATTTCTTTAAGGAGGGGAGATTGTGATATCCAAGCTTGGAAAACGGTACGGTTTAAGATTTCTTATGTTTATGGATTATTTGGTCAAGTTTAAGTATAGTTTTGATGTTAAGGATTTCGATTTATGATTTATAGTATTGTTGATTTTAGATGATTTGTAGTTATATTGTAGCGACGTTGTGATTAAATTCATGATAATTTGTATGTTGAGCCAATTGGTATGAGGCCAATCGGAGTGGTTAGATAAGATATAGATGTGCAACTTTCATGTTGAGAGTGTTGCCAAATTATGAGGAGAAGCAACATTGCGATTCGATTTTAGTTGCAAAGTATGTTGTTGGCTTCAGGAGACGCTGCACCCGCGCCAGGAAAGCTACCGCACCCGCGGTGTTTGGACAGTAGGGATATCGCACCCGTGGTAGGAAACTCAGCGCACCTGCGGTCATTTCTTCCGAATTTTTGGATGTGGTTCAACCTACGTAGCGCACCCGCAGTGAAAGAGCTAGCGCACCTGCGGTGCGTGAACAGTGAAGTCGTGTTTTGAAGTTTTAAGTGATTAAATATAAGTGTTTGCTCATTTTTCCCTCATTCTTTTCCATTTTTCTCGGTTCTTCAGCTCAAGGGAGAGCTAGGGTTCTCATTTCTTTCTTTTGTTCCTTTGATTCAAGATCCTAGTTGGGTTATTGAAGTGAGAGCAAGATCATTTTGGAGTTAAGGAGCTAAGGTAATCTTGTGGTTTTAGTTATTCTTGGTTTATGGTGTTGGGGGAAATTATGGAATTTATGATTGTGTTGGTTTTATGGATTTTATGGTATGGTTATTTGATTATTAAGTTGTTGATGGTTCAACACATGGTTTATTGTTGTAGGATTTGTACCAAGAGATTACAATCAAGATTTCTATTAGTTGTAAGTGGAATTCATTTCTTGTGCTCACATGAAGTATATGTATGGTATTTCAATGGTTTTAACATGCTATTCCCTTCCACTTGATTCATGTTATGTATGGATACACTTTGTTGTATATTAGAGGCTTTTATATGTCTCAATTGTGTAAAAGGGGATGTAAATGAAAAGAGTATTCAAAGTGTTAGTTTTAATGTCAAGAGAGAGTTCAAATGATTTACTGGATTGATAAATAGATAGTCAGATATTGCATGCAATTAGTTGATCAACGACCATAGGCTTATATCCCAACAGAGTAATCGATTTATATCGATGGGATATAGGTACAGGGACAAAGATATTGTTTAGATATCAATCCACCAGAGAAAAGAGAAATACCATCGTTATTGTCATGTTATACTATGCTATTCATGTTTTAAGAGTTAGATGGTATTTCATGATTTCAAAATCATGTTTTACAAAGTATGATATGTATAGATTGTTATGTAAGAGTTCCACTTGCTGAGTTTTATACTCATTCCAGTTATTTCATGTGATGCAGTTAAGAGTGATGAGCCGGGACGTTGATTGGAGCCGAGGTCATATGTACAAGAAGATGAAAGGAAGAAAGATATTTTGTTAGCATTTTGACATGAATACAAATGATAATTTGTATTTTGATACAACACTTTATTGATCCCGTATATACTTTTGATTGTATATATTGAAAATATATTCATGTCAAGAAATTTTAAATCCTTCTTTCCTCTAAGTAAATTTTTTAAAATTCTGCTGTTATTTTATAAAATCAGTCAAGGGCGTTACAGTACCCAACCTCACCACCTGTTGACTCCTGGAGCTGGTAAACGAGTCAAAGCATAGCTCTAGCATATAGAGCCTCAGTGTTGTCCCGGGTCGTAAGGACTAATGGGGTACAATCACAACCACGGACTTATCCTCTCGATGAATGGTAACCACTTGGAAAGTCTGAGGGAGGTATGTTCGGTATAATCATCATATGACTACCCATATACATGTTTGGACATCTCTATGACCTTACCAAGAAACGCAGTACACAACATTGTAGATGCTAGTCTCGAGCTCAAGCGACATTTATCCATGTTTTAGGCGGCTGAATCGACTAGGAACGAATTTAGATCATACATTGTTTACAAATGAGTTTCAACATCGAATTAGGATTCATTTGTATTAAAGTATAATTAAGGTCTTTATCTATGTTTGATAACATGTGTATACATATAAAAAAATAATAAACCATGAAATAATAAATTATATTAAAATAAAGATTGTTTATTACAATTGAGTCAATAAAATTCATGGCCAACAGTTGGCTTGCAGGGCATCTACTCTAACAATCATCCACTTTCCCTAGAGCCAACTACCCATAAAATTTAATCACATTGCTTCGCAATGCTTTTCAAACAATGGTCCTGGTAAGGGCTTTGTAAGCAGATCAGCAACATTATCTGCAGAGGGTGTTAGAGTAGGTGCCCGTCGAGCCAAGTGTTGGCCGAGTGTTCACAATGAAACTCTATGTATGAACAGTCTTTATTTTAATAATATTTGAAATTATTATTTTGGCACATCTTTATCTGTATACAAATGCTAGTTACATAGATAAAGCCCTTGAATATACAAATAGTAGAAAGAATATGAGATGCTCATATGATGAGTATCATGAAACTCATATTTGGAATACTGTATATTCTAAACAGTTCCTAGTCGATTCAGCCGCCACTAAGAAGGATATAGGCCGCTCGAGTTCGAGACTAGTATTTGCGATGTGAGTACCATGTTTCATTGGTAGGGGACATTGTGATGTCCGAGCATGCAGATAGGTGCTCCTGGTAGAGTGCACTGAACAACCCTCCATAAAGGACTTTCCAAGTGGTTCTCACTTATCGAGTGGAAAAGTCCTAGTTTATGGTTGTACACCATTAGTCCTTATGACCCGGGACAACATTGAGACTCTATGTGCTAGAATTACACTTTGACTTGTTTACCGACTCTCATGGGGTCATCAGGTGGCAAGGTTGGGTGTTCTGTCGAAACATATAGGAGTCGATGCATTGTAGTCGGGGATTCACCGCTTACCTTCGGGTATGGATATCCTATGTGTTCTCATGTATGTGTAGTATGAAATCTCTGATCAGAGTATGGTGGTAATTATGAAAGGGGTTTCATAGATTACACCATCGATGCAACTACGACATGACACATAGTATCAATTCATTGACAACTCTCGATATACCAATGGTTGTCGAATTGGTCGGGATATATGAGTTGAAGGGACCGTACTGTACGCTAACCATAATTGAATGGTTCTTGCAGGCACTATCATTTGATACCTAGGGAATCATGTAAGCGATGCTGCTAGGCGTTTAACATGATTGGTTGGGTACTATCAGACTTGAGTTCTGACGTTCTTGTTATCAAGGAGTTGATAAATAAGAATGGAGCAATTGGGGTATGCTCATATAAGGACATGTTTAGTCCGAATCACATGGAGATGTGAACCCACGGCTAATTGTATCAATGAACTATTGAGGGCCACACAAGTACTAGCTTTCTAGATCCCGTTGAGAAGTAAAATAGTTCAATGTGTTGAACGGCTTATAAATGAGTTTATAAGCGTGAAGAAAAATAGAAGTATGACTTCTATGAGAGAAATGTATTTTTTAATTTATGAATGTGTTCCTAAATTAAAAGTAGGCCAAGGGAATAATGTATTTGAAAATTGTGATTTTCATAAACATTATTATGGACTAAATTAAATTAATTCAAGTGTTGAATTAATTAAACACTAGTGGGCCTAGTAGAGTCCAAATAATTAAATTAATTCAAGTGTTGAATTAATCAAATAACATTGGGCCTTGTAGAGCCCAATTAGAAATAAATATTAAACTAGTGGGCTTGAGTAAAATCAAGTAACTTTAAATGGACTCAAATATGTTTGGGACATTTAAATAAAAGTCCATGGGCTTTGTAAATGTTACAAGCCCACTTAAAAAGCATGCTAGGGAGGTGAAGAGTTGGGGATTACTTTTTCATTAAAAATTGCATGGCATGCTAAATGTGACTACTACTCTTCCCACAACCAAGGCAACTCATCCCTCTCCCATTACCTCACCTTGGCCGAAACTCTATCAAGATTTTCTCCCAAAGATTCTCTCAATTTTCTTCTTCAAGAGTTGAGGAAAGAAATCACTTCTCCTTGAAAAATCCTTTTGTTTTTCTAGTGCAAAATAAGAGGGGATCTTCTTAGCAAGTGGTGGGCCTAATTTTGAGCAAGGTGTGCTCAAGGAAAGCTTGTAGAAGTTCATCCTTTGAAGAGCTAAAGTGTTTACACTTTAGTTGGAGCCATCATCAATCTTGAGAGACTGATAGGTAAATTTCTAAACACCCTATGAATATCATAGTTTTTGTTTTTGTATATTTTACATACTAGTACTAAGGTGCTCGATTTTTCTCTTGCAAAAACCGAAAATTTTGTACCTTCCGTTGCGCATTCGGGCACCTAAAATCGATCCCTATCAGAGGCGACTCTTTTGACTGATATATCTCCTCTTCCCACAATCTCCCGGCTGATGTGGAACTTCCTCAGTACATGTTTGGATCGTTGATGAGACATTGGTTCCTTTGCTTGCGCAAGGGCACCAGTGTTGTCGCAGTACACCGGGACTGGATCAACTCCATTAGGAATATCGCCTAACTCTTGGATAAAATTCCTCATCCAAACTGTCTCTTTGACTGCAGCAGATGCAGCAATGTATTCAGATTCAGTGGTGAAATCCACAACGGTGTCTTTCTTGGAACTTCTCCAAGAGACAACCGCACCATTAGGCATGTATACAAAACTAGAGGTCGATTTCGATTCATCTACATCACATTGGAAGCTAGAATCAGTGTAGCATTCCAATTTTAATTCTCCACCCCCATAGACCATGAACAAGTTCTTAGTCCTTCTCAAGTACTTAAGAATATCTTTCACAGCCTTCCAATGCATTTGACTTGGGTTCGCCTGATATCTGCTTATAACACTCAGAGCGTAAGCAACATCGGGACGTGTCGATATCATACCATACATGATACTACCAATGGCTGGCGCATATGGAATACGTTTCATCATCTCTATCTCTTGATCAGTTTTGCGACACATAGCTTTAGATAGAGTAACACCATGACACATTGGTAAGTATCCTCTATTGGACTCTTTAATAGATAATCGCTTCAGAATGGTATCGATATAAGTGGCTTGGGTGAGTCCTAGCATCCTTTTTGATCTATCTCTATAGATTTGTATTCCCAATACATAGGATGCTTCACCCATGTCTTTCATGGAGAATTTACTTGCTAACCATACTTTAGTCGATTGCAGTAATCCAACATCATTCTCAATGAGTTGGATGTCATCAATATAAAGTACTAGGAATGTCACTTCACTCCCACTAACTTTCTTGTACACGCATGGTTTCTCAGGATTCTTAGGAAAAACAAACTCTTTGATAGTGCTTTCAAATCTGAGGTTCCAACTCTTTGATGCCTGTTTGAGATCATATATTGATCTCTGAAGTTTGCATACCTTATGCTCACTTCCTACTGATATGTATCCCTCAGGTTGAGACATATAAATTTCTTCTTTGATGTCTCCATTGAAGAATGCAGTCTTGATAAACATCAAAATTGTACATTAATTAAATGTTTTATAATATAAATATATAGTTTTTGTTTTATTAAATGTTTAAATATTATATGTTTTATAATAAATTGTATAAAATATAAGTTGTTGTGTTATTACAAGTTTTTACTATTTTTTACAGGTTCGATAAAACAAGAATAAACTTGGCGTTGCGAATGGGATTAAGATGATTCTTGGACCTGTAGAAAGTTGATGTTAATATCTACAATATTGGTGGCAAGCATGAGATAAAAATCCTATCACAATTGGGATCAAATTAAGCAACAAATAAAGTTACCAAAGGAGTGGCAGTTTTACCATGCTCTAGTATTTTGACCATATCTCTCAAATTACTTGGTCAAATGGTTTGAAAAAAATACCACAACTAGACAACTTAATTATCCACATGTTTCTTTTTATGTGAAGAAGCAAATTCGGAGAAGAAGATTTTCAAAAGTGATGTGTAATATAATATAATATCTTGGAACACCAATGAAGACTTTTGTGTAAAAAAATAATATTTTATTTGTGGTTGTCTCCCCAAATTTGGCTATAAATAGGGGTGCATTGTAATGTATTGAGATATCCCTCATTCTATGAACAAACCTTTGAGTTCATAATATTTCTCTCTATATTTTTCTTTTATTTCTTCATTTAAATATAATTAGCATGTTAATTTCATATTCAAAGTTTTACACTTTGAATAATTAATAGCTAACTTCCTAAAGTTGAGATGAAAAGGTGAAACTCTTGGCATGATAATAAGGTTACTAAAAGGTAAGAATCTTTGTTTTATATTATTTAATCATTATTTATTGTTTATGTTATATTTATTTTTTAAGCATTTTTATACCCTACTTATAAGTGGGAGTTTTGATTTATTGTTGCTATATGTTACACTAAATTCTTGGAACCATTTAAATGTTAGTTTGGTATTACCAACCATTTAAAGTGGATGCCTTGATTTATTATATATAGATATATTATAATATTAAATTCTTGGAACCATTTAAATGTTAGTTTGGTTTTACCAACCATTTAAATTGGATTCCTTGATTTATTATATATGAATATATCATAGTATTAATTTATTGGTACCATTTAAATGCTTGTTTGGTTTTCCAACCATTTAAAGTGGGAACATTGATTTAGTGTTTACAAATATATATAGCACAATAAATACTTGACCACATTTGTAAGTTTTGGTATATATTATATACTTATAAGATAATAATATATAACATAATATAAATATGATTATTTAATATATTGGAACCATTTTATTAAGTGGATTTCAATATTGTTCGTTGATGTTAACTTTATTAAAATACCAAGAGTGGATCCTTTAATCTCAACTACTTAAATTAAAATTTGAACAATTAAAAATTACCAATTAAAGATTCAAACAACTAAAAGAAAAAATAAATAAAAAGACATTGTAGTGGACTTGTAATTACCTTAGATTCCTCGTGGATACGATATTCGAACTCATCGAATTATACTACTTGTGGATAACCTGCTCTTGGGAGTGCAACAATCAAAGTCGCAACAAGTTTTTGGCGCCGTTGCCGGGGAAGTATAATTTAATTTCAAGTCTATTTAATTTTGTTTATAGTTTATTTTTCTTTATTTGAATTTTTCTTGCTTTTGTGTGTTTTTATTCTTTTGCATTTGCATTTGCATAAGCATTTGGTCACGTACACTTAGTGGTCGACTCATTCGAAATAACCCTTTATTTTTACAAAACATGGCGGAAGAACCCATCCAAGAAAATGAAGAAGAAATTCAATCTCAACATGATCATGATAGACGAACAACACTTAGAGATCACATGAATCCTACACGTACTAGTGCACCTTCATATCTAGTTTTTCCCCCTGATGCATCTCATTTCAATTTTAAGCCTGATATTATCTAACTTTTACCCAATTTTCATGGCTTAGATTCTGAAAATCCATACATGCATTTACGAGAGTTTGAAGAAGTGTGCAACACATATAATGATCTAAATTGTAGCATGAACACCATTCGACTTAAGCTTTTTCTTTTTTCTTTAAAAGATAAAGCTAAAACTTGGCTACAAAATCTTAGATCGGGATTTATTCGAACTTGGGATGAATTGCAACAACAATTTTTGAAAAAGTTTTTTCTATCTCATAGAACAAATTCTTTCAAAAGGCAAATCATCACTTTCACTCAAAAACAAGGAGAAACTTTTTATCAGTGTTGGGATAGATACAAAGAATTGCTTAATCTTTGTCCACATCATGGTTTTGAAATTGGAGAGTTGTTTCTCAATTTTATGAAGGCTTAACACTTAAAGATAGGCAAATGGTTGAATTTATGTGTAATGGAACATTTGAAGATAAAGATCCAAATGAGGCAATTGAGTATCTCGATTCATTAGCTGAAAATGCTCAAAATTGGGACACTATAGGTACAATCGAACCATCAAACAAGATTCAATCTCCTACATCTGGTGGAGGTATGTACACTCTCAAAGATGAACATGATCTTCAAGCTAGATTTACCTCTTTGGCAAGAAAAGTTGAGGCACTTGAATTGAAAAAGAATGGTCAATTAAAATCTGTTCAAGAAATTGTGTGTCACATCTGTGATACAAATGATCATTTTACAAAAGATTGTCCCACTTTGCCCTCTTTTAAAGAATGTCTCCATGAACAAGCCAATGTTTTGAACAATTTCAAAAGGCCAAATTTTGAACCATTTTCTCAAAATTACAATCCAGGTTGACGAAATCATCCAAATTTTAGTTGGAGGAATGATAATGCTGCACAATTTTCACAACCACATTTCCAAAATCAACAAAATTTTCAAAATTATGCACCTTATGTTCCTCCACCTAAAAGAAATTTGGAAGATACATTGAATTCTTTCATTGCAAAGCAAGAGTCTATCAATAATCAAACTGCTCAAACCATGACAGATTTGAAAGATACTCTTGCTAAATTTGCATCTGCACTTAATGTTCATGAAAAAGGTAGAACTTTGTGAAGATGATGATAAATCAACTCCAAATAGTAAGGAAGTGGAACCCATAACTTGCGAAGAAGAGGTTCAACAGACAGTGTCACCACCATTCCCTCATGCATTGAAAAATACAAAAAAATCAAATTTGAATTCTGATATATATGATATTTTTAAACAAGTAAAAGTTAATATTCCTTTATTAGATGCAATAAAACAGGTACCATCATATGCCAAATTTTTGAAAGACTTGTGCACTGTGAAAAGAAAATTGAATGTGAAAAAGAAAGCATTTTTAGCCGAACAAGTAAGTGCAATCATTCAAAATAATAATACTTTGAAATACAAAGACCCTGGTTGTCCTACTATTTCATGTATTATTGGAGAACGAAAGATTAAAAAAGCCTTGCTTGATCTTGGAGCTAGTTCCATATTCAGTTTATCAAGAACTCAATCTAGGCGAGTTAAAATCTGCTTCGGTAACACTCTTACTTGCCGATAGATCTGTTAAAGTGCCAAGAGGTATGATAGAAGACGTATTGGTCCAAGTTGATAACTTTGTACATCCTGTTGATTTCATAGTTTTAGATACACAACCTATCGAAGCTTGTAATGCAATTTCTGTAATTCTGGGTCGTCCATTTTTAGCAACTTCTAATGCACTTATAAATTGCAGGAATGGAATAATGAAGGTAACATGACCTTGGAGCTCAATGTTTTTAATCTTTGTAAGAAACCACATGACAAAGGAGATGAAAGTGAAGATGAAAATCTTATTGAAACTCTTGTGGAAGAAAACATTCAAGAAGGGAGTACTCGTGATCAATTAGATATTTGTTCAATTGAAACTGTTAAAGAAAATATTGAAATTGATCTTGATGATTTTATCAGGTATCACTCGTTACCAGGATCAGAGAAAGAATTTGATGCAAAATATGAGAACAAAGACGAACCACCCATATTGGAGTTAAAACCCTTGCCAGAAGAATTGAAGTATGCATTTCTTGGAGAAGATGAAACATATCCGGTGGTAATTTATTCCAAACTAGAAAGTGATCAAGAAGGTAAATTAGTTGATATGCTTAAAAGACATAAAAATGCAATTGGTTGGACACTAAAAGATCTCAAGGGCATTAATCCACTAATTTGCACACACAAAATTCATTTAGAAGAAAATGCTAAAACATCTCAACAACAACAAAGGAGATTAAATCCACACATGAAAGATGCTGTGAAAACTGAAGTTCTCAAACTACTTGATGTTGGGATTATCTACCCTATTTTTGATAGTAAGTGGGTAAGCCCAACACAAGTAGTTCCAAAAAAATCTGGCATCATAGTGATAAAAAATAAAAAAGGTGAATTGTTAACAAGTCGAGTCCCATCTAGTTGGCGGATGTGTATTGATTATAGAAAATTAAATGACGCCACTAGAAAAGATCATTTTCCATTACCATTTTTGGATCAAATTTTAGAAAGAGTAGCAGGTCATCCATACTACTGTTTTCTTGATGGCTATTCAGGTTATTATCAAATTCCCTATTGCACTCGAAGATCAAGAAAAAACTACATTCACATGTCCTTTTGGAACATTTGCATTCAGAAGGATGCCATTTGGTTTATGCAATGCCCCAGCAACATTTCAAAGATGTATGCTAAGCATTTTTTGCGACATGGTTGAAAATTATTTGGAAATTTTCATGGATGATTTAACTGTCTTTGAGAATACATTTGATAATTGTCTTGAAAATTTGGAAAAAGTTTTAAAAAGATGCGAGGAAAAAGGTCTTATTTTAAATTGGGAAAAATGTCATTACATAATTACTTCTGGAATTGTTTTGGGACATGTCGTGTCATCTCATAGAATTGAAGTTGATAAAGCAAAAGTTGATGTCATTGCCAATTTACCCCCTCCAAAAACCATTAAAGAAATTCGCTCATTTTTGGGACATGCTGGATTTTATAGGAGGTTTATAAAGGAATTTAGTTTAATCTCTAAACCCATTTGTAACCTCTTAACAAAAGACACTGCATTTGAGTGGACTCAAGAATGTCAAAATGCTTTTGATAAAATTATTCGACATTTAACATCAGCTCCTATCATGCAACCTCCTGATTGGTCTTTACCATTTGAAATCATGTGCGATGCGAGTGATTATGCAGTCGGTGCAGTACTGGGTCAAAGAAGAAACGGTAAGCCTTATGTGATATATTATGCAAGTAGAACTTTAAACAATGCTCAAATGAATTACTCCACAACTGAAAAAGAACTACTTGCTGTAATATTTGCATTAGATAAATTTCGTTCTTATTTGATTTGATCAACGACTATTATGTTTACTGATAATTCTGCTATTAGATATTTGTTGACCAAATAGGATGCAAAGCCACGACTGATACGATGGATTTTGTTACTCCAAGAATTTGACATTGTGATCAAAGATAAAAAAGGAACCTGAGAATGTCATAGCCGATCATTTATCGAGACTAGTAACAGGATCATCTTGTGAAATGACACCAATTAACGATAATTTTCCTGATGAACATCTATTTTCAGTTACTACTACACCTTGATTTGCTAACATAGTAAATTTTCTTGTGACAGGAAAAATGCCACCGCAATGGAGTTCCCAAGATAAAAGAAAATTTTTGAATGAGGTAAAAAACTTTTATTGGGATGATCCGTACCTGTTCAAGTATTGTCCAGATCAAATTTTTCGACGTTGCATACCCGACAATGAGGTAAGTAGTGTCATTAAATTTTGTCATTCAGAAGCATGCGGAGGACATTTTTCTTCAAAGAAAACGGCTGCAAAAATCTTGCAGTGTGCATTTTATTGGCCCACTTTATTTAAAGACACCCACGAAATCTGCAAGATCTGTGAAAATTGTCAAAAATTGGGTGCGATTTCAAAAAGAAACATGATGCCTTTGAATCCTATCATTGAAATTGAAATCTTTGACTGTTGGGGAATTGATTTTATGAGACCTTTTCCATCGTCGTTTGGATACTTGTATATTTTATTTGCTGTTGATTATGTTTCCAAATGGATAGAGGCAATTCCATGTCGAAAAAATGATCATAAAATCGTCATCAAATTTTTAAAAGAAAATATTTTTAGTAGATTTGGAATTCCTTGAGCCATGATAAGTGATGGGGGAACTCACTTTGTTAATAAACCATTTGCTTCATTAATGAAAAAATATGGTATTACTCATAAAGTAACTACTCCTTATCATCCTCAAACAAATGGACAAGTTGAATTAGCTAATAGGGAGATAAAGCAAATTTTGGAAAAAACTGTTAACTCAAATAGAAAAGATTGGTCTCTGCGACTTAATGATGCACTTTGGGCATATCGAACAGCTTTTAGAACATCATTGAATATGTCTCCCTATAGGTTGGTTTATGGAAAATATTGTCATTTGCCTATGGAATTGGAACATAAAGCTTATTGGGCGATCAAAACTTTAAATTCAAGCATGGATGATGCCAACAAATTGCGTAAATTGCAACTTAATGAACTTGATGAACTCAGAAATGACGCGTATGAGAATTCAAGGATTTATAAAGCAAAAATCAAATCATTTCATGATAAAATAATTCTTAGAAAATCTTTTGAGATTGGTAAAAAAGTTTTGCTTTATAATTCTCGACTTCACATATTCCCAAGAAAATTACGATCAAGATGGACAAGCCCATTTGTTGTAAAACATGTGTATACTTATGGAGCTGTGGATATTGAAAATCCTAAAAATGGTGATATTTTAAAAGTAAATTGACAAAGGCTTAAACCATTTTTAGAAAATGAAATCTTTCAAGAAGAGTTTATTTCCCTTTCTGATCCTTGATTTTTTTTTTTTGTGTTGCATTTAAGTTTGTTTGTTTTTATTTCAGGTTTTCTTAATATTTTTATTTCCCCGGTTAACTGGCGGATAACGGTACTCCGTGACTCTCACAGTCAAGTTAAATCAGTTTCCCACAATTGCTGATACAAAAATAAAAAAAAATAATTATTTCTTTTCTTTTCAAAATTGATGAAATTCTCTCAAAAATTTGTAAATATTTTCCCTCTGTTTCTGAAAATGTTCTAAGAAAAATTTATGCAGGAAGGTGTGAAAGATTGAGATTGCTAATGCAAAAAAGAATTCCAGAAGATATTCGTCTTGTAATAGAAGCTAAGGTCCGATTTGGAGGAGAAGTTCCACAATCATTGCTCATTCGGTATTTGCCTGGATTAGGAAAAAGCACTTATGCGAAAAAACGAAGGGCCAAAAGTTTAGGGGTTTGTCATAAGTGTGCAAGATGGACTTGTGACAAACGATGCAGATCTTTGGGATGTGTTTCCAAAAACAGAGAAGATAAAATTGGTTTCATTAAGAATGGGCTGAGTAAGGAGTCTTTAGATAACATCTTATTGACTCTTGAGACGCATTCTAGTGGACATGTGCATATTGAACTTCTCCGTTTATGAAAACAATTCCAAGATGAGCGTCATAGTCTTGGGAATCCGACTAAAAAAGACCATGTTTGCCAATTTATAAGAAAATTGGATGGGAAGCATATCCTCGACTCATAGAAGGCGTTGAAGCTGTTTCTGGACGTAAAACCAGAGGAAAATTGTGAGCCACAATCACACTACTGTTTATATGCATGTGTGTCATTATTGTTTTTACTATTTATTCTGTTTACAGCTGTGACCCATAGTTTTGTCATGATAACATATTACTCCTATAAAATCTCTCATCTTTCTCTCTATTTTCGCAGACAAAAAAAAAGAAAGTAAAAACATGGCTGGATCCTCTGCACAAACATTGAAAAATATTTGTGTATTTTGTGGGTCGAGTCCTGGAAAAAATGAAGTGTTTGTAGAAGCAGCGAATAATCTTGGAAAGATATTGGCTGAGAGAAAAATTCACTTGGTATATGGGGGAGGTAATATTGGGTTAATGAGATCTGTTTCAACATCTGCTCATCTTGGAGGTAGTCAGGTTTTGGGTATTATTCCTACAGCTTTAGCTGAAGGAAATATTACTGGTGTTACGATTGGGGAGGAATTAAAAGTTTCTTCTATGTATGAAAGAATCACTCAAATGATTGAAAATTCTGATGTTTTTATCACACTACCAGATGGTTTTGGTACATTAGAAGAAATTTTTCACACTGTTTCTTGTGCACAACTTAATATCAATAATAAACCCGTGGGCTTGTTGAATATCAATAATTATTTTGACAGTTTGTTGACATTTCTTGATAAAGCTGTGGAACATAATTTCATTTCAGAAAATTCACGACAGATGCTCATCTGTGCTTCGACTGCCGACCAATTAATTGATGATTTGGAAGCTTTTGTTCATAAGCCTGATCCGATGATAACAAAGATCAATTGGTCGCAATCAAGCAGTAAGAAAAGGAAGTTGGATCATTGATTCAAAAGTCGTGGATTGGTTTGCGTTTGTTTCAGTTTGTTGTCTTCAATAAAATTCCAGGTGATATCTCTTTCATTATGTACTCTTTATTAATAGTTATTTGACAATAGGGACAATGTCATATTCTGATTATGGGGAGAACAAACTTATAAAAAAAATATTTTAAAAAAAAATAAAAAAAATAATATATATTATTTTAAAATAAAATCATGTTTATTGTTTGTATCTTAGTAATTTTTGCAAAAATGTCATATATTACATGTTTGAAAGATTTAAATTAGAACATGCATTAATCTATTTAAGAATGTTTAAATTTTTATTTGAAAAAAAAAATCAATTTTAATATTCTGATCAATATAAAAATATGATTTATGAAATCTTTTTGAGTGATTAACCATTGTGATAAAATCAGGTATTAAAGTATATGGCCCAAGATATACCTTATAAGAGTGCCTATAATTTTAAACTCACACATATTTTGTGAGTGAGTGGAGAGGACTGAGAAAACAGCTTTCGAGCCTTTATTGATCATGAGAGAGACTATCTATTGTTTAGATCTTGAGTTCTTATTTTGAAGAAAAAAAATGATATTTCCTGAAAAAAAAAGGGAGAAAAATACAAAAAGAAAGATATTGAAGATCTATGTAATTTTTAAGTCATATGCTACGAACCATATATCTCTCATAAAAAAAAAACAAAACAAAACAAAAAACAAAAAAGAGAGAGAAATTTATTGTACAAATTAAATAAATATGTGGTCAAGAAGCATAAACTTAGTCTGATTCCATGATGTTATTCAAAAAAAAAAAATATCAGGAAAAAATATATAATAAGAACAACTAGATTTTGAATCAATGGATTTTCTATCTTTTGATTAGTTTGGCTCGTTTGTCTGTCTGCATTCTGTAAACCTTTTTCTGAGCATTTATCTGTATTCCAACTCCATGAGAGAAATCGTTGTCATAAATTGAAACATTTATTAACCTATGAGGATATGGAGTTGAGACTCTTACTAGGAATTTCTGAAGGCCGTGTACATTTAACTACCTGAAATAAGCTTTGAATTGATCATCTCAAATTATTTCATAAATTATAATTATGATGATCTTGATATAACTTTGACAGTTTTCAAATTTAATTTAAACACTTAGATAGTTCTGATTACATTTCTATTTAAATTAATCAATATGTTTTGTATTGCCACTAACGCTTAAATTGCTAGGGACTAGCAATAAGCTGGTTGGGAGGTGTGATAAACATCAAAATTTTACATTAATTAAATATTTTATAATATAAATATATAGTTTTTGTTTTATTAAATGTTTAAATATTATATATTTTATAATAAATTGTATAAAATATAAGTTGTTGTGTAATTACAAGTTTTTACTATTTTTTACAGGTTCGATAAAATAAGAATAAACTTGGCTTTGCGAATGGGATTAAGATGATTCTTGGACCTGTAGAAAGTTGATGTTAATATCTACAATATTGGTGGCAAGCATGAGATAAAAATCCTCTCACAATTGGGATCAAATTAAGCAACAAATAAAGTTACCAAAGGAGTGGCAGTTTTACCATGCTCTAGTATTTTGACCATATCTCTCAAATTACTTGGTCAAATGGTTTGAAAAAAATACCAGAACTAAACAACTCAATTATCCACATGTTTCTTTTTATGTGAAGAAGTAAATTCGGAGAAGGAGATTTTCAAAAGTGATGTGTAATATAATATAATATCTTGAAATACCAATGAAGACTTTTGTGTAATAGAATAATATTTTATTTGTGGTTGTCTCCCCAAATTTGGCTATAAATAGGGGTGCATTGTAATGTATTGAGATATCCCTCATTTTATGAACAAACCTTTGAGTTCATAATATTTCTCTCTATATTTTTCTTTTATTTCTTCATTTAAATATAATTAGCATGTTAATTTCATATTCAAAGTTTTACACTTTGAATAATGAATAGCTAACTTCCTAAAGTTGAGATGAAAAGGTGAAACTCTTGGCATGATAATAAGGTTACTAAAAGGTAAGAATATATGTTTTATATTATTTAATCATTATTTATTTTTTATGTTATATTTATTTCTTTAAGCATTTTTATACCCTACTTATAAGTGGGAGTTTTGATTTATTGTTGCTATATGTTACACTAAATTGTTGGAACCATTTAAATGTTAGTTTGGTATTACGAACCATTAAAGTGGATGCCTTGATTTATTATATATAGATATATTATAATATTAAATTCTTGCAACCATTTAAATGTTAGTTTGGTTTTACCAACCATTTAAATTCGATTCCTTTATTTATTATATATGAATATATCATAGTATTAATTTATTGGTACCATTTAAATGTTTGTTTGGTTTTACCAACCATTTAAAGTGAGAACCTTGATTTAGTTTTTACAAATATATATAGCACAATAAATACTTGACCACATTTATAAGTTTTGGTATATATTATATACTTATAAGATAATAATATATAACATAATATAAATATGATTATTTAATATATTGGAACCATTTTATTAAGTGGATTTCAATATTGTTTGTTAATGTTAACTTTATTAAAATACCAAGAGTGGATCCTTTAATCTCAACTACTTAAATTAAAATTTGAACAATTAAAAATTACCAATTAAAGATTCAAACAACTAAAAGAAAAAATAAATAAAAAGACATTGTAGTGGACTTGTAATTACCTTAGCTTCCTCGTGAATACGATATTCGAACTCATCGAATTATACTACTTGTGGACAACCTGCTCTTGGGAGTGCAACAATCAAAGTCGCAACAAGTCTTTATATCCATTTGTCATATTTCATAGTCATACCATGCTGCTATGGCTAGTAGTATTCTAATGGACTTAAACATAGCAACTGGTGAAAAAGTTTCCTCATAGTCAATTCCTTGCCTTTGAGTATAACCTTTTGCAACCAGTCTTGCTTTGAAGGTCACTACCTTCCCATCCACCCCAAGCTTTCTTTTGTAGATCCATTTGCACCCTACGGGAATGATTCCCTCAGGTGGAACTACTAATGTCCAGACTTGGTTTGAATACATATGGTCCATCTTTAACTGCATGGCTTCAAGCCATTTGGTTAAATCAGTATCAGATATCGCTTCTTTGAAATTCATTGGATCACATCCAACACAATGCTCATCAAGGCTTTGTTCATGAAGAAGCGTATATCTTGCAAGTGGTCTAATAACTCTATCAGACCTTTTAGGAGCTTGTACTTCAACTACTGGTTGTTGGGAAACGGGTTCAACTTCTATAGTTGAGGGAGTATCTTGAATTTTATCAAGTTCTATCATCTTGCCTTTTCTATCTAATAGAAATTTCTTTTCCAAAAGGTGACATTTCTTGAAACAAACACTTTTTCTTTATTGGGATGATAGAAATAATATCCAACAGAATTTTTTGGATATCCTACAAAGTAGCACAAAGTGGATCTGCTATCTAATTTGTCTCCCATTGTCTGCTTCACATAAGCAGGACATCCCCATATTCTCATCTAAGAATACTTGGGAGTTTTTCCCATCCATATCTCATATGATATTTTATCCACTGCTTTGGTATGAACATTATTCAACAACATTGCCGCATTTTCAAGCGCAAAGCCCCAAAACGACGTAGGCAATTCAGTGAATCCCATCATGGATCGAACCATGTCCATCAAGGTTAGATTTCAACATTCAGAAACATCATTCAATTGTGGTGTTGCTGGTGGAGTCCACTGTGAGAGAATCCCATTCTCTTTTAGATAATCCAAAAATTCAGCACTTAAGTATTCTCCACCTCGATTAGATCGAAGTGCCTTAATACTTCTTTCTAGCTGGTTTTCTACTTCAGATATGAATTCTTTGAACTTTTCAAATGCTTCAGATTTGTGTTTCATCAAATAAACGTACCCATACCTCGAATGGTCATCAGTAAATGTAATGAAGTAGGAATGCCCAAATTTTGTGCTAACACTTAGCGGGCCACAAACATCCGTGTGGATCAAATCCAGTAGACCAATGCACGTTCCACGCTTCCATTGAATGGAGTCTTAGTCATCTTTCCTTTTAAACAGGACTCACAAGTAGGTAGAGAATTTATGACTGACAAGTCAAACATGCCTTCTCCCACTAGCTTGTGCATCCTTCTTTGGGAAATATGAACTAATTTAGCGTGTCATATTTGTGCGAGATTTGGATCATCTAACTTTCTTTTGTTTGTTGTTGAAATTATGTTTACTTGGACATTCACTTATCATTTCCAGAACATTTCTGGCACATATAATTTCTTATGTCCGGACTTATTGGAGTGAAATAAATATGTTCTGACTTATCGGGCTTTGTAGGTCTTTTAAGTTACCTTCATAGTTTGCCTCTTATTGGGTTTGTTTTTCTGGTGAGGGGCAGAACATTTCTTTCCCTTACTTTGTGAGCCATTTTTCTTATGACGAGAGGCCAATTAGAAAAACAACATTTTCATGTTTTATGGTGATCTCATAAGTCATAAGCGTACTGACCAGCTCTTCAAGGCTATCATCTATCTTATTCAAATTGAAGTTCACCATAACCCGTCAAATGAGGAAAAGAAAGACAACAAATAGATGTCATCAAATAACTCGTTAGGAATCGCATATTTCAGGCCCACCACATTCACAATAAGTACAGTCATATATATACACCATGCTATTGGGCCAGAGCCCTATCTTGCATGCGTGTAGTCATGAGCTCCTTGATAGTAATGTGCATCATTGAATGAGTTTCATGCACCATGCAACTCTTGCACGTGTATTCGAATGTCAGCAGCATTCAACATTTCCTCAAACTGTCCCTACAGTTCATTTGACATAGAAGCGAGCATGTTACATTTAAGCTTGCATACTATGGTTCTACCATCTTGCATGCTTTGTCAGTTCAGCAGGACTGACATTAGTGTGTATGTCATTTCTCCGAATTCAGAACATTTTTCCCAACCAGTCTTGAAAATTAGATTCGGTTAGCTTGCTAATAATATAAATGGATTACGTGACGAAATCGGAAATATACTGATATGGAAACAGAATAATGGTTGCTGATTATTTTAAAATAATTTTAAGATATAAAATATGGATTTTATTTTATAAATTTCCCTCCCACTATTTTGACATTTCCACCACCCTCTAATGAAAAAGGGAAATCAAATTTCCTTAGTGGGCACGTTGAGCCTCATTAGACAATTATGATCCCGAATAAATATCAGTCAATCATAATTTCTAAAAGGTAGAATCCAATTGCATCCCTATGCAACCTCCGCGTGTTTCGCCTCACGTTTAATAAGGTCCCAATAATATAACGCCATTTATTTTCACGTGTCAAACCGACCCATCAATATTGAATTGTAGTGGATGGTCGGCATGAGTTCCCCCAATAATATGAGTCGAAATCATGGGAGTTCCACTCAATTCACATCATATGTCCGGTGGAAGTCACAGCTTTCCGGCGTCCAGGCCTCCCCAATAATATGAGCCAGACACTGTCCATGGGTAGCGATCAACATGCAACCACGGTTGATGGAAGGCAAGAATAAATTAAACTATTTTAATTTTTACTTTTACGGTTTGATATAAATTTTAAAACTTATTCAAAATGAGGGATTTTAATTTTAAAATTGTCTCATCATTTTAATTTAAAAACGCATGCCACGAGTTTGTTGTTTGCCGGATTCATGCAACAATTTATTTAATAATATACATACATGCATACTACTATATATCTCATATATATCATAATATGACATTCAATAATAAATAATGATTATCGATCACCAACATTATTAGATCCATGTGAGCCAGACATGGATCCAGGTCCAAAACCTAGGTGAATACAGGGATGCAAATGCAACTATTACAAGAGCTTCCAATATTTTACATGTCTTCATCTTGTGCATCGGGCCCACCATCTTCCAGTCCTGATCTCCCACTATTTCTAATAATTACATTTAAATAGCCATGGCACATAAGGGATACATCTCATGGGGTGGAAACGAGCCATAAACCAGGCTCACTTTAATAATATCGAATATTAACAAAATGAATAAAATAGGCACCATGATACCTAACCCTTGACATGTACATCCCCTTAGCAACGTAAACCAGTAGCCCCTTACACAACAATTCAAGAAAAACGTGAGTTATATGTGCAAACTTGCGGATTTCGTGGAAACCGAATGCATAAACGATTAATATCCAAGAACTATGAAAATATTCATACACCGCACACACATCAGCATAAATACAACATGAATTATGAGAAAAAGCATATACATGGTGTGCCTTAACGTTTTTACGCTTGAAAACTCTAAGATACGCGCGTAGGACTAGCACCGGAGGAGCGGGGAAGAAGCTTGCTTTGAAAATTATGGAGGAAATCGAGGTGGCTACTGAAGAATGATTCGAAACAGCTGCTGATGGAGGGGAGGGGTGGCCACGTAGTTTATTTAGGTTTAGGATTTTCTAGGGTAGTGTTTAAACAAAATACAAAGCATTAATGGGCCCTAAATTAAATTTTAAAAGGATTAAAAGGGTTTTGAGCCCATTAATTATTAAAAAAAACCCAAAAAGTCCAATAACAATCTCGAAAAATATTTTTCTTTGATACGTTTTAGAAAATATTGTCTGAACACTTCAAAAGTCCTCGAAATTGTTAAAATTTGCGTGCTGGTAAAAATATAACTCGGCGAGTAAAAATACCCAACCAAGGCCCATTTTTAAAAATCATACATAAAAACACCTCATACTAAATAATTATAATCAATTGTTAAATAAAAATATTTTTCTTAATTATTCCCAGTCCTCGTTACTCGTTCGAGTGCGAGATGCAATTTAAAACCTTAATGCATGAAACTTTAAAATACCCATGCAATAACACCTAACCATCCAATAATCATACGTTAAATGCATAAAAATCATTGAACACATATTTTAAATAAAACCCTAGATTGCATGCAGTCAGGTTACGTATTTCGAACTTTCTAGACTTTACATAGACCGTATCCATAGTGGACAATTTTTCGATGAGCAGATGCAGAAATGGAGACTGAGAGATGAGTCTAAGGATAGTAAGATTTATACAGTGGTCGATGGAATTGTGAGGTACGGAGGGAGAATGTGCGTGCCTAGTGTTGGTTCAACTAGACGAGATATCTTATCAAAGGTGCCTGCATCACCGTATTTCATTAATCCAGGGAGTACTAAGATGTATAGATATTTTCATATGCTTTATTGGTGGCTAGGCATGAAACGAGACATTCAATGTTTTGTATCTGAATTTCTAACTTGCTAGCAGCTGAAACCAGAGCATCAGAGGCCAGCATGGATGCTCAAACTACTTCCTATTCCTGAGTAGAAATGAGAGAATATTACTATGGATTTCGTGGTTGGAATACTGAGATCAGTAAAAGACTCTAACACCATTTGGGTGATTGTTTATCATCTTACTAAGTTGGCGCACTTCTTACCGATAAAGACGACCTTCTCTATGACGCATTACGTAGAACTTTATATTCAGGAGATAGTTAGGTTGCACGGGATCCCAGTTTCGATCATATCTGACAGAGACCCAAGATTCACATCATCCTTTTGGAAAAGTTTGCATTCCGCAATGGAGACGGAGTTGATATTTAGTACAGCTTTTCACCCTTAGAGATACTGTCAGTCTGAAAGAGTGATATAGATTTTAGAGGATTTACTGCATGTATTATCAATTTCCATGGGAATTGGGAATAAAACCTACCTCTAGTGGAGTTCACCTATAACAACAACTTTCAGTCGTCTATAGGAATGGCTCCTTATGAGGAATTATATGGCAGAAAGTGTAAATCGCCTATTCATTGGGACGAGGTTGGCGAGAGATCAAAACTTGGTCCAGAGATTGTTCAGTCGACTTCAGATGTAGTAGTCAAAATTCGGGACAAGATGAAGACTGTAATATCCCAACCTTTTAGCATTTTATTGTTTATAATATTATTTTTGGTTGGGTGTTTAGGAAATATGTTTATTGGAATGGTTATTATAAGGTCATTATTTATGGTTATTGTTTTGGTATTATGTTCATAGTTGGTGATGATTATGGAAATGAATGGGTAGAATAGAAAGTTGATCTTGAGCCAAATAGGAAGTGGAAGTGCAGAAACGATATGAAAAATGTGGCAATAGTTGTTGTTTTTAGTATAATATTTTGTATATTGATCCAATTGATGTGAGGCTACTTCCACTAGAAAGATAAGATATAAAGCTATAACTTTTATGTTTTGAGTTTTGTTCAAATCATTAGGGAAGGCGAGCCAAAAGTGGCCCGAAGTGTGTCGTGTATTTCGTTGTTCCTGCACTGACACATGTTGGGAGAATGAACATAAATTTTTACTTAGACCTTCAAATGACATGAGACTAATCGGAGATGCAAGAAAAGACATAGGGCTACAACCTTCATGTTTACCACATTGGCTAATTCGGAAGAAAAAGTATGGTTTTGGCCCTTGGACAGTGGGTACACGGACCCCTACATGGGGTCCGGTTCTTGCCAAGCAAAATGTGTGATTTCCAGTGTGTACACAGACCCATACACGGATGGAGGCACGGGGTGCGTGTCTACGGCTTAGAAAACACGTTTTTGGTGCATTTGAAGGCTTATAAGCATGTTTCTAGACTCTTCTAACCATCCCTCCTTTCCTTCTCCCTTGGATCGATTCTTGCTCTTTTTCCCTCAAATTTTCTCTCCTCCATTCCTACACTCCAAGGTTAAGGATTTAGTGAATTTCTTTAGCTTCTCCTACTATTTTCTCAAGCTTCAAGGTAAGGGATTTTCTCTTTTTGGTTTTAAGGGTTTGTAAAGTGTTGGGGCCCTTAATCCTAATCGTTATTACAGTGCAATTTGATTAGGGCTAATTAATTACAGCGGAAAACGATTTTTTCTTTACAATGAGCCCAAAATATATTATTTGAATCCTAAAAATAGTATTTCATCTCATATCATAAAACATGCCCACACATAATCAAACCCAAATACAGACAAACAATCATATCCTCGGGACATGTCCCGATATATAGATACATATACATATATACTGGGAAACAAAACATAAAACCTCGGCTCAAAATGTGACTCCCTCCAGAAGCACCTTGTCCGGTCTCCTGATATCCTGGAGTACCTGTCATTCTACACACACAAAGACAACAACAGCCCCCTCCGGGGTGAGCAAAGTTCAGTCTGAAGCAACCACAATATATACCACAGATATTTAAACAATGATAAATGATATGCAATGCATGTATGTCGTGGAGGCATCAGGTCAAATGCCAATCCACTGAGCACATGTCAGAATCAATCGAATCCCTATCAAATCAATGCTCGAGCTGGCACATCGGCCTCAATCAGGGATACTCGTATGATAACGTCGACAAAGCGTTATCAAATCCCAAATCTCAATCAATCAGCGGGGCCACTAATGACTATGCTTTAAGGGCCACATAATGCCAAACATAGCATCGTGTTCACAAACCCCAGAATCAAATCCAATCATATCAGGGTATCCAAGGATCATAGCTCAAGGTGCATGTCATGTATGTCACATCAAATCAATAAATAAGGCATATAGACATTTATTCTCATTTCAATCCATCAAATCAATCCAACATATATCATATGATACAGATACCTTTCGTATGTTACTCGGTCGCAACATACCTCAATTCTTTGTTTCTAATCGATGTAGCTTGAAGATATCAGTATAATAATCCATCTACATCAATAACATATTAATTTCAATCAATAACATCATTCAAAATCAACAATATAAGTTTCAAATATCTTTTGAAACTTTGAAATTTCATATCAAATTGAAATCATAACATAATTCAATTCCGACTTCGAATACAAGTTTTTTGTCGTTTATTCTATCGCATATATTGAAATCAACTTCAAATACATGCTATTCCAGCACTTTAATATTTAGAGCTGCTGAAACCAAAAGAATCTTACCTCAAAAGGAAGCTCTCGATGCGAGGATTCCGAATATATAATTTGTTTCGCGTTTGGATAACGTTTCGAGGTAGATTCGTATGATAGAACTTGAATTCTCTCGTTTCTCTCTCTCAACTCTCGAAGGCTCCAAGGAAATTGAAGCAAACTTCATGCTGATCTTCCTTAAAATGTGTGCTACAAAGGTATTCGCGCATATGCGACCAAACTCGCGCATATGCGCGGATAGTTCTGCCCGCGCGCGCAGTTCTGCGCGGGTGCGCGTCTTGCTCTGTCTGAGACGCTATTTTAGGTTCCAAATTTGCAAGAGTGATCAACATGAAAGTTGTAACTCTATATATCCGATGCAAGAGTTATGCTCATTCTCCCAAAAGATGACAGTGCAGGAATTGCAACGCACACGATACACTTCGGGATAATTTTGTCCCTATTTCCAAATGAAATTGGACAAAACTCAAAACATGAAAGTTTTAGTACTATGTATTAGTTTTCTAATGGAATTGGTCTCATACCATTTGGACTAATACTCAGATGATTATGCCAAAAACCATAACATGTGTTACTTTTCTATCGTGGTTCAGCATATTTTTCAAGCACAAATCACTTTCTAATACAATCTTTCATCCTCACCACCTATTTTCTCACTTTCATTGTCATAATATACATCATATACGTAATCACATGACAATTTCATGAATTATCGATAATCAACATAAGATTTACGATAATACGATACACGATCCTTAAATTTCTCCCCCACTTAAAAGATTTCGTCCTCGAAATCTCAAACATCTCTGTATACATAACATTGGCAAACATATAAAATGTCACCAGTTATAGTACATATCAAAACTAAAATCAGTAAATGGATCACTATGCATTGAATACAATGGAATAGGTGGAATAGAATCAAACAAGTGCGGACATGATTCTCGCATCTTGCTTTCCAATTCCCACGTTGACTCTTCCACACCACGTCTAGTCCATTGCACTCGAACTAGTGGAATCGATTTGTTACGCAATATCTTCTCCTTTCGATCCATAATACGAACAGGTTGTTCCACATAGGAAAGAGAATGATCAAGTTCAACCTCATCAGGTGCAAGTACATTTGAGGTCCAATCATTTGTTTTTCACCAATTTCATCCCAGAATAACGGTGACCTACATCGTCTCCCGTATAAGGCTTCAAAAGGTGCCATACCAATGCTCGTTTGGAAGCTATTATTATAAGAAAATTCAACCAATGGTAAGGCATCTTGCCATCCCATTCTGAAATCCATCACAATTGCAAGTAACATATCCTCTAACGTTTGAATTGTACGCTCATTTTGGCCATCTTTTTGAGGATGATAAGCATTACTCATAGCCAAACGCGTACCCATCGCATCTTGGAAACTACCCCAGAATTTAGAAGCAAATCTGGGATCACGATCAGATACAATTGAGACTGGCACACCGTGCAGTCTCACAATATTCTCGATGTATAAACGGACCATTCTCGTATAAGGATAAGTCCATTCATACCGAATGAAATGCGCAGATTTCAAAAGTCGATCAATAATAACCCAAATAGCATCACAACCCTTGGGAGAACGAGGTAAATGAGTCACAAAATCCATAGCAATATGTTGCCAATTCCATTTCGGGATTTCAGGGCTATGGAGTAATCCTCCAGGTTTCATTCTCTCGGCTTTCACTTGCTGGCATACAAGGCATTTCGAAATAAATTCAGCGATGTCCTTCTTCACATGTCTCCACCAGAATTCAGGTCTCAATGTCAAATACATCTTTCGGCCTCCAGGGTGAATACTGTATTTGCTACAATGTGCTTCTCGAAGAAGGGCATATTTCAAATCAGAATTATCAAGAACTACCATCCGACCATTAAGTTGTAAAAAACCATCAAAAGAAATCTGAAATCCAGACTGATGTCCTGCAGATACAAGTTCTTTCGACTTTTGGATCTGAGCATCGCTTCGTTGGGACTTTCGTATCTTTGATATCAAGTTCGGCTCAATTTGCAATGTTGAGACAGTGACAGAATTCCAATTCGAGTGAAAAGTCTAGCCAGAAGTACATATATCTTCGTGTACTTTGGCGACACTAACAGAAGCTAAAATAGAATCATAAACCTTACGACTAAGGGCATCCGCAGTAACATTCACCGATCCAGGTGATACTGAATCTCACAATCAAAATCCTTCAGGAGATCCATCCACTTGCGTTGCATCATATTTAAATCAGATTGAGAAAAGAGATATTTTATACTCTTGTGGTCTTAATAAATAACAAGCTTTTCTCCATATAAGTAATGGCGCCAAATCTTCAGTGCAAACACAATGGCAGCCAATTCAAGATCATGAACAGGATAACGTGTTTCATGAGATTTCAATTGACGAGACGCATAAGCAACCACTTTGCCATGTTGCATCAGAACACAGCACAAACCTTTAACAGATGCATCTGTACACACCACAAATCCTCCGGTACCTGAAGGAATAGTAAGCACAGGTGCTGTGGTCAATCTCGTCTTCAATTCAAGAAAACTAGCTTCACATTCATCTGACCAAATGAATCTCTAATTCTTCGGTGTCAGTTGAGTAATAGGTTTAGCTATCTTCGAAAATCCTTCAATAAAGCGACAACAATAACCATCTAAACCCATGAAGCTACGGATCTCAGGAACATTCGTAGGTCTCGTCCAATTCAATATAGCTTCAACCTTCGTAGGATCAACATATATTCCATGTCTCGAAATGACGTGGCCCAAAAACACTACCTTGTCCATCCAAAATTCACATTTGGACAATTTAGCATATAGATGGCTATTACGAAGAGTTTGAAGTACCAGTCTCAGATGTTCCATATGCTCCTTTTCGATTCGAATATACAAGAATATCATCGATAAAGACGATAACGAATCGGTCATGATAATCTCAAAAGACACGATTCATTAGATCCATAAAGACAACATGAGCATTCGTGAGGCCAAAAGGCATAACCAAGAACTCATAGTGGCCATACCTGGTACAGAAAGCAGTTTTAGGCACATCTTCATCTCGAACTCGTACTTGATGTATCCAGAACGAAAATCAATCTTAAAGTAAACAGAAGTACCCTGAAGATGATCAAATAAATCATCAATACGAGGAAGTGGAAACTTGTTTTCCACAGTAGCCCGATTCAGTTGCCTATAATCGATACACATTCGCATAGTACCATATTTCTTTCGAACAAATAAAACTGGAGCTCCCCAAGGTGATACATTCGATCGAATATATCCCTTATCAAGAAGATCATGTAATTGTTCTTTCAATTCCTTCAATTTCAATGGTGCCATGCGATAAGGAGCTTTAGAAATAGGTGCAGTCCCTGGCATAAGATCAATACTAAATTCAACTTCTCGATGAGGAGGAAAATCATGAATCTCATCGGAAAATACATCCGGGAACTCTTTCGCAACAGGAATATCAGATAAAGATGGCTCTTTTTTCGAGGCATCAACAGCTTAGATAAGATAATCCTCATCTCCGCTAGTCAAAAGTCGAGACATTTCCAAAGAGGATACCAATTGAATTTTGGCTTGAGAACCCTTGCCATAAAAATTCCACTTGGGTCCATCAATAGATCGGAATCGAACCACTCCATGAAAACAATCAACAATAGCTCGATTTGTTGTCAAGATATCCATGCCAACATTTCGTGCATTCGGAGGACAATCAAATTCAGGAATATCACATTATCCTCGTATATCAATACACAATTATGCACAACTTTCTCAGACAGAATAATCTTCCCTGCTGGCGTGGCTATCGATAACACATCATACAACGGGGTACTCATAATGTCATGAGATGCAACAAATGCATGAGATATGAATGAGTGAGATGTTCTTGTATCAAATAAAACACGTGCAGGATAATCGCAAAGCATGCAAATACCTGCAATCACACCACCAGGAGCTTCCTTAGCCTGATATTCGGTCATAGCATACACTCGAACTTCAGGAGGAACTTGGGCAGTCTGACCACCAGGTCGCCGATATCGTGGAACATTCGACTGCTGAAAAGAGGCAATAAGAACATCAGGTCTCATCATACTGGGGCCACCTCTAAATCTTGGCTGGGGTTGAGAAGAAGTCGTACCCCTGTTCGGACATACAAGAGAGAAATGGCCTTCCTGTCCACACTGATAACAAGTACCAAACATACCTCGACACTGCTCGATAGTATGTTTGCCTCCACAATGACTACCATAAGGAGCAATTACAGGACTCCCTCTCTAGGGTCCACTGGAACTCGAAGAAGATGAAGAAACAGTGGAACCAGTTTTCTTAAACTTTTTACCTCTTGGACGCAAAGTGGGCTGTTGAGCTGTCACTGGAGGTGGAGGAGCGTACTGAGGACCTCCTCGCCTTAGTCCAGCTTTGGCGGCCTTAGCTCGTTCGACTGCCTCTGCGTAGCTGGTAGGTAAACCAAAAATGACAAAAGTATATATAGCAGGATCTAAACCATTTACAAACTTGTTATATTTTGCTTTTGCATTCGCAGCTACGTGAGGTGCATACTTCAACAGAGTAGAAAACTTTGAAGCATATTCTGCAACAGTCATCGTTCCCTACTGCAGATTATTGAATTCATTCTCTTGGGCAATATAATAAGAAGGAGGGGAATACTGCTCCAAAAACTGGGCCTTGAAGACATCCCAGGTGACTTCAATCCCGGCTTCTTTCAGTCCAATCTCAGCGGCTTCCCACCAAGATTTTGCTCGGTCCTTTAATTGATAAAGGGCAAGTTTCATTCTCCGAGCCTTAGAGTATTCAAAAATATTAAACAAGTGCTCAATATCCTTCAACCAGGCCTCTGCTCTTTCAGCAATCTCAGTTCCAAAGAACTTCGGTAGTTGCAAATTATGGAATCGAGCCATCACTAAATCCATGGATATTCCTTCAAATTGTCCAACCAGCCTCTCAGTACTACTACTCGCAGTTTCATTTGTGGGATCCATCTATAAATAAAAGGATGAATATCACAAATCAATATCAATTTCACATTATCATCATCTCATATCATCATTCTTATCAATAACTTACTCAAACTAAATTAAGTTGGAACAAGTAATACAAATAAATCAAACACACACGCACAATTTATTTGTGCCTATTCAAGTGTACACAAGACTCAATCGAGCATTCCCAGCTATGCTCTGATACCACTCTGTGTGGGGCCCTTAATTCCTAATCGTTATTACAATGCAATTTGATTATGGCTAATTAATCACAGCGGAAAACGAGTTTAAAATTTCTTTACAATGAGCCCAAAATATATTATTTGAATAATAAAAATAGTATTTAATCTCATATCATAAAACATGCCCACACATAATCAAGCCCAAATATAGACAAACAATCATATCCTCGGGACATGCCCCGGTATATAGATACATATACATATATACTGGGAAACAAAACATAAATCCTCAGCTCAAACTTTGACTCCCTCCAGAAGCACCATCTCCGGTCTCCTGATATCCTGGAGTACCTGTCATTGTCCACACACAAAGACAACAACAGCCCCCTCTGGGGTGAGCAAAGCTCAGTCTGAAGTAACCACAATATATACCACATATCTCTAAACAATGATATATGATATTCAATGCATGTATGTCGTGGAGGTATAAGGTCAAATGCCCATCCACTGAGCACATGTCAGAATCAATCGAATCGCTATCAAATCAATGCTCGAGCTGGCACACCGGCCTCAATCAAGGATACTCGTATGATAACGTTGACAAAGCACTATCAAATCCCAAATCTCAATTAATCAGTGGGCCCACTAATGACTATGCTTTAAGGGCCACATAATGCCAAACATAGCATCGTGTTCACAAAACCCAGAATCAAATCCAATCATATCAAGGTATCCAAGGATCATAGCTCGACGTGCATGTCATGTATTCCACATCAAATCAATAATTAAGGCATATAGCCATTTATTCTCATTTCAATCCATCAAATCAATATAACATATATCATATGATAGAGATACCTGTCGTATGTTACTCGGTCGCAACATACCTCAATTCTTCGTTTTCAATCGATGTAGCTTGAAGATATCAGTATAATAATCCATCTACATCAATAACATATTCATTTCAATCAATAACATCATTCAAGATCAACAATATAAGTTTCAAATATCTTTTGAAACTTTGAAATTTCATATCAAATTGAAATCATAACATAATTCAATCCCGACTTCCAATACAAGTTTCTTGTCGGTTATTCTATCGCATATATTGAAATCAACTTCAAATACATGCTATTCCAGCACTTTAATATTTAGAGCTGCTGAAACCAAAAGAATCTTACCTCAAAAGGAAGCTCTCGATGCGAGGATTCCGAATATATAATTTGTTTCACGTTTGGATAACGTGTCGAGGTAGATTCGTACGATAGAACTTGAATTCTTTTGATCTCTCTCTCAACTCTCGAAGGCTCCAAGGAAATTGCAGCAAACTTCATACTGATCTTCCTTAAAACGTGTGCTACAGAGGTATTCGCGCATATGCGCGACCAAACTTGCGCATATGCGTGGATAATTCTTCCCGCGCGCGAAGTTCTGCTCGGGTGCGCGCGCTTTGCTCTGTCCGAAACGCTATTTTAGGTTCCGAATTTGCAAGGGTGGTCAACATAAAAGTTGTAGCTCTATGTCTTGGCTTTTATCTTCCCTGACCTCACTCAATTTGGATATCCGCTGCGAGAGTTATGCTCATTCTCCCATGTGTCAGTGCAGGAACTGCAACGCACATGATACACTTCGGGATAATTTTGCCCCTATTTTCAAATGGATTTGGACAAAACTCAAGACTTGAAAGTTTTGGTACTACGTATGTAGAACCCGTAACTTAGACTACGTATAATCCATGCATAATTCTAGTATTTAAATTAATATGATTTTATTGCATGAGTATTTAAATTTAATTATTTTATTATTTTATGCAGTCGTTTAGATTTTTATCATTTCAGTTAATTCAGAGAGGCCGGACTGGAGTTGGAGTTTAGAGAAAAAATTTAAGATTTAGGAAAACATTCCCAGAACTTATTTTAGCTAATTAATAAGTTAATTTAAGTTAAATGGAAGTTTAAGTAATTATTTAAGTTACTTGAGGTGAGTAAAAAATAAATTCATTTAAGTTCCTTAAATGAGGGGTTAGTTCACTAAATTATTTAAAGGATTAGTGAGGCTTTTAAGGGTTATTAATTTACTAGATAATCAACATTTCCCCTCCATTTATTAGTGAATTTTTGGCCCTCTTAGTATCTAGACTATTCCTTGCCAACTCATCAACCTTTGACCCATTCTTTGTGGTGTTAACATGCTAATCTTTCTTTTTATTATTAGTCAACCTTCATTAATTAATTAATGAGCATCATCCTAGTCTAGATTAGCAAGGAATTTCGGTCACCACCTTCTAGAGTCATCCAACAACTCATTTGGTATCCAACAAGAATTCAAATTTAAATGAGTGGTAGACTTGGTCTTGCATTTGAATCCCTTTATTAGTGGATCTTTGTGAGGCCCGGGGCCGAAGAGGGCGGGGGGTGATCGCCGGTGCCATCAGTTGCACGGACAATGAGCGGCTCCTGGCAGGCTTCTAGGTGGAGGGAACATGAATGAACCGACCCACACGGGAATGAGAGGGATTCCGGGACTGTTCAATGTAATAGACTGTACAGTTGAAGAGGGCTTAAAAGATTTGATTCGTACTACTCATATCACGAAGGTGCATCTTCTTTTCGGTAGCTCATCACATAAGAACTCCAAAGTTAAGCGTGCTTGACTTGGGGCAATTTTGGGATGGGTGACCTCCTGGGAAGTTTCCCAGGGTGCGTGTGAGTGAGGACATAGGCACGCTGGAAAGACTCGTCTTGATACAGTGAGGACAGTCGTCGAATCTGGGACGTTACAGTTGGTATCAGAGCCCGACCTCTCTTAGTACGGTGTGGTTCGGGGACGAACCAAGCGGAAGCTGGGGTGGGCATGTGAGGTCCGGGGCCGAAGAGGGCGGGGGGTGATCGCCGGTGCCATGAGTTGCACGGACAATAAGCGGCTCCTGGCAGGCTTCTAGGTGGAGGGCACATGAATGAACCGACCCACACGGGAATGAGAGGGATTTCGAGACTGTTCAATGTAATGGACTGTACAGTTGAAGAGGGCTTAAAAGATTTGATTTGTACTACTCATATCACGAAGGTGCATCTTTTTTTCGGTAGCTCATCACATAAGAACTCCAAAGTTAAGCGTGCTTGACTTGGGGCAATTTTGGGATGGGTGACCTCCTAGGAAGTTTTCCAGGGTGCGTGTGAGTGAGGACATAAGCACGCTGGAAAGACTCGTCTTGATACAGTGAGGACAGTCGTCGAATCTGGGACGTTACAATCTTCCCCCTCACCTTTCCAACCATCATTCTCCCCCCCTCCATCACCGAAATTCAGAGGATTTTAGAGACAAAAAATCGTGAGGTTCTAAGGGAAAAACAAGAGAGAAAATCGAGAGCAAGAAAGGTAGAAAAGAAAGCACTCCACCTCCTCCGCGCCGGATCGTTTCGTTCTTTCGTTTTTCTTTCAAAACGAAACCAGGCATGCATATATTCTCCCTTGACTCTTCAATCAAGTCCTAATATCATTTATTTTCATTACATGATCATTTTTCTATGGCAAAAATCGAAATACAGCAAGCATTTTGCAGAAAAACCAACATGCAGAATTTCGGCTTTCATTGTGCAGTTTCACGGTTTGCTTTGTGTTGTGGATTTCAGGTATTGGCTCGATTCCAGGCTCCCAAGGAGACATCTAGACATGTAATAGGATGCATTAGGATCATGTTGGTCCACTCATTCAACCCCATGCACGCTGGAAAACATGAAGATGACAGCAACTCATCACCTTTGCCATATTGAGTTTCGAAAATCTGTTGTTGCTGTCCAAGGAAATGGATCTGATCATGGCTGCCCTAGGGGCCTATAGCCATGATTAGATCACTTCCCTAGCATGTCCAAGACGTGACTAAGTCTCCCTTTTTGGTGGCTTGGTCCATGGTTAATCGGTTTTTACATAAAACTCGAGAACAGCCCCCCCCACTTTCGCCCCTCTCATTTTATAGCATGTATGGTTCGGTTTTGGTGGTTTGGTGTGGATCTTGGTTGGCCTATGGCCCTTAGCCACGGTTCATACCATACCCCAAGATGTCTAGATCGTGCCATGGTCAATCAAATGGCCACTGGAACGAGACGAGACAGCAAGAAAAGCACAACACAAACACGCATGCAAGGTGTTCTCGTTTGGAGTTTTTCTGGTGTTTGCTGGATGGTGCGAATTGTGGCTAGTCTAGGGCCTATAGCCATGGTTCAAATCATTCCTTAGGATGTTGATAAGAGGTTCTGGTCGGTGGTTCAAGCCTCAATGGCCATTAGCCTTGCAAACGACACAAGCAACCCAAGCGCAGCTGCTGGAATTTCTGGACAGATGCTTGCTGCGTCGGTTCGGTGGCTTGTTCGAGTTCTCGGTTGGCTTTTAGCCTATGGCCTTGGACTGGACAGTGCCTCATTAAGTTAGGAAGGTCATGTTTTTGACCGTTTGTGATTCGGATCATTTTTGAGGTCGTACGAGAATTTACGGTACGATGTGCCAAATTGACTCTCGAAAGAGCGTTTCATGTTTTGGCCTCCATTCGCCTAGATTTCGGCCCTCACCATTTTAGGAGCATTATTTTATCATTTTAGGCGTATTTTAATCATGACTACATGATGATTCAGTGTTGGTTCGGAGTCGTGATTAAATACGAAGTCGGTAGGAGTAATTGTCACATTTTTTGAAGGTTATTGCACAGTTTGGTCCCATAAATCTATTGCATATTTTTCATGGCATATTTAGGTTGCAGCGAGCCTGGGAGCGATCCAATCCATTCAGTAAAATTGTTACAGGATATTTAATTCAGTTATTTAATTATATTATGTGGGGACCCGGACGCTAATTCATTCCTTAATCGTCTTTAGAATAATTAAAATAATTATAATAAACAGGGTCTAAATTTTTTTTTTAAAATACAAAGCGGAAACGTAATGTAATTCAATTCAAATTACATATTAAACATAAATATACAAATCTTGTATTATCTACAAGAATTCAACTAGGTTCAACTATATCTCAGTGCTGAATCCTAAGTTGCTTCGAAGCCCGGATCTCCACGCTATCTAGTCCAGCCTCTTTCTCTTCTTGACCCTGATCCTATCCCACCTACTTGCCATGCACACATACAAACAAGACAACATCCGGATAACTCCGGTGAGAATTACATTCTCAGTATAAATCATGTATACATGCAATCATAAAGACAATATAAAAGCATATAACAGATATGTCTAACATGTATTCAGATCAGAATATAAATCCATATCAAGAATAAATCCTATTCTAAACATGTACCATCATCAGGAACATACATCGATATGTACCATATTCAGAACATAATCAACATAACTCAATATAAACTTTCAATTAGACTCATGACGTCACATTTAAGACTAGACTCAATCCTAGTCTAGGGATCCCGGTTTCCAGAAGTTAGCATTCCCATATCGACCAACAGTAATAGAAAAGACTCCAGTTATATACACGTCGTTAGGTATCGATCACCAGTAATAGAAGAAATACCAATTCTATCCACATCGATATGGTATCGATCACCAGTAATAGAAGAAGCTCGTATTCTATCCACATCGGTATAGTATCGATCACCAGTAATAGAAAGAACTTCGATTCTATCCACATCGATATAATATCGATCACCAGTAATAGAAGAAGTTATGATTCTATCCACATCGACACGGTACCGATCACCAGTAATAGAAGAAGCTCCGATTCTATCCACATCGATATAATATCGATCACCAGTAATAGAAGAAGCTACAATTCTATCCACATCGATAGCCAACATCCGGTGACAGACTTCGGCACTATCGCCAATCCACTATCTTGTGACATCGTGCAATGTGCCCGTGGCGATCCCACCACTATCAGGCACTTCTGTCACAAGATTACTCGTCTAATACCTGCTGTCTATAAATCAAGAGAACAAGTACATCAATCAAATCAATACAATAAGGTAAAGTATGTGATTTAGGGAAAATCGAGCCAAACCTCACTCGAGTTGTGCAATCCCAACTCAACATTAATTTATACCTTTATCTTCTCGGTCCGACGAAGACGAAGTATTGAAGTCAACTCTGTCCATACCCAATCTGCTAATGACAATCGAATAGATACAATATCAGTATATAACTCAGTTCAGAACCTGTTCTGATTAATACTCAAATCAAAACATAATCTGATCAATGCCAATCGACATATGATACCACCGTACAATCTCAACCAATACCGAGTCTGATCAATATCAATTTACGGATGTTTCGACGGCATAACAATACAGTCTCGATAACCCTGTCAATTCCAACACCACATATATAATACCAGAACTCATAATCAATATCGGTGCAACTCATAATTTCAATAACAATACAAATCCGATATCGATTCTCAATCAAATCGACTCCAAAATTCATAACAATTACATAACCAGTCTGTTCTTCAATCTGACTTCGATTCTATGATGTCTAACATGACAAGAACATCATATATGAATCCTATTCAATTCTGACAATATCATAATTTCAAATCATGTCTAAACGTAACAAAACTTACGTCCAGTTGTAGCTGTTGCCGCTACGAACACGGTTCTATACTCGGATTCGAAAACAGACGGACGGATTGCTCACAAAAGGCGTAAGGGTTTTCTACAACCTTACTAAAACTTTTCTCGATTCCTTCGTTTCCTTTTTTTCCTTATTCTAAAATGCAACTTATTTCTTATATATATATATATGTACACGTTGCCAGGTTATGGCAAGTGGCTTGTTCTTGTTTTGCATCCTGCGCGCATATGCGCGCCCAAAATCCGCGCATATGCGCTAGAAGCACTGTCCGGCTCCTGGACTACTCGCGCATATGCGCGCACTGACATCGCGCATATGCGCGAGACCTACTGTCTCCGCATATATCCTGCACATCGCCTCGCGCATATGCGCGAGACTCTCTGGAGTTACTCGCATAGGCTTCGCAACTACTGGCGCATATGCGTCAAAGCTTCTGTTCCAAAACGTGGGCTTCTGGACTGCTCGCGCATATGCGCGACATCGCTCGGCGCATATGCGCGAGACACCATTTCTCGGCACGTGTGTCTCGGCATCTCTCGCGCATATGCGCGCCTCACCTCGGCGCATATGCGCGAGGTTCTCTGGACAAAGCATACTACAGCTCGCGCATATGCGCGCCATCACTCCGCGCATATGCGCGGGATCTTCTGCCCAACTCGCGCACAGCTCGCGCATTACGTCGCGCATGTGCACGAGTGGCACCTCCCTCGCACCTAATTCGTGTCTTTTCTCGTCTGTCACGGTCTGATCCGTTTTATCCATAATCATCTCAATTACTCAATAAATCATTCCAGATTAATATCAGATTACGGTACATATACTAAAATCATTTCCGATTACGGTAATCAAATTCTCGGGCCTTATATTTCTCCCCCTCTAAGATATGATTTCGTACTCGAAATCATAGGCAATTCAAATCAGATAAAGAAAAAATGTATAATAGAGGTTACTTTAGAAAATTCATTCTATCAAACAATTCTGATAAAATTACTTGCAAATACTGGCTATACAACATCCGTATATACCAATCAACAGCTCATTTCAAATCCATATCATCAGCTGTTATCAAATCTGTTTATCCCAGTCAAGGATTTACTCAATCTTCGGCTTTAAATACCAATCGTCACCATCTGACGTCGGCATATTAAGTCGGTTCATTCGAAGCAGGTGTTCATCCTTTTCTGAATCAGCTTCATTTTCTTTATAAGATTTCTGCTTTTATCAAATTCAATATCAGATATCACCGTAATATCATTTCCATTCAGCGAAAATCTGCAGTACTCACTGTACAATGTCTTGTCTGTGGCTATCTCAATATTCGTTTGATAGCTATCATTATACAATAATTCATAAAGTGACAAGACATCAAGTCACTAGTGCTAAAATCCAGCACTACAGTTCCTGGATATCCTCCAGTATCTAGATAGTTCGCTCCGACTATCCGTCAATCTATAAACCATAGATAACAAATCATGCTATACATTCTGTCAAATTTAAAATCAACCAAAAATCACGGTATGATATAAATAACTCTGGCATTCAATACCATCTGACCCCTTTTCTGACATACCTCTCAGTCGTCTAGTCATATCTGTACATCATCCTGTACAATATAACATCCGCAGATTTGAACAATCTTTCAATAGTAATTACATCCTGGTACATTCTGATTGACACACTGTTCTGACTATCGAAATCAAGTTCTGAACAATCTAATCACTGTCTCAACTCTGCTACAATCAATCAGTATACTATCTTCAGATATCACAGACTCTGAATGCAATCTGTTGCAATCTGGATTCATAGCCGAACAATTATGTATACAATAATCTCAGTTCCAAGAATATTCAATACAAATTTCAATTGTTCGATTCAATCAATCATACGCTGCGAATATATCAAGATCTCATAGATACAACGAGCATAAAGTCATCAGAACACTTCGGAACACAGGATTTATCAACCCATACACAGAACTGAAGTATTTCCCAGAGAAGCACATAATTAGATGTAACTCTAATTCTCAGGCAGTAAATCTTCTAACTGACATTTCAATTCTTTCAATTCAATCAATATCATTCTGTACAGAAGTCTAAAATGAAATCCATACCTGATATCAAATCAAGGCTGAAGTCGCTCTCCCTGATATAAAACAAACCCGGAATTTCATCTGGAACGACTATAGCAACTTTCCTGCTACTGGCAAATCATTTCCAGATAGGCTCAACTTCAGTAATCAACTGAATACATAAGGAATTACTCCATTCTTTTCGATAATCATCGAATCATACATAATATGGATATCAAGGAATTCAAAATCGAGAATCCTTACCAGTATCTCATTCGTTCATCGGCCATTTCAGGTCCGAATCTTACCATCTCCTGGCAAGAATCTACAATAGTTCTGTACTTGCATATTAATATAAATAATGTAATCAGAATCAGATAACACAAGTACAATACAATCTAATTCAATCTCATCCTCTTTTTACTGCAGTACACAATATATTACAGAATTCACTGATATCAATTCCTTTCTCCTAAAAGGTACTAGGATCAATACTACAGTAATACAGACCCAGCAGGTACAACATATATCAATACAACTCAATCAAAGATAATCGTAAGGAATGCATTAGTATATATCAATACTTATGCAACATAATCATAAAAGATTATTACCTGCCACTATATCATCACGTGTGTCCTGGGTCTGTTCCTCGATCACTACAACCAGATGATTCTGCTCCCTGAAATCTTCGGGAACCTCTCTGTGGACAGACTCTAGCAAAGTGTCCCTGCTGTTTACAGATATTGCACCGACCAGTCACTCCCTGGCACTGTTCCATGGGATGTCTCCCTCCACAGGTTCTACAATAAACTCCGGTATAACTCGGGCTAGAACCACTGGAGCTAGATGAACCGCTCAGTCCACTCCCTAACTTCTTGAATGGTTTCTTTCGAGCTTTCAGCAAATCTTGCTTTCCACTCGTGCTGCCGCGATCAAATCGGAGAGGGGATTGCTGTGTCTGGGGTTGCATCGCACATGTAAAGGGCCTAAAACTCCTTTCTTGAAATTTGCGGAAAATTAAAAATTTTCTTTTTAAAAGAACTTAAATGGCCTCATTCATAAAATCACTGGTGAATCAAGTTCAATGTTTAAAATAATAGCAGCGGAAGAAAATAAAGTTTTGCCAACAATAACAATTTTAAAAATTATTTAACGACTGATAAAAATTGTTTGCGGAATAAAATAACAACTGCTACAGTGAGGTCCTCGGGTGCCACTACTGCCGACCCAAGCTGGCTCACTGGTCCCCGCCCTCGGCCCTGGCCTCATCAGTACCTACAACAATCAAGTCTAGTGAGCCTAAAGACTCAGCATGTATATATCGCATCTAACGAGTAAAAATCGGAATTAAAATATGCCTGGGATAAAATATCATGTCCTGAGGCATGCTGAAAATAATCTGTACTGAGCAATTATAATACGTGCATAACTGAACTGATAATCACAGTAAAAATGTTTGCTCCTTGGAGCCTGTACTGAAATAACTGGTAAAATTTTCTGTTGAGATTATGTTTTACGCCTGTGGCCACTGCACTAAGCTGAACTGATCGGTAACTGGCTACCGGGGAGGCTGAAACTGAACTGAGCTGGCCGGTCACTGGCGACCGGGTGGTACCATACTGAACTGATCGGTCACTGACGACCGTATAAAATAACACTCCCACATAGTGAATGAACCACAAGCCATATCGCATAAATTTCAAAAATAATCATTTTGCACGTAAAATAATTAACTGGCGTAATGAAAATTCCTGTAATTTTACCAACTGGATTGGATTGGATCGTCCCCAGGCTCGCTGCAACCTAACTGTGCCATGAAAAATATGCAATAGCTTAAACTTGACAAACTATGCAATTTACGTTCAAAAGATGCGACTATGACGCCTAATGACTTCGCATTTAATCATGACTCCGAGCCAACCTGAACTGACATCGAACCGACGTATAGTCATGATTAAAATATGCTGAAAAATCATAAAATAATGCTCCTAAAATGATAGGGTCGAAATCTAGGTGGAATGGAGGCCAAAACACGAAACGCTCTTTCGAGAGTCAATTTGGCACATTGCACCGTAAATTCTCGTACGACCTCAAAAATGATCCGAATGACAAACGGTCAAAAACATGACCTTCCCAACTCAATGAGGCACTGTCCGGTCCAAGGCCATGGGCTAAAATCCAACCAAGAACTCAAATGAGCTTTCTAAACGACACAGCAACTTGCTGTAAATTTCCAGCAGCTGCGCAACTACAAGACTTGCGTTGGTTTCGAGACTATCGGCCATTAGGGGCGTGAACCACCGACCAGAGACTCTTACCAACATCCCAAGGAATGATTTGAACCATGGCTAAGGGCCCTAGGCCTGCCACAATCCGCGTCACACCATAACTCAACCGAAACTCCAACCGAGAACCAACGTGCATGCGTGTGTAGTGTTTTGCTTAGATCGATGTCTTGCGTCGTTCCAGTGGCCATTTGATTGACCATGGCACGATCTAGACATCTAGGAGCATGATATGAACCGTGGCTAAGGGCCATAGTCCAACCAAGATCCACACCAAGCAACCACAAACCGAAACCATATGCTGAACAAATGAAGAAGCCGAATGGGGAAAGGGGCTGTTTTGATGTTTTGATTAAAAACCGAGGGGCCATGGACCAAGCCACCAAAAGAGAGACTTAGTCACGTCTTAGACTTTCTAGGGGAGTGATCCAACCATGGCTATAGGCCCTTGGGGCAGCCAAGATCAGATCCTTCCTCCATGACAACAAACTGAATTTTTTTTCGAACAAGATTCTGCACTAATGGGGAGGTTGCTGTCATGTGCTCGTTCCAGCATGTATGGGACTGAAACTCACGATCTATCATGGCCCTAACATGTCCTAGTACATGTCTATATGTAGCCTCGAGCCCCTGGAACGATCCATCCCTGAAATCAAAAGGAACATACCCAAACGTGAAGCATGAAAGTCGATAAAATCTGTGCAGAATTTTCTTTCTTGTTTTGCTGAAAATTTCGGTTTTTGAAATGATAAAATCTGATCATGTTCTGAAAAATAATTAATAATATGACTTGATTGAGGTTTGAAAGAGATCTAGACATGCCTGGTTTCGTTTCGAAAGAAAACGAACGAAACGACGACGACGCGGCACGGAGGAGGTGGAGCGCTTCTCTTATTCTTTCTAGTTCTCGATTTTTTTCCTTTCTTCCTAGCTATTATTCACATTTTTTCTACTGAAAATGGGTCTGATTTCGGTGGGGAGGGAGTGTGATGGAGTGGTTATGAGGGGTGAGGAGGATGGTGCAAGATATAAGGATCATATCAAGACCAAGTCTTCATGCATTTGAATTTTGAATTTTGAATTGCTATCAAATGATCTCTTGGGTGATTCTAGAGTATAGTGGCCGATTTTATCATGCCAAACAAGGGTTAGGATAGTGGTCTAGTATTAATTAATTAAGGTGGAAAAATAGCTAAAAGAATTAGCATGCTAATCAACCAAGAATGGGTCAAAGGTGAGTTGGCAAGTCCTAGTTTGTTCTTCTAGGGGTGTGGCCGAAAATGCATGATAAATGGTCGGGAAAAATTGATTATCTAGTAATTTAATAACCCTTAAAAGCCTTACTAATCCTTTAATTAATTTAGTGAGCTAACCCCTTAATTAAATAACTTAAATGAGTTCATTTCTTAATCACCTCAAATAATTAAATTAAATCCTCAAACCTCCCTTTGTAACTTAAATGAACTTACTTGCTAGCTAAATTAACTTCTGGAAATATTTCTCGAATCTTAAATTCTATCTCAAAACTCCAACTCCGGTCCGGCCTCACTGAAATAACTGAAATGCTAAAAATCAAACTACTGAACTGAAATAATAAAATAATTAACTTCAAACAAATGCATTTAAAATAATTATGCAATGAAGTCAATTAAATTTAAAAATCTAGAATTATGCATGGCTTATACGTCTACTGATTTACGGGTTCTACAGCACACACCCTTCCTAATTGTCTAATCAGACTCGCCTCCGCTCTCTTCGCTCTACTCAAGGCATCAGCAAAATGGTAAGGTCGCTGCATATTCATCAATGCAACTATCTCCGAATTCAATCCTCTGATGAACTGATCCGCTACAGCTTCATTATTCCCAGCTACATGAGGAGCAAAACGCAGTAGAGTAGAGAATTTAGCAACATACTCTTCAATATTCAGTTGACCTTGCCTCAAACTTTCAAATTCTGCTTTCTTGTCTTCTTGGTACGAAACTGGGAAAAATCTTCGATAAAATTCAGTTTTGAATGTTTCCCACGAAATCACTGTACCTCTCTGTTCTAACATTCTTTTACTTGTAATCCACCAACTCCTGGCGGCTTCTCGTAACTGGTTAGGCACCATTTTAACTCTCTGTTCATCTGTACAATCAAGTAAATCAAACAGTATTTCCATGTCATCAAACCAGTTACTCACAATCTTCAGACGTTTCGATACCACTCAGAATCGGCGGCTGAAATAACTGAAACTCCTTCAACTTTATTTCCATCTGAGTTTCTGACACATCTATCAGATCAGTCAAAGTACTACCTCGTTCTGGAACTCTTCTAGGGGGAATATCTGATAATCACAGATGTTAGTAGTAACAGGAGACAATTCCGTCTCAATCCCAATCCTGATCAGCTTACCCCTGATCAAGAATTGGTTCTGATCCAGTTTCAAATAATACATATTACCAAATGAACTCAGATATTCAGGTAACATGTAGCTTAATATACAGTAAAAACATACTAAAATCTTAGCATATACAATGTAATTTCAACATTATATTCGATCAGATGCTATGTAACTTCAAGCCAAAACACATAACATCATGCTAGCACACACCATGTAATTCAACATTATAATCAATCACATGCTAGCAATTACATGCAAGGAAAGAAAACTCATTCTACCCCGCTCACTCTTCTCTGTCTCAGTCTAAGGAACCTACTGTTCTAGGACCTAATGCTCTGATACCACCTGTTGTGGGGACCCGGACGCTAATTCATTCCTTAATCGTCTTTAGGAATAATTCAAATAATTATAATAAACAGGGTCTAATTTTTTTTTTAAAATACAAAGCGGAAACGTAATGTAATTCAATTCAAATTACATATTAAACATAAATATACAAATCTTGTATTATCTACAAGAATTCAACTAGGTTCAACTATATCTCAGTGCTGAATCCTAAGTTGCTTCGAAGCCCGGATCTCCACGCTATCTAGTCCAGCCTCTTTCTCTTCTTGACCCTGATCCTATCCCACCTGTTGCCATGCACACATACAAACAAGACAACAGCCGGATAACTCCGGTGAGAATTACATTCTCAGTATAAATCATGTATACATGCAATCATAAAGACAATATAAAAGCATATAAAAGATATGTCTAACATGTATTCAGATCAGAATATAAATCCATATCAAGAATAAATCCTATTCTAAACATGTACCATCATCAGGAACATACATCGATATGTACCATATTCAGGAACATAATCAACAAAACTCAATATAAACTGTCAATTAGACTCATGACGTCACATTTAAGACTAGACTCAATCCTAGTCTAGGGATCCCGGTTTCCAGAAGTTAGCATTCCCATATCGACCAACAGTAATAGAAAAGACTCCAGTTCTATCCACGTCGATAGGTATCGATCACCAGTAATAGAAGAAATACCAATTCTATCCACATCGATATGGTATCGATCACCAGTAATAGAAGAAGCTCGTATTCTATCCACATCGGTATAGTATCGATCACCAGTAATAGAAAGAACTCCGATTCTATCCACATCGATATAATATCGATCACCAGTAATAGAAGAAGTTATGATTCTATCCACATCGACACGGTACCGATCACCAGTAATAGAAGAAACTCCGATTCTATCCACATCGATATAATATCGATCATCAATAATAGAAAAAGTTATAATTCTATCCACATCGATAGCCCAACATCCGGTGACAGACTTTGGCACAATCGCCAATACACTATCTTGTGACATCGTGCAATGTGCCCGTGGAGATCCCACCACTACCAGGCCCTTCTGTCACAAGATTACTCGTCTAATACCTGCTGTCTATAAATCAAGAGAACAAGTACATCAATCAAATCAATACAATAAGGTAAAGTATGTGATTTAGGGAAACTCGAGCCAAACCTCACTCGAGTTGTGCAATCCCAACTCAACATTAATTTATACCTTTATCTTCTCGGTCCGACGAAGACGAAGTATTGAAGTCAACTCTGTCCATACCCAATCTGCTAATGACAATCGAATAAATACAATATCAGTATATAACTCAGTTCAGAACCTGTTCTGATTAATATTCAAATCAAAACATAATCTGATCAATGTCAATCGACATATGATACCACCTTACAATCTCAACCAATACCGAGTCTGATCAATATCAATTTACGGATGTTTCGACGGCATAACAATACAGTCTCGATAACCCCGTCAATTCCAACACCACAGATATAATACCAGAACTCATAATCAATATCGGTGCAACTCATAATTTCAATAACAATACAAATCTGATATCGATTCTCAATCAAATCGACTCCAAAATTCATAACAATTACATAACCAGTCTGTTCTTCAATCTGACTTCGATTCTATGATGTCTAACATGACAAGAACATCATATATGAATCCTATTCAATTCTGACAATATCATAATTTCAAATCATGTCTACACGTAACAAAACTTACGTCCAGTTGTAGCTGTCGCCGCTAGGAACACGGTACTATACTCGGATTCGAAAACAGACGGACGGATTGCTCACAAAAGGCGTAAGGGTTTTCTACAACCTTACTAAAACTTTTCTCGATTCCTTCGTTTCCTTTTTTTCCTTCTTCTGAAATGCAACTTTTTTCTTATATATATATATGTACACGTTGCCAGATTATGGCAAGTGGCTTGTTCTTGTTTTGCATGCTGCGCGCATATGCGCGCCCAAAATCCGCGCATATGCGCTAGAAGCACTATCCGGCTCCTGGACTACTCGCGCATATGCGCGCACTGACATCACGCATATGCGCGAGACCTACTGTCTCCGCATATATCCTGCAAATCGCCTCGCGCATATGCGCGACTCATCTCCGAACATATGCGCGAGACTCTCTGGAGTTACTCGCATAGGCTTCGCAACTACTAGCGCATATGCGCGCCTCCATCCGGCGCATATGCGCCAAAGCTTCTGTTCCAAAACGTTGGCTTCTGGACTGCTCGCGCATATGCGCGACATCGCTCGGCGCATATGCGCGAGGCACCATTTCTCGGCACGTGTGTCTCGGCATCTCTCGCGCATATGCGCGCCTCACCTCGACGCATATGCGCGAGGTTCTCTGGACAAAGCATACTACAGCTCGCGCATATGCGCGGGATCTTCTGCCCAACTCGCGCACAGCTCGCGCATCACGTCGCGCATGTGCGCGAGTGGCACCTCCCTCGCACCTAATTCGTGTCTTTTCTCGTCTGTCTCGGTCTGATCCGTTTTATCCATAATCATCTCAATTACTCAATAAATCATTCCAGATTAATATCAGATTACGGTAAATATACCCAAATCATTTCCGATTACGGTAATCAAATTCTCGGGTCTTACATATTACGTGCAAAAATACAAATTTTGAGATTTATGCGATATGGCTTGTGGTCACTTTACTATCATGATTAAATCCGGTCGCCAGTTACCGGTCCGGTCGTCAGTTACCGGTTATGAGAGCATTACTAAGTCCTGTCGCCAGTTACAGGCCCGGTCGCCAGTTACCGGTCAGTTCAGTTGTTTCACCCAGTACTGTGGCAGTGGTCTGATCAGACGTACATTACTAAGTCCTGTCGCCAGTTACAGGCCCGGTCGCCAGTTACCGGTCAGTTCAGTTCAGGGACCACATGCGTAGACCATAATCTCACCAGAAAATTTTACAGGCTATTTCAGTACAGGGCTCCAAGGAGCAAACATTTTCACTATGATTTTCAGTTCAGTTATGCACGTATTATAATTAATCATGACACAACATTTTTACGTTATGCCTCATGACATGATATTTTCACTTGCATGCCAGCTTATTATTTATGTATTTACTTGCTATTTACGATATATGCATGTTGAGTCTTTCGACTCACTAGACATGATTGTTGTAGATGCTGATGATGTCGGGACCGAGGGCGGGGACCAGTGAGCAGGCTCGAGTCGGCAGTAGTAGGACCCGAGAACCTCTGTTCAGCATTTATTATTATTTGATTGCTCAAACATTTTAATTATCGTTGGAAAAATCTTTTTCTGTTATTTCGAAAATGTTAATTTCTTCCGCTGCCACTTTGAACAACAAACTTTATTTATCAGTTCAGTTATGAATGAGGCAATTTTAATTATTTAAAAGAAAAATTTTAAATTTTCCGCAAATTTTCAAGTAAGGATTTTTAGGCCTCGACAATGTATTAGTTTTTAATGGAATTTTTCTCATACCATTTGGACTAATACTCAGATGATTATGCCAAAAACCGTAACATGTGTCACTTTTCTGTCGCGGTTCAGCATACTTTTCAAGCACAAATCACTTTCTAATACAATCTTTCATCCTCACCACCTATTTTCTCACTTTCATTGTCATAATATTCATCATATACGTAATCACATGACAATTTCATGAATTATTGATAATCAAAATAAGATTTACAATAATATGATAAATGGTCCTTACATTTCTCCCCCACTTAAAAGATTTCGTCCTCGAAATCTCAAACATCTCTATATACATAACATTGGCAAACATATAAAATGTCACCAGTTATAGTACATATCAAAACTAAAATCAGTAAATGGATCACTATGCATTGAATATAATGGAACAAGTGGAATAGAATCAAACATGTGCGGATATGATTCTCGCATCTTGCTTTCCAATTCCCACGTTGACTCCTCCACACCATGTCGTGTCCATTGCACTCGAACTAGTGGAATCGATTTGTTACGCAATATCTTCTCCTTTCGATCCATAATATGAACAGGTTGTTCCACATAGGAAAGAGAATGATCAAGTTCAACCTCATCAGGTGCAAGTACATGTGATGGATCTGGTTCATACTTTCTCAACATAGAAACATGAAATACATCGTGAATGGAAGATAAAGCTGGTGGTAATGCCAGTCGATAGGCAAGATCCCCAACTTGATCAAGGATCTCATATGGACCAACATATCGAGGAGATAACTTCCCTCACATTCCAAATCGAACAGTGCCTCTAAAAGGAGATATTTTCAAAAACACTTTATCACCTTTCTGGAATTCTAAGGGTCGTCTTCGTTTATTCGCATAACTCGTTTGTTGATCCTGAGCAGCTTTCATCCGCTGTCGAATCAACTTAACCTTATCATTCATTTCCTGTATCATTTGAGGTCCACTCATTTGTTTTTCACCAATTTCATCCCATAATAACGGTGACCTACATCGTCTCCCGTATAAGGCTTCAAAAGTTGTCATACCAATGCTCGTTTGAAAGCTATTATTATAAGAAAATTCAACCAATGATAAGACATCTTTCCATCCCATTCCGAAATCCATCACAATCACACGTAACATATCCTCTAACATTTGAATTGTACTATCGTTTTGGTCCTCAGTTTGAGGATGATAAGCAGTACTCATAGCCAAACGCGTACTCATCGCTTCTTGAAACTACCCTAGAATTTAGAAGCAAATCTGGGATCACGATCATATACAATTGAGACTGGCACACCGTGCAGTCTCACAATATCCTCGATGTATAAACAGGACATTCTCGTATAAGGATAAGTTGGTTCATACGGAATGAAATGCGCAGATTTCGAAAGCCGATCGATAATAACCCAAATAGCATCACAACCCCTGGGCGAACGAGGTAAATGAGTAATAAAATCCATAGCAATATGTTCCCAATTCCATTTCGAGATTTCAAAACTATGAAGTAATCCTTCAGGTTTCATTCTCTCGGCTTTCATTTGCTGGCATTCAAGGCATTTTGAAATAAATTCAGCGATGTCCTTCTTCACATGTCTCCACCAGAATTGAGGTCTCAATGTCAAATACATCTTTCGGCCTCCAGGGTGAATACTGTTTTGCTTCAATGTGCTTCTCGATGAAGGGCAGATTTCAAATAAGAATTATCAGGAACTACCAGCCGATCATTAAGTCGTAAAGAACCATCAGAAGAAATCTGAAATCCAGATTGATGTCCTGCGGATACTTCTTTCGACTTTTGGATCTGAGCATCTTTTCGTTGGGACTTTCGTATCTTTGATATCAAGTTCGGCTCAATTTGCAATGCTGAGATAGTGACAGAATTCCAATTCGAGTGAAAAGTCCTGCCAGAAGTACATATATCTTCGTGTACTTTGCCGACATTAACAGAAGCTAAAACAGAATCATGAACCTTATGACTAAGGGCATCTGCAGTAACATTCACCGATCCAGGTGATACTGAATCTCAATATCAAAATCTTTCAAGAGATCCATCCACCTGCGTTGCCTCATATTCAAATAAGATTGAGAAAAGAGATATTTCAGACTCTTGTGGTCTGAATAAATAACAAACTTTTCTCCATATAAGTAATGGCACTAAATCTTCAGTGCAAACACAATGGCGGCCAATTCAAGATCATGAACAGGATAACGTGTTTCATGAGATTTCAATTGACGAGATGCATAAGCAACCACTTTGCCATGTTGCATCAGAACACAGCACAAACCTTTAACAGATGCATCTGTACACACCACAAATCCTCCGGTACCTGAAGGAATAGTAAGCACAGGTGCTGTGGTCAATCTCGTCTTCAATTCAAGAAAACTAGGTTCACATTAATCTGACCAAATGAATCTCTGATTCTTCGGTGTCAGTTGAGTAATAGGTTTAGCTATCTTCGAAAATCCTTCAATAAAGCAACGATAATAACCAGCTAAACCCATGAAGCTACGGATCTCAGGAACATTCGTAGGTCTCGGCAAATTCAGTACTGCTTCAACCTTCGTAGGATCAACATATATGCCATGTCTCGAAATGACGGCCCAAAAACACTACCTTGTCCATCCAAAATTCACATTTGGACAATTTAGCATATAGATGGCTATTACGAAGAGTTTGAAGTACCAGTCTCAGATGTTCCATATGCTCCTTTTCGATTTCTAATATACAAGAATATCATCGATAAAGACGATAACGAATCGGTCAAGATAATCTCGAATGACACGATTCATTAGATCCATAAAGACAACAGGAGCACTCGTGAGACCGAAAGGCATAACCAAGAACTCATAGTGGCCATACCTGGTACGGAAAGCAGTTTTAGACACATCTTCATCTCGAACTCGTACTTGATGATATCCAGAACAAAGATCAATCTTAGAGTAAATAGAAGTACCCTGAAGCTGATCAAATAAATCATCAATACGAGGAAGTGGATACTTGTTTTTCACAGTAGCCCGATTCAGTTGCCTATAATCGATACACATTCGCATAGTACCATCTTTTTTTCGAACAAATAAAACTGGAGCTCCCCAAGGTGATACACTCGATCGAATATATCCCTTATCAAGAAGATCCTATAATTGTTCTTTTAATTCCTTCAATTCCAATGGTGCCATGCGATAAGAAGCTTTAGAAATAGGCGCAGTCCCCGGCATAAGATCAATACTAAATTAAACTTCTCGATGAGGAGGAAAATCAGGAATCTCATCGGGAAATACATCCGGGAACTCTTTCGCAACAGGAATATCAGATAAAGATTGCTCTTTTTTCGAGGCATCAACAACGTATATAAGATAACCCTCATCTCCGCTAGTCAAAAGTTGAGACATTTCTAAAGAGGATACTAGTGGAATTTTGGCTTGAGAACCCTTGCCATAAAAATTCCACTTGGGTCCATCAATAGGTCGGAATCGAACCACTCCATGAAAACAATCAACAATAGCTCGATTTGTTGTCAAGATATCCATGCCAACAATACAATCAAAGTCGTGCATTGGGAGGACAATAAAATTCAGGAATATCACATTATCCTTGTATATCAATACACAATTATGCACAACTTTCTCAGACAGAATAATCTTCCCTGCTGGCAGTGGCTATCGATAACATCATACAACGGGCTACTCATAATGTCATGAGATGCAACAAATGCATTAGATATGAATGAGTGAGATGCTCTTGTATAAAATAAAACACGTGCAGGATAATCGCAAAGCATGCAAATACCTGCAATCACACCGCCAGGAGCTTCCTTAGCCCGATATTTGGTCATAGCATACACTCGAACTTCAGGAGGAACTTGGGCAGTCTGACCAACAGGTCCTCGATATCGTGGAACATTCGACTGCTGAAAAGAGGGAACAAGAACAGCAGGTCTCATCATATTGGGGCCACCTTTAAATCCTGGCTGGGGTTGAGAAGAAGTCGTACCCATGTTCGGACATACACGAGAGAAATGGCCTTCTTGTCCACATTGATAACAAGTACCAAACATACCTCGACACTGCCCGATAGTATGTTTGCCTCCACAATGACTACAATAAGAAGCAATCACAGGACTCCCTCTCTGGGGTCCACTGGAACTTGAAGAAGATGAAGAAACAGTGGAACCAGTCTTCTTAAACTTCTTACCTCTTGGACGCAAAGTAGGCTGCTGAGCTATCACTGGAGGTGGAGGAGCGTACTGAGGACCTCCTCGCCTTAGTCTAGCTTCGGCTGCCTTAGCTCGTTCGACTGCCTCTGCGTAGCTGGTAGGTAAACCAAAAATGACAAAAGTATATATAGCAGGATCTAAACCATTTACAAACTTGTTATATTTTGCTTTTGCATTCGCAGCTACGTGAGGTGCATACTTCAACAGAGTAGAAAACTTTGAAGCATATTCTGCAACAGTCATCGTTCCCTACTGCAGATTATTGAATTCATTCTCTTGGGCAGTATAATAAGAAGGAGGGGAATACTGCTCCAAAAACTGGGCCTTGAAGACATCCCAGGTGACTTCAATCCCGGCTTCTTTCAGTCCAATCTCAGCGGCTTCCCACCAAGATTTTGGTCGGTCCTTTAATTGATAAAGGGCAAGTTTCATTCTCCGAGCCTTAGAGTATTCAAAAATATTAAACAAGTGCTCAATATCCTTCAACCAGGCCTCTGCTCTTTCAGCAATCTCAGTTCCAAAGAACTTCGGTAGTTGCAAATTATGGAATCGAGCCATCACTAAATCCATGGATATTCCTTCAAATTGTCCAACCAGCCTCTCAGTACTACTACTCGCAGTTTCATTTGTGGGATCCATCTATAAATAAAAGGATGAATATCACAAATCAATATCAATTTCACATTATCATCATCTCATATCATCATTCTTATCAATAACTTACTCAAACTAAATTAAGTTGGAACAAGTAATACAAATAAATCAAACACACACGCACAATTTATTTGTGCCTATTCAAGTGTACACAAGACTCAATCGAGCATTCCCAGCTATGCTCTGATACCACTCTGTGTGGGGCCCTTAATTCCTAATCGTTATTACAATGCAATTTGATTAGGGCTAACTAATTACAGCGGAAAACGAGTTTAAATTTTCTTTACAATGAGCCCAAAATATACTATCTGAATACTAAAAATAGTATTTCATCTCATATCATAAAACATACCCACACATAATCAAACCCAAATTGAGACAAACAATCATATCCTCGGGACATGCCCCGGTATATAGATACATATACATATATACTTGGAAACAGAACATAAAACCTTAGCTCAAACTGAGACTCCCTCCAGAAGCACCATCTCCGGTCTCCTGATATCCTGGAGTACCTATCATTGTCCACACAGAAAGACAACAACAGCTCCCTCTGGGGTGAGCAAAGCTCAGTCTGAAACAACCACAATATATACCACAGATATCTAAACAATGATATATGATATGCAATGCATGTATGTCGTGGAGGCATCAGGTCAAATGCCCATCCACTGAGCACATGTTAGAATCAATCGAATCGCTATCAAATCAATGCTCGAGTTGGCACACCTGGCCTCAATTAGGGATACTCGTATCATAACCTCGACAAAGAGCTATCAAATCGGAAATCTCAATCAATCAGCGGGGCCACTAATGACTATGCTTTAAGGGCCACATAATGCCAAACATAGCATTGTGTTCACAAACCCCAGAATCAAATCAAATCATATCAGAGTATCCAAGGATCATAGCTCAACGTGCATGTCATGTATGCCACATCAAATCAATAAATAAAGCATATAGACATTTATTCTCAATTCAATCCATCAAATCAATCCAAAATATATCATATGATACAGGTACCTGTAGTATGTTACCCGGTCGCAACATATCTCAATTCTTCGTTTTCAATCGATGTAGCTTGAAGATATCAGTATAATAATCCATCTACATCAATAACATATTAATTTCAATCAATAACATCATTCAAAATCAACAATATAAGTTTCAAATATCTTTTGAAACTTTGAAATTTCATATCAAATTGAAATCATAACATAATTCAATTTCGACTTCGAATACAAGTTTCTTGTCGGTTATTCTACCGCATATATTGAAATCAACTTCAAATACATGCTATTCCAGCACTTTAATATTTAGAGCTGCTGAAACCAAAAGAATCTTACCTCAAAAGGAAGCTCTCGACGCGAGGATTCCGAATATATAATTTGTTTCGCGTTTGGATAACATTTCGAGGTAAATTCGTACGATAGAACTTGAACTCTCTCGTTTATCTCTCTCAACTCTCGAAGGATTCAAGGAAATTGCAGCAAACTTCATGCTGATCTTCCTTAAAACGTGTGCTACAGAGGTATTCGCGCTTATGCGTGACCAAACTCGCGCATATGCGCGGATAGTTCTTCCCGCGCGCGAAGTTCTGCGCAGGTGCGCGCCTTGCTCTGTCCAAAGCGCTATTTTAGGTTCCGAATTTGCAAAAGTGGTCAACATGAAAGTTGTATCTCTATGTCTTGCCTTTCATTTTCCACTAACCTCACTCAATTTGGATATTCGATGCGAGAGTTATGCTCATTCTCCTAAAATATGTCAGTGCAGGAACTGCAACACACACGCTACACTTCGGGATAATTTTGCCCCTATTTCCAAATGAATTTTGTGGGGACCCGTGCTCTAACTCAATTCTTTTCGGGATTAATCGGATCCTTGTTTCAAAAATACGGGTCAAAATTTTGCTTTTAACATTAAATCAAATGTTTATAACTCAAGCACAAGATATTTCTATATTCATTTCATTACCACAAACATAAAATACATGCCTCGTCTTATTCATATTCTACAAACCAGTAATTAAATACAGTACATATCAAAAGTACAACTACTAGTTCATCTGCTACGCCCGTGATCACCACGCTATGTCCATCTCTCATCTCTGTCGCGACCCTGATCCTGCCCCACCTGTTGTTATGCACACATACAGACAGACGGGAACTCCGGTGAGAACAAATTCCAGTATAAAACATGTATACATGCTGATACAAAATCATAAATCATGAATCAAAGAAATAATAATGGCTCCATAGTCTATGAAACCAATCTATATAAACATGCAATTCAAATCTAATCATGTCTTGACTCGACTCGACTCTACTCTAGGGATCCCGGTGTGAATAAGACGTCACTGTCTGTCACCTACCCTCCCAATCAGGGTAACTGTACGTCTTATTCCTAGACTTCGGTCATATCTGTATCGAATGTCTACAATCGGAGTGAATCTGATCCGAAGCGTCGATACCACCGAACATCTAGTAGTTTGGCAAATCTGCCAATGACTCTCCTATCTCAAATGCATGAATATAAATCTATAAATGCATAATCATATCAAAAGATTTGAATATAATCTATAAACAAATCATAATCATATCAAAAGACAAGCAACTAATCTAGTATGTGATTTTGTTGGGAAACTCAAATTGAATCTTATTTGAGTTGTGTCTTCCCAAAACAAAACATGCATTATACCTTTCGTTGCACAATCTGTGTCGTAGTCAAAGTCTCGAAGACTGAATCTGTCAATACCAAATCTGAAATGGAAATGTTGATACATATTCTATCAATCTCTAATCTCAATCAACACATATCCAATTCAATACTTGACCTCGGTACCATTTGACAGCATAACAACGTAATTTCTCGATATCGGTCAATCCAACTCCCACATATATCAACAATTCATAGGTCTCAACTCATAATCATCATCATAAGCATATGATAGTACTCAAAATCTGCACAAGTTAACTCTAAACATGCTGGAAAATAACAACTATAGCATACAACGTCCGTTCTTCGATCCAGTTGCATTTCTACGATATCAATAATCTCAAGAACATATTATAGAACTCAATTCATCCTTCTCCTAACACATATATATCAAAATGTGCTGGAATTGAATGAAACTTACGTCTTCTTGTAGCTAGTGATGAGAGGAATTCAAAACCAAAATCGGATTAAAGTTTGGATGTAAAAATCTTGTACAAGCTAGTTTCAAAAGTGAAAGAACTTTCCTTTTCCTTGATCCCTTCTCCCTCTCGCTTCTCAACTGTCCAGGAGAGGAAATGAAGACACATAATATATATATCTTGCATGTTGAGGGGCAAGTGTCATATTTTTCAAGTAACACGCATGACCGCGAGTGCGGTAGTTCATGAACCGCGGGTGCGCTCAATCTTCGGCGGTCCATCCACATTTGCATAAACATCGACGGCGGGTGCGGTCAGTTCTGCACCGCGGGTGCGGTGTCATTTCTGTAAATAATCTCCAACTCTCTGTCCATCAACCGCGGGTGCACTCTTTCTTGGACCGCGAGTGCGCCTAACTCTCGGTAACCCTATCAATATCCTAGCATCGCCGACCGCGGGTGCGGTCTGGTTTGCACCGCGGGTGCGGTAGTACTACTATAGCAGCACCGCGGGTGCGCTGCTTCTGGACCGCGGGTGCTGTGACCCTACTGTAAAAATGGCTAACTTTCTGCCTATCCACCGCGGGTGCGGTGCTTCTCTAGGCGCGGGTGCGGTCTCTTTCTTCAAGCAACACTTCATCTTTGCATTCTATCCACATACAATCTAGGGCATTACAGATTTGGATAAAACTCAAAAAATGAAAGTTTTAGTACTATGTATAGTTTTCTAATGGAATTGGTCTCATACCATTTGGACTAATACTCAGATGATTATGCCAAAAACCGTAACATGTGTCACTTTTCTGTCGCGGTTCAGCACACTTTTCAAGCACAAATCACTTTCTAATACAATCTTTCATCCTCACCACCTATTTTCTCACTTTCATTGTCATAATATACATCATATACGTAATCACATGACAATTTCATAAATTATCGATAATCAACATAAGATTTACGATAATACTATACACTATCCTTACAGAAGTTGAAGGTAGTTGATGGCTTGGTTGATTCCTATGATTATTGGTGATGATTTATGGCTATTATTGTGATTATTGTTGGATGATTCATTCAAGGTCATCATAGCCATCATAGTGATTGTTGGTTGTAAGTAGAAGCTTCTTTTCAAATGCTCACATGATATATATGTATATAAGCCATGTTTATTGATGTCTAGCTCCTTCCATTGTTATATTATTGATGTATGTATTGTTATTTGTTGATTGAACCAAGAATACCATTGAATTCATTGATAAGGAGCTAGTACTCTATTGTTTCCTACCAAGTATTTGTTGAATTGCCTCAATGAAATTTCCTATGATCAAGCCAAGGAAATGATAGTTAATTCATGCATGTCATTGGCCAATTTCATGATTATGAGTATCTCTCACAGTTTTGATATATATTTATATCAAAGAGATATTATCCACAGGTCACAGGTCACTGAATTATCATTTCCTTTCTTTTAATTCATGCCATGAAATACCATCTATATTGATTTGTTATCTATTGTTCATTAAAGATGGTATTATTTATTGTTCATTGCCATTGCTATAGCTATGTTTCAAGCCAAGCCATGTATATGTACTTGTTATGTATAGCTTTCTACTTACTGAGTTTTATCTCATTCCAGTTAATGTCATGTGATGCAGGTAATAAAAAGGAATGAAAAATGGATTGTCCAGGAGGAAGAAGTCATATAGCAAAGAAGGGAAACTTTTGAATTTTGTCATGAAACTTTTATTTTGAGGTACATTGAACATTGGAAGTGTTGATAATTTTGTATTTTGAAAATGAATGATGAGAAAAATTTATGTTGGCTTTTGGCTTTGTTTTGGTTGATTCAAAGGTGAATGTTTATGTATACTAGTTTTGAAAATGTTTATGATGTTAAATGGTATATTGTTCTTTCCCTTTTAAATGATAAGACTTCCGCATATGTTATTAGTTTTAAAATATTATTGCCAAGGGAGTGGGTTGATTCAATTTGTATTAGAGCAAAAGTTCTTCGCACCATATATGGCTTCTTCTACCTAGGACAATCTGGTATGTTTTCGATCCTGCATCTATTGATTTTAACGTTGAGAGTTGATTCTATTTCATTGCCATTGATGTATTCTTTCTTCCTATCTATGTTAAAGTTAGCATATGTGTAGGATATGCCTCCCAAGAGATAAAGTATTGGAGGGGATGATAGGACCCCTCCTACTGATAAGACTGCCAAGGTTGTAAATGAATTCAGTAAGTTATTGCAAGAACAAGTGAAGGTTCATAGCAAACAGATTCAATAGCTATTGAGCATGCACACCTCGACCCAGGGTCGTGGTCGTGGAAGAGGCCAAGGCACAACTGAAAGTTTTGATGATGGTGCATATGATCGTTTCAGACGTATGAACCCTCCTGATTTTATTGGTGGCCCTGATCCATTAGTGGCTCTTGAATGGATCAAATCATTGGAGGCCATATTCGATTACTTGAAGTTTGCCGACCAAGACAAGGTAAGTTGTGCTGTGTTTATGTTGGTCAAAGCGGCTCGTATCTGGTGGGAATCCACCAAGGTCACAGTTAATGTTCGAGAATTAAAGTGGGACGAGTTCAAGGAATTATTCTATGCCAAATATTTTTCAAAGGAAGTCAAAGCCAAGAAAGTGAAGGAATTTCTTGAATTGAGGCAAGATGCTATGTCTGTCGCTGAGTATACTTTGAAGTTCAAAGAAGGATGTTTCTTTGTTCCCTTTATTTCTGAAAACAACAAAGATAAGGGAGAACACTTCCTTCGTGGTTTGAAGTCAGAAATTCGAAGAGATGTCCATATGTCAAAGTTGATCACCTACCAAGATATTGTTGAGAGAACCTTACTTGCCGAGCATGATGAACAAGAGATTGAGAAGGAACGGCAGTTGAGGAGGCAAGCTTTTCAAGCTAGAGGGCAAGGGACAAGTACTATTGTGCGTGGTGGCCACAAAGGAAAAGGCAAAATGGAGCAACGCAATAAGCCTTCTTTACCTTCTTCATATACGGAGCAACCGGTGTGTCCTAAGTGTGGCAAGCCACACAAAGGTGAATGTTTGGTTGGTAGTGGTCGATGTTATAGATGCAAGGAAATGGGGCACACAACACAGAAGTGTCATCTTTCTTCGAATTAAGGAAGAGTTTAAGGAAGAATTTTTGTAATGACCAAAGAAAGTGCTAATCCTTATTCTTCAGTGATATCAGGTAATATTTTAATCTTCGACAAGAAAGCATTTACATTAATCGATACTGGTGCGACACACTCTTTTATATCTGAAGTGTTCATGCATTTTTTATCTGTTGAACCTACTGTTATGGCATTACACTTCAATATTGTGTTGCCCTCTAGAAATGAAATTTGTCCTACTAGTATCCTTAAGGCTTGTCCTGTTCTAATGAGTACGAGATTATTGTTTGATGATCTTATTGTTATTCTGATGGTAGCATTTGATGTTATATTGGGTATGGATTTGTTATATGCTTATCATGCGGTGACTGTGTGGGCAAGACAGTGAAGTTTTTAGCAGATGATCATGAGAATGATGTATTTGTTGGTCTAGGCTCTTCGATGAATATTCCTATTATTTCTTGTCTACAAGCTACTAAACTGTTGCAAAAGGTTGTATTGGTTTTCTTGCTTCAGTGTTGGACGTGCGCAAGGAATGTAATATGCAATTACAAGATATTGATGTGGTTCAAGAGTATCCTGATGTATTTGCAGATGATGTGCCTGAATTACCACCTGACCGAGAGGTGGAATTTGTTATTGATTTAATTCCAGGTACAGCTCCAATCTCTAAAGCTCCATACATAATGGCTCCGATTGAGATGAAAAAACTGAAGAATCAATTACAGGAGCTATTAGATAAAGGTTTTATCCGTCCTAGTTCATCGGCGTGGGGAGCTCTGGTGTTATTTTGTGAAAAAGAAGGATGGATCGTTGAGATTATGCATTGATTATCGAGAACTCAACAATGCAACTGTTAAGAACAAATATCATTTGCCACTTATTGATAACCTGTTTGATCAATTGCAAGGAGCCACCATATTTTCGAAAATCGATTTTCGATCCAGATATCATCAATTGAAGGTAAAAACGGAGGACATACCAAAGACTGCTTTCAGAACGAGGTATGGCCATTATAAATTTTTGGTGATGTTGTTTGGACTAACCAATGCTCCTTCAGTTTTCATGGATTTAATGAATCGTGTCTTTAAGCCGTATTTGGATAGTTTTGTCATTGTTTTTATTGATGACATATTGATCTACTCAAAGACACGAGAACTTCCTCGTGAGCATTTGAGGATTGTGTTGCAGATGTTAAGAGATAAGCAATTGTATGCCAATTTAAAGAAATGTGAGTTATGTTGGAGCAGGTGGCATTTTTGGGCCACATTGTAATGGTCCATTCCAAAGACAGTGTCAGATATAAGAATTTTTCTTGGTTTGGCAGGATATTACAGAAGATACATAGCGGATTTTTTGAAAATAGCATTGCCATTGACGAGTTTGACATGAAAGGCTACCAAGTTTGAATGGACCATAGAATGCCAACAATCATTTCAAACATTGAAAGATAAGTTGACTTCTGCCCCTGTTTTAGTACTTCCTTGTGGTACTGAAGATTTTGTTGTGTATACAGATGCTTCAAAGCAGGGTTTTGGTGCCGTATTGATGCAGCGTGGGAAATTGATAGCATATGCTTCTCGTCAGTTGAAGGAATACGAGAAGAATTATCCCACTCATGACTTGGAGCTGGCCGCTGTGGTGTTTGCCTTTAAGATTTGACAGCATTATCTCTATGATGAGAAATGTAAAATATTTACGGATAATAAAAGTTTGAGTTACTTGGTTTCGCAGAAGGAATTGAATATGCGGCAGCAGAGATGGTTGGAACTTGTGAAGGACTATGATTGCACCATTAGCTATCATCCTGGTAAAGCTAATGTGGTTGCGGATGCTTTGAGTCGCAAGTCGAGTTCTTTATTAGGATCTATGATTTCTAAACCTTTGTTGTTGGATTTGCAAAGTAATGAGATCCCTTTGGTACCTCCAGGTACAGTGGCTTGGTTATCTGCACATGTTCTCCACTCAACCTTATTTGATCGAATTTTTAAGGAACAACAGCTGGACACTCAGTTATTATAATTGAAGAGGAAAAGTGATCTTACAGGAGTTTCTGAATTTGGGTTGAATTGTGATGGTTTATTGACCTTTTGAGGTAAGATAAGTGTTCCTATGAATGATGACATTCGAAAAGATGTACTTCTTGAAGCTCATACATCGACATATTCTGTATACCCTGGTAGTACCAAGATGTACCAAGATCTTCGACGTCTTTACTGGTGGCCAGGTATGAAGAAAGATATCATGTTATTTGTTTCTGAATGTCTAATTTGTCAGCAGGTTAAGATTGAGCACCAGAGACCGGCGGGATTGTTGCAATCCTTGCCCATACCGCAATAGAGGTGGGAGCACATAACTATGGATTTTGTTGTTGGGTTGCCAAGGACGCAGAAGGGTTTCAATTCTATTTGAGTGATCGTGGATCGATTGACCAAGTCATCTCATTTTCTTCCTGTCAAGACGACGTATTCTATGAATCAATATGTTGAGGCTTATATTCAGGAAATTTTGAGACTTCATGGAATACCGGTATCGATAGTTTCAGATCGTGATCCAAGGTTTACATCTGAGTTCTGGAAGATTTTACATCAAGCCTTTGGAACGAAATTGGCTTTTAGTATCGCCTACCATCCTTAAAGAGACGGTCAATCAGAACGGGTTATCCAAATTCTTGAATATATGCTACGGGCTTGTATGATTGATTTCCCGGGAAGTTGGGATTCCAAGTTGCCTTTGGTGGAGTTCACGTATAATAACAACTACCAGTCTTCTATAGGCATGGCACCTTATGAAGTTTTATATGGAAGAAAGTGCCGATCTCCTTTGTTTTAGGAATAGGTAGGTGAAAGGAAGATGTTGGGCCCGGATTTTGTTCAACAAACAACAGATGTTGTGGCATTGATCCAAGAAAGAATGAGGACTGCTCAGTCTAAACAGAAAATTTATGCCAATGTTCGACGACGACCTTTAGCATTCGAGGTTGGTGATCATGTATTTATTAAGATAGCTCATCTCAAGGGAGTTATGCGATTTGGCAGGAAAGGTAATTTACGTTCTCGATACATTGGGCCATTTGAGATTCTAGATAATATTGGAGACCGAGCCAATCGTCTTGCATTACCACCGGACTTGGATCGAGTTCACAACGTATTTCATGTTTCTATGCTACGTAAGTGTTAGAGTAGGTGCCCGTCGAGCCAAGTGTTGGCCGAGTGTTCACAATGAATGTGGGGACCCGGGCTCTAACTCAATTCTTTTTGGGATTAATTGGATAATTGCTAGAAAATTTGGGTCAAAATTTTGCTTTTAACATTAAATCAAATGTATATAAATCAAGCACAATAACTTTCTCTCTTTTATTTCAACAAACCTAAATACAGGTCTTGTTTCATTTCAAAGGTATACAAACTAGTGCTTAATACTAACTACACACCACACGTAGTACATGTCTAGTAAGAAACCACTAGTAGTCTTCTTCTATGCCCGTAATCTCCACGCTATCTCGATCTCTCATCTCTGTCGCGACCCAGATCCTGTCCCACCTGTCGTTATGCACACATACAGACACAACAACAGCCGGAAACTCCAGTGAGAACAAATCCCAGTATAAAACATTTATACATGCATATACACAATATAAATCATGAACATACTATCATGGATGTAATCAACAACAATACATCTTATAGACTATAAAAAATAATCAGAATAAGTCAAGCAATGTAATTCGACTCATAACTTTGACTCACTTCATATCAAATTCTAGGGATCCCGGTGTGAATAAGATGTAACAGGTCTCCCAACTACTCTCCCAATAGGGGTGGCGTTATATCTTATTCCTAAACTTCGGTCCTGTCTGTATCGAATTCTACAATCGGAGTGAATCTTCCCCTATGCTTCGATATCACCAAACGTTTAGAAAATTGGCGTATCTACCAATGACTCTCCTATCTCAGTACATATATATAAATCAATATAAAGTACAAACATAACAAGTATGTGATTTTGGGAAAATCAAATCGAATCTCATTTGAGTTGTATCTTCCCGAATTCACATGAATTATACCTTTCGTTGTCGTACAATCTTTGTCGTAGTCGAAGTCTCGATCTCGAAATTACCAATACAAATCTGAAATGGCAAAATCAATTTGCATTCTATTAATCTTCCACTCAATGCAACCCATATATGAATCAATAATCAATCTCGATACAATTCGACGGCATAACAGCGTAATCTTGCGATACCGATAACTCAAACAACAATCAACTAATACAAGGACCATAACATCAACTCATAATCATCACAATCTATATATCAAGATCTCAAAATCTGCATAATCTCATACACAGATATGCTGGAAATCTAAACAATCTCATATCATATCCGTTCTTCGATTCGTTTGCAATTCTACGATCATCATAATCATGGGAACACCAAATAGAAATCAAATCTGATTCCTCCCCACATATATATTTCGAACCATGCTGAAAATGAACCATACTTACATCCTTTCGAAGCTGGTGATGAGAGGAACACAAATCTAGTCTCGGATTGCAATTTGGTTACAAGGATTTGTCACAACCAAGTGTTGAAGAGGAAGAGGAAAAGCTTGAAGCTTGAAGGAGATTCTTTCGTTGCTGATCTGCTGAATGAGGAAGGAATGAATCATGCACTAAGTATATATATATCATGCCATGTGTCAACTTAAGAATCAAATGTGGATTTCTCGCACAGAGTACCGCAGGTGCGGTCACCTCACGGCATCCCCTTCCAATTTTCCAAAATCGACGACCGCTGGTGCGTTCACCCTACTGTAGCAGCACCACGGGTGCGCTCTATCTGGCACCGTGGTTGCGATGTCCCTACTCTAAAATAGCCAACTCTCTGTCCATCAACCGCGGGTGCGGTATATTTAATAGCACGGGTGCGGTGGCTTTTTCCCTCAAAACACAACTTTCTGCCCTTGCACCGCGGGTGCGGTAGGTATTGGTGTGCGGGTGCGGTCCTCTGTCCATGCAACATTTCATAATTTCGTTTTATCAACCTACAATTCTCGGGCATTACAATGAAACTCTATGTATAAATAATCTTTATTTTAATAATATTTGAAATTATTATTTTGACACATCTTTATCTGTATACCCATGCTATTTGCATAGATAAAGTCCTTGAATATACAAATAGTAAGAAAGAATATGAGATGCTCATTTAATGAGTATCATAAAACTCATATTTGGAATACTGTATATTCTAAACAGTTCCTAGTCGATTCAGCCGCCGCTAAGAAGGATATAGGTCGCTCGAGTTCGAGACTAGTATCTGCGATGTGAGTACCATGTTTCATTGGTAGGGGACATTGTGATGTCCGAACATGCAGATAGGTGCTCCTTGTAGAGTGAACTGAACAACCCTACATAAAGTACTTTCCAAGTGGTTCTCACTTATCGAATGGAAACGTCCTAGTTTTTGGTTGTACACAATTAGTCCTTATGGCCTGGGTCAACATTGAGACTCTATGTGCTAGCATTGCGCTTTGACTTTTTATCGACTCTCATGGGGTCATCAGGTGGCAAGGTTGGGTGTTTTGTCGAAACATATAGGAGTCGATGCAATGTAGTCGGGGATTCACTGCTTATCTTCTGGTATGGATATCCTATGTGATCTCATGTATAGTATGAAATCTCTTATCATAGTATGCTGGTAATTATGAAAGGGGTTTCATAGATTACATCATCGATGCAACTACGACATGACTCATACAATTGATTCTTTGACAGCTCCCGATATACCAATGGTTGTCGAATCGGTCAGGATATATGAGTTGAAAGGACCGTACTGTACGCTAACCATAATTGAATGGTTCTTGCAGGCACTATCATTTGATAACTAGGGAATCATGTAAGCGATGCTGCTAGGCGTTTAACATGATTGGTTGGGTACTATCAGACTTGAATTCTGATGTTCTTATTATCAAGGAGTTGATAAATAAGAATGGAGCAATTGGGATATGCTCATATAAGGACATGTTTAGTCCCGAATCACATTGAGATGTGAACCCACGGCTAGTTGTATCATTGAACCATTGAAGGTCACACAAGTGCTAAATTTTTAGATCCTGTTAATAAGTAAAATAGTTCAATGTGTTGAACGGCTTTTAAAGGAGTTTATAAGCGCAAATAAAAATAGAAGTATGACTTCTATAAGGAGAATGTAACTTTTAATTTGAAGAAGTATTCCTAAATTAAAAGGTGGCTAAACAAATCATGTATTTGAAAATTGTGATTTTCATAAACATTATTAAGGACTAAATTAAATTAATTCAAATGTTGAATTAATTAAATATTAGCGGGCCTAGTAGAGTCCAAATAATTAAATTAATTCAAGTGTTGAATTAATTAAACAATATCGGGTCTTGTAGAGCCCAATATGAAATAATTATTCAACTAGTGGGCTTGAGTAAAAATCAAGTAAGGTTTAATTAGTCCCAAATATGTTTGAGAAATTTAAATAAAAGTCCATTGGCCTTGTAATTGTTACAAGCCCAAATAGAATTGCATGCATGAGAGGTGAAAGTTTGGAGGCTACTTTTTCAATATCCAAGGCATGGCATGCCTTTGGAATACACAACAACTTTTGCACAACCAAGAAAACTCTCCTTTCTCTCCTTGCAATTCTCTCTTCTCTCCTTGCAACTGAGATGGCCGAAATTTTGATACCCTTCTCCTTCATTTTTTGCTTCTTCACTTGTTGATGAATGCACATGTTGGGACCTAGGTGCTAACTCATTTTCTTTAATCATTGGGACTAATTGGATCAGTTGTGTATGCTAAAAAAAATTTTCTTATATATTTACATCATAGCATTACTAGCCTAAATATATACAAGCATACAACAAGTTAAAGTTCTTTATTATACAAGATCAAAGGTAAAGTCTACAACACATGATCCACTTGAAAATTTATTCTAAATACAAGTCATACAACTAGTGTTTGTTGTTCTTCACTACAAGTCTAGGAATAAACCACCAGTTTCATATCTAGGCCCGGATCACCACGCTAATCACCACAAGTTCAAGCTCTTCTTGGTATTGATCCTGTCCCACCTGTTGCCATGCACACATACAAACACGACAACATCCGGAAACTCCGGTGAGAATAAATCCCAGTATAAAACATGTTTACATGCAATGCATAAGATCGTATACAAAACATAAACCATGTATCAAGATCATGAATCATGATTTTAAGACACATTAGTGAATACAGATAAAACTGTTGACTCGAATCACATCTAAGTCTAGGGATCCCGGTGTGAATAAGACGTAACAAGTCTCCCACCAACTCTCCCAATCGGGGTGGCGATACGTCTTATTCCTAGACTTCGGTCCTCTCTGTATCGAACGTCTACAATAGGAATCGATCTTCTCCTATGCAATTCGATACCACCGAACATCTAGTAACTTGGCTGCTCTGCCAAGGACTCATCTATCTCAAATTCATTTCTATAATTGAATAGACAAAATGTAAACATCTCAAAGCATAAACAATCTAGTATGTGGTTTAGGGAAACTCCAGTCCAATCTGACTCGAGTCGTATTTCCTGGTTCAACATTGATTTATACCTTTCTTTGTTCGATGTTTGGTTGGATGAACTCAATCTCAATCTTCAAAACCTTCAATACCAATCAATCTCTAACTCAACGTAAGAATATCAACACGCAATCTCGATACATTTCGACGGCATGACAGTGAAATCTTGATATACCGGCAATATAAATCAGATACTGCTCATCTCAATAACTTATAATCACTTAACATATCATGTCAATACCAAATCTGTACATTCTACCTCACATATAGCATGAAAAATCGACAACAATCGCATACGATAGCATTTCTTCGATCCGGTTTAAATTCTACTTATCTCAACATATCAAGAACACATCCTATAGCTCAAAATCTGATTTCCCCAAGAACACATCCTATAGTTCAGAAGTGCCTGATAGTGGTGGGATCGCCACGGGCACATTGCACGATTTCACAAGATAGTGTATTGGCGATTGTGCCAAAGTCTGTCACCGGATGTTTGGCTATCGATGTGGATAGAATTATAACTTCTTCTATTACTGATGATCGATATTATATCGATGTGGATAGAATCGAAGCTTCTTCTATTACTGGTGATCGGTACCGTATCGATGTGGATAGAATCATAACTTCTTCTATTACTGATGGTCGATATCATATCGATGTGGATAGAATCAGAGTTCTTTCTATTACTGGTGATCGATACTATACCGATGTGGATAGAATACGAGCTTCTTCTATTACTTGTGATCGATACCATATCGATGTGGATAGAATTGGTATTTCTTCTATTACTGGTGATCGATACCCTATCGACGTGGATAGAACTTGAGTCTTTTCTATTACTGTTGGTCGATATGAGAATGCTAACTTCTGGAAACCGGGATCCCTAGACTATGATTGAGCCTAGTCTTAAATGTGGAGTCATGAGTCTAATTGACAGTTTATATTGATTCATGTTGATTATGTTCCTGAATATGGTACATATTGATTTATGTTCCTGATGATGGTACATTTTTAGAATAGGATTTATTCTTAATATGGATTTATATTCTAATCTGAATACATGTTAGACATATCTGTTATATGCTTTTATATTGTTTTTATGATTGCATGTATACATGATTTATACTGAGAGTGTAATTGTCACCGGAGTTATCCGGCTGTTGTCTTGTTTGTATGTGTGCATGGCAAAAGATGGGATAGGATCAGGGTCAAGGAAAGAACGAGGCTGGACTAGATAGCGTGAAGATCCGGGCTTCGAAGCAACTTAGGATTCAGCACTGAGATATAGTTGAACCTAGTTGAACTCTTGTAGATAATACAAGATTTGTATGTTTATGTTTAATATGTAATTTGAATTGAATTACATTACGCTTCCGCTTTGTATTTTTTTAAAAAAAATTTAGACCCTGTATTGTTTGAATTATTCCTAAAGACGATTAAGGAATGAATTAGCGTCCGGGTCCCCACAACAGGTGGTATCAGAGCATTAGGTTCCAGGACAGTAGGTTCTAGAACTGTAGGTTCTTGAGATTGAGATAGAAGAGAGGGAGCGGGGTAGATTGAGTTTTCTTTCCTGCATGCGATTGCTAGCATGTGAATTACTTATAATGTGGAATTACATTGTGTATGCTAGCATGCTATTATGTTTACTGCTTTTAAATACATGTTACCTGAATACCTGAGTTGAGTTGGTAATGTATTTGATTTGAAAATGAATCAGAACCATTTCTTGATCAGAAGGTAAGCTGATCAGGAAGGGACTGAGATTGATTTATCTCATGTGGTACTAACCCTTCTGGTAATCAGATATCCCTCCCAGAAGAATTCGAGAATTGGATAGTACTTTGATTGGTCAGATGGATGAGACAGAAACTTTGATGGAAACACAGATGAAGAGGTTTCAATCGTTTCAACCGCCGATTCTGAAGGGTAATGAGATGTCAGTGGAGTGTGAGAATTGGTTAGATGATAAAGAGATACTGTTTGATTCACTTGAGTATCTGAAGGAACAGATAATTAAATTGGTGCCCAATCAGTTACACGAGGTCGCTAGGAGTTGGTGGATTACAACCAAAGGAGTATTAGAACAGCGGGATACGGTGATTACATGGGAAGTCTTAAAGCTGAATTCTATCAAAGATTCTTCTCAGGATCGTACCGAGAGGACAAAAGAGCATAATTTGAGAATTTGAGACAAGGCCAACTGAATATTGAAGAATATGTTGCTAAATTCTCTACTTTACTGCGTTTTGTTCCTCAGATAGCTGGGAATGATAAAGCTGTAACTGAGCAGTTCATCAAAGGATTGAATTCAGAGATAGTTGCATTGATAAATATGCAGCGACCTTACCATTTTGCTGATAGTTTGAGTAGGGTAAAAAGGGCTGAGGCGAGTCGGATTAGACAACAAGAAAGGTTGTGTGCAATGCAACCTCAGACACAACAAGTCCCTCTCTGATTAGATAGTGGCAGTACGAGTGGGAAGCAAGATTTGCTGAAAGCTCGAAAGAAACAGTTCAAGAAGTTAGGGAGCGGTTCATCTAGCTCCAGTGGTTCTAGGCCGAGTTATACTGGAGTTTATTGCAGGACTTGCGGAGGGAGACATCCCATGGAGCAGTGCCAGGGAGTGACTGGTTGGTGCAATATCTGTAAATGGCAGGGACACTTTGCTAGAGTCTGTCCACAGAAAGGTTCCCGAAGATTTCAGGGAGCAGAATCATCTGGTGGTAGTGATCGAGGAACAGACCCAGGACACACGTGATGATATAGCGGCAGGTAATAATCTTTTATGATTATGTTGCATATGTATTGATATATACTAATGCATTCCCTACGATTATCTTTAATTGAGTTGTATTGATATATATTGTACCTGCTGGGTCTGTATTACTGTAGTATTGATCCTTGTACCTTTTGGGGAAAGGAATTGATATCAGTGAATTCTGTAATATATTGTGTACTGCAGTAAAAAGAGAATGAGATTGAATTAGATTGTATTGTACTTGTGTTATCTGATTCTGATTACATTATTGATATTAATATGCTAACAAGTACAGAACTATTATAGATTCTTGCCAGGAGATGGTAAGATTCGGACCTGAAATGGCCAATGAACGAATGATATACGGTAAGGATTCTCGATTTTGAATTCCTTGATATCCGTATTATGTATGTTTCGATGATTATCGAAAAGAATAGGAGTAATTCCTTATGTATTCAGTTGATTACTGAAGTTGAGCCTATCTGGAAATGATTTGTCAGTAGCAGGAGAGTTGCTACAGTCGTTCCAGATGAAATTCCGGGTTTGTCATATATCAGGGAGAGCGACTTCAGCCTTGATTTGATATTAGGTATGAATTTCATTTTATACTTCTGTACAGAATGATATTTATTGAATTTAAAAAAAAAATTGAAATGTCAGTTAGAAGATTTACTGCCTGAGAGTTAGAGTTACATCTGATTATGTGTTTCTCTGGGAAATACTTCAGTTCTGTGTATGGGTTGATAAATCATGTGTTCCGAAGTGTTCCGATGATTGTATGCTCAATTTATCTATGATATTTTGATATATTCGCAGCGTGTGATTGATTGAATCGAATAGTTGAAATCTGTATTGAATATTCTGGGAACTGAGATTGTTGTATACAGAATTATTCGGCTATGAATCCAGATTGCAACAGATTGTATTCAGAGTCTGTGATATCTGAAGATAGTATACTGATTGATTGTAGCACAGTTGAGACAGTGATACGATTGTTCAGAACTTGATTTCGATAATCAAAACAGTGTGTCAATCAGAATACCAGGTAGGTAATGCTTTATTTTATATAATTAGCTGATTTGTTTGTGCCAGATATTTCGAATTTGAAATGACAGGTATTGTCAGATGCACACAGTAGTGGATTCAGTATTATTCTGGTAACACGAGATATGTGATAATTTGAACGGACAGTTTTGATGTAAACAAATGAAATCAGTTATGTCAGAATTTGTATTGAAATGTCTAAATCGCTGACAGATGGAGACAGGAAGATAGAAACCAGAAGATTGGTTATACAGATTATCGATTTCTGAATAGAAATAGGAGTATAATTCTATGGATCTGGTGATAGATTTACCGAAATCGTGCCAAGAATGTATTAGGATGTGGTTATGATGGAACGATTGTTCAAATCTGTATACGTGATATTGTACAGAATGATGTACATATATGACTAGATGACTGAGAGGTATGTCAGAAAAAGGGGTCAGATTGTATTGAATGCCAGAGTTAATTATATCATACCGTAAATTTTTGGCTGATTTCGTACCTTTAACAAAATGTATAGCATGATTTTTTTTTCTATGGTTTATAGATTGACGGATAGTCGGAGCGAACTATCTAGATACTGGAGGATATCCAGGAACTGTAGTGCTGGATTTTAACACTAGTGACCTGAGATCTTGTCACTTTATGAATTATTGTACAATAATAGCTATTAGATGAATATCGAAATAGCTTTAGTCGAGGTATTGTAGAGTGAGAACTGCGGATTTCCTTCGCATGGGGATGATATAGCGGTGATGCCCGAGATTGGATTGATAGGATCAGAGATCTGATAAAGAAAATGAAACTGATTCAGAAGCAAATGAAGATAGCTCGGAAGTTGATATGAAATATGCCAACGTCAGGTGATGACTGGTTGTATTTGAAGCCGAGATTGAGTTATTAAAAGCTATTGATTGATATATACGGATGTTGTATAGCCAGCATTTACAATTGATTCTATAAGAATGATCTTAAGTAGTATGATGATATTATACTTCTTGAATTCTTCTTCAGATTGAAATCAAGCATGCGTGAAAGAATGGAAAATTCAGAATGAAGACTATGCTGCTGTTGGAAATACAGTAAAGTTAGCAGGGCATTGAAAGAAGCTACCGAAGAGACAAAATCTGATATTAGATTGAGATTTCAGAATAGTTTAATAGAATGAATTTTCCTGAATTAACCTCTATTATACATTTCTTCTTTATCTGAATTGATTGTATGTGATTTCGAGGACGAAATCATATCTTAGAGGGGGAGAAATGCAAGGCCCGAGATTTTAATTACCGTAATCAGAAATGATTTGTGTATATTTACCGTAATCTGAGATTAATCTGGGATGATTTCTTGATTAATTGAAGTGATTATAGACGGAACAGAGTGGACTGGGAAAGACGAGAACAGACGCGAAACACATGTGCGAGGACAGTAGCATCGGCGCACATGCGCGACCGGATGCGCGCACATGCGCCAAAAAGGCAGAAGACCTCGCGCATATGCGCGAAGCCTATGCGAGTAACTCCAGAGAGTCTCGCGCATATGAGCGAAGATGAGTCGCCCATATGCGCGAGGCGATGTGCAAGATACGCGCGGAGACCGAGTGTCTCGCGCATATGCGCCGATTAGGGTATCGCATATGCGCGAGACGTGTGCTACAAAGATTAAGCCACTTGTCCCTTCCATGCATGAATATATATATACGTATACAACCGATTCCTTCTTCAGAATTAAGGTAAGAATCGAGAAATAAACTCTGAGGTAGGATTTCGATTTAAGATTGAAGGATTTGGAGATCCGTCCGTCAGAATTTGAATCCGACTTCAGTACTGAGTTCCTATCAACGCAGGCTACAACTGGACATTGGGTATGGACAGAGTTGACTTCAATACTTCATCTTCTTCGGACCGAGAAGATAAAGGTATAAATTAATGTTGAGTTGGGATTGCACTACTCGAGTGAGGTTTGGCTCGAGTTTCCCTAAATCACATACTTTACCTTATTGTATTGATTGGATTGATATACTTGTTCTCTTGATTGATAGACAGCAGGTATTAGACCAGTAATCTTGTGACAAAAGTGCCTGATAGTGGTGGGATCGCCACGGGCACATTGCATGATGTCACAAGATACTGTATTGGCGATTGTGCCAAAGTCTGTCACCCGATGTTTGGCTATCGATGTGGATAGAATTATAACTTCTTCTATTACTGATGATCGATATTATATCGATGTGGATAGAATCGAAGCTTCTTCTATTACTGGTGATCGGTACCGTATCGATGTGGATAGAATCATAACTTCTTCTATTACTGATGGTCGATATCATATCGATGTGGATAGAATCGGAGTTCTTTCTATTACTGGTGATCGATACTATACCGATGTGGATAGAATACGAGCTTCTTCTATTATTGGTGATCGATACCATATCGATGTGGATAGAATTGGTATGTCTTCTATTACTGTTGATCGATACCCTATCGACGTGGATAGAACTGGAGTCTTTTCTATTACTGTTGGTCGATATGAGAATGCTAACTTCTGGAAACCGGGATCCCTAGACTAGGATTGAGTCTAGTCTTAAATGTGGAGTCATGAGTCTAATTGACAGTTTATATTGATTCATGTTGATTATGTTCCTGAATATGGTACATATTGATTATGTTCCTGATGATGGTACATGTTTAGAATAGGATTTATTCCTTATATGGATTTATATTCTGATCTGTATACATGTTAGACATATCTGTTATATGCTTTTATATTGTTTTTATGATTTCATGTATACATGATTTATACTGAGAGTGTAATTCTCACCGGAGTTATCCGGCTGTTGTCTTGTTTGTATGTGTGCAAGGAAACAGGTGGGATAGGATCAGGGTCAAGGAAAGAACGAGGCTGGACTAGATAGCGTGGAGATCCGGGCCTCGAAGCAACTTAGGATTCAGCACTGAGATATAGTTGAACCTAGTTGAACTCTTGTAGATAATACAAGATTTGTATGTTTATGTTTAATATGTAATTTGAATTGAATTACATTACGTTTCCGCTTTATATTTTAAAAAAAAAAATTTAGACCCTGTATTGTTTGAATTATTCCTAAAGACGATTAAGGAATGAATTAGCGTCCGGGTCCCCACAGCGCGTGTAAGTCTCGGCAGCTCGCGCATATGCACGCCCTCACTCGGCGCATATGCGCGAGGCCCTTCTCCATTAGTGAAATAACTCTAGGAATATTTGTTTCGTCTCCCAAGTAGCTTTTTCGATGCCATGACGACTCCACTGAATTTTCACCAACGGAATAGTCTTTGTTCTGAGCTGTTTTTCCTTCCGATCAAGAATCTGAATCGGTTTTTCTATATAACTCAGAGTGTCGTCGAGTTCTGCTTCATCGGGATGAATAATGTTGGAATCATCAAGGATATACTTCCGCAACATTGATACATGAAAAACATCATGTATTTCAGATAGAGAAGGCGGAAGAGCAAGTCGATAGGCACGATCACCTATCTTCTCCAGAATCTCATACGGACCAATGTAACGAGGAGACAACTTTCCTCGCTTGCCAAATCTGACAATTCCTCTAAACGGAGAAATCTTCAAGAATACTCTATCCCCCTGCTCAAACACTAGCGGTCTACGTCGAATATTCGCATATTTGGCTTGTCGATCTTGAGCCGTCATCATTTTCTTTTGAATCAGCTTCACTTTTATGTCATATCTCTGATCATGTCAGGTCCAACCTCAGGAACTTCAGAGATTTCATCCCAATACAGAGGAGATCTGTATTTCTTGCTGTACAACGCTTCAAATGGTGCCATTTCTATGCTCTTCTGATAGCTATTGTTGTACGAAAATTCACAAAGAGGTAATGAATCTTGCCAACTAGTGCCAAAATCTAGCACTACAGCTCTAAGCATATCTTTCAATGTCTGGATAGTCCGCTCTGACTGTCCGTCTGTCTGTGGATGATATGCGGTACTCAAATGTAATCTCGTACCTAGAGCTTCCTGCAAACTGTGCCAAAAATGTGAAGTAAATCGTGGATCACAATCTGATACGATAGACTTCGGCACACCATGAAATCGGATTACCTCTCGGACATAGATTTCTGCCATCTGATCATATCTGTACGTCATTCTGTACGGAATAAAGCATGCTGATTTGGTCAATCTGTCAATCACAACCCAAATCGCATCACAGCCTCGGGAAGAACGTGGTAGTTTCGTGACGAAATCCATGGAAATGTGATCCCATTTCCATTCTAGAATGGATTAACTCTGTAGTAAACTCCCGGGTTTCTTCCTTTCTGCTTTTACCTGGTGGCAATTTAAACACCTGGACACGAATTCTGCAATGTCTGATTTCATCTGTTTCCACCAAAACTGTTTCTTCAAATCATTGTACATTTTTCTGCCACAAGGATGAATACTAAACCGACTACAATGTGCTTCTGTCAAAATCTGATCCTTCAAGTCCGAAACATCTGGCACCACAAGACGGTTATTCACGTATAACACAAGATCACGAACCTGATATTCAAATTGATGCCCTGATCTGACCATCTCAATCGACTTCTGAATATTTTGATCATTTGTCTGTGCTTATTTAATTCTCAATATCAACTCAGGTTCGACTTGAACAACATATAATTGTATTGGTCTACGATCTGTCTGAAATACCATCCCAGAAAAACAGCAATCTTCTATCAAATTTGAAACGCCAATAGTCGATAAGGATAAAGAACATACCTTATGACTTAACGCATCGGCTGCTGCATTGGACTTTCCTGAGTTGTATTTGATTTCACAATCGAAATCCTTCAATAAATCAAGCCATCTGCGCTGTCTCATATTCAACTCTGACTGTGAAAACAGATATTTCAGGCTTTTATGGTCCGAATAAATCTCAAACCTCTCACCGTAAAAGTAATGTCGCCATATTTTCAAAGCAAAAACAATGGCCGCCAATTCAAGATCATGAATTGGGTAGCGAGTTTTGTGTGTCTTCAGTTGTCGTGAGGCATATGCGATAACATGACCTCGTTGCATCAACACGCAACCCAATCCTCTGTGAGAAGCATCACAGTAAACAACAAAATCACCAGTACCTGAGGAAATAGTGAGTATCGGTGCACTGGTCAGTCTCTTCTTCAATTCAAGGAAACTAGACTCACAATCTTTAGACCAAACAAACGGAGCATTCTTATGAGTCAGTTGAGAGATCGGTTTCGCATTACTGGCGAAATCCTTGATGAATCGTCGATAGTATCCGGCCAAACCCATAAAACTGCGAATCTCCGGCACGGATGTCGTTCTCGGCCAAGAAATCACGGCTTCAACCTTGCTAGGGTCAACTCATATAAAATCTCCGGATATGATATGACCCAAAAATACAACCTGTCTCAACCAGAATTCACATTTCGACAGTTTTTGTGGGGACCCGGACGCTAATTCATTCCTTAATCGTCTTTAGGAATAATTCAAACAATTATAATAAACATGGTCTAATTTTTTTTTTTAAAATACAAAGCGGTAACATAATCTAATTCAATTCAAATTACATATTAAACATAAACATATAAATCTTGTATTATCTACAAGAATTCAACTAGGTTCAACTATATATCAGTGCTAAATCATAGGTTGCTTCGAAGCCCAGATCTCCACGCTATCTAGTCCAGCCTCGTTCTTTTCTTGACCCTGATCCTATCCTACCTGTTGCCATGCACACATACAAACAAGACAACAGCCGGATAACTCCGGTGAGAAATTCATTCTCAGTATAAATCATGTATACATGCAATCATAAAAACAATATAAAAGCATATAACAGATATGATCAACATGTATTCAAATGAGAATATAAATCCATATCAAGAATAAATCCTATTCTAAACATGTACCATCATCAGGAACATAAATCGATAAGTACCATATTCAGGAACATAATCAACATAAATCAATATAACTGTCAATTAGACTCATGACTCCGCATTTAAGACTAGACTCAATCCTAGTCTAGGGATCTCGGTTTCCAGATGTGGCTATTCCCATATCGACCAACATTAATAGAAAAGACTCAAGTTCTATCCACGTCGATATGGTATCGATCACCAGTAATAGACGAAGTTCGGATTCTATCCACATCGGTATAGTATCGATCACCAGTAATAGAAGAAACTCTGATTCTATCCGCATCAATATAATATCGATCATCAGTAATGGAAGAAGTTATAATTCTATCCACATCGATACGGTAACGATCACCAGTAATAGAAGAAGCTACAATTCTATCCACATCGTTAGCCAACATCCGGTGACAGACTTTGGCACTATCGCCAATCCACTATCTTGTGACATCGTGCAATGTGCCCGTGGTGATCCCACCACTATCAGGCACTTCTGTCAAAAGATTACTCGTTTAATACCTGCTGTCTATAAATCAAGAGAACAAGTCCATCAGTCAAATCAATGCAAGTATCAATGCAATAAGGTAAAGTATGTGATTTAGGGAAACTCGAGCCAAACCTCACTCGAGTTGTGCAATCCCAACTCAACATTAATTTATACCTCTATCTTCTCGGTCCGACGAAGACGAAGTATCGAAGTCAAGTCTGTCCATATCAAATCTGATAATGACAATCAAATAGATACAATATCAGTACATGACTCAGTTCAATACCTGTTCTGATCAATACTCAAATCAAAACATAATCGGATCAATGCCAATCGACATATGATACCACAATACCATCTAAATCAATACCAAATCCGATCAATATCAATCAACTGATGTTTCGACGGCATAATAATACAATCTCGATAACCCCGTCAATTTCAACATCACAGATATAATACCAGAAATCATAATTAATATCGGTAGAAATCCGAATCTCAACGATGATATAAATCTGATGTCGATTCTTAATCAACTCGATTCCGAAAATCCTAATAATTACATAATCAGTCTGTTGTTTAATCTGACTTCGATTATACGATGTCCACTGTATCAGAAACACCATATATGATTCCTATTCAATTCTAAAAACATCATAATTTCAAATCATTTTCAAACAAAACAAAACTTACATCCAGTTGAAGCTGTCGTCGCTAGAAGCGCGGTGCTGTACTCAGATTTAAAATCAGACGGACGGAATTTGTGTGACGTTCAATTTTCACACATCAGGAACTTGGAGCTTCGGTTTCTTTCTTTTTTCCTTCTGAATGATTGACGTTGCTCATTTATATATATTTATACATGTGTTGCTTACGGTTATGGCAAGTGGCTTGTTGCATGTTCTGCACGTCACGCGCATATGCGCGCACAAGGCCGCGCATATGCGCCGGAAGCCTTATCCGAACTACCGGACTGCTCGCGCATATGCGCGCACATGAGTCGCGCATATGCGCGAGACCTACTGTCTCGTGCCTTCACCATTCGCGCATATGCGTGCCTCCTGCCGCGCATGTGCGCCGAACTCTCTGGACGTTCCACGCATGTACGCCTATTGAGGTCGCGCATGTGCGCCCAACTCTCTGGACCTCTCGCGCATATGCGCGAATCTAAGTCGCGCATGTGCACGCATGGTTCTGTCTTCCTCGCGCATGTGCGCCCATACATGTCGCGCATGTGCGCGGGAACTCTTCTTGCACAAAATGTCAAATCTTATTTCAACTCTCCCGGTCTGATCCGTTTCATCCATAATCATCTCAATTAATAAATAAATCATTTCAGATTAATCTCGGATTACGGTAATAAAATCTCGGGCCTTACATTTTTCCCCCTCTAAGATATGATTTCGTCCTCGAAATCAGAGGCAATCAATTCAGATAAAGAGGAAATGTATAATAGAGGTTAATTCATGAAAACTTATTCTATAAAATCATTCTGAAATCTCAATCTCATATCAGATTCTATCTCTTTTAATGCCCTGCTAACTTTACCGTATTTCCAAAAACAGAATAGTCTTCATTCTGAATTTTCATTCTTTCACGCATCCTTGATTTCAATTTGAAGAAGAATTCAAGAAGTATAATATCATAATACCCTTCGAAATAACTCTGAAAAAATCAATCTCACAATAGTGGCTATACAACATCCGTATATACTAATCAATAGCTCCTAACAACTCAATCCCGGCCTCAAACACCAACAGTCATCGCCCGACGTTGGCATAGTCCATATCAATTTCCGAACTATCTTCATTTGATTCTGAATCAGTTTCATTTTCTTTATCAGATCTTGGATCCCGTCAAATCCAATCTCAGGCATCACCGCAGTATCATCCCCATACGAAGGAAATCCGCAGTTCTCACTGTACAATACCTCGACCAAAACTATTTCGATATTCATCTAATAGCGATTATTGTACAATAATTCATAAAGTGACAAGACATCAAGTAACTAGTGCTAAAATCCAGCACTCCAGTTCCTGGATATCCTCCAGTATCTAGATAGTTTGCTCCGACTATCTGTCTATCTATAAACCATAGATGAAAAATCATGCTATACATTCTGCCAAAAGTATAAAATCAACCAAAAATCACGGTATGATATAATTAACTCTGGCATTCAATACAATCTGACCTCTTTTCTGACATACCTCTCAGTCGTCTTGTCATATCTGTACGTCATCCTGTAATATATAACATATATAGATTTGAACAATCGTTCAATCATAACCACATTCTGGTACATTCTTGGCACGATTTCGGTAAGTCTATTACCAGATCCATAGAATTGTACTCCTATTTCTATTCAGGAATCGATAATCTGTATAACCAATCTCCTGGTTTCTATCTTCATGTCCTCATCTGTCAGCGATTTAGACATTTCAATACAAATTCTGACATAACTGATTTCGTTTGTTTACATCAAAACTGTCCGTTCGTATTATCACACATTTCCTGTTACCAGAATAATACTGAATCTACTACTGTGTGCCTCTGACAATACCTGTTATTTCAAATTCGAAATATCTGGCACAAACAAATCAGCTAATTATATAAAATAAAGCATTACCTACCTGGTATTCTGATTGACACACTGTTCTGACTATCGAAATCAAGTTCTGAACAATCTGATCAAACTTCAGAACTGCTGTAATTTTCAACATCAGCTCTGAGCCGGCTTGAACGTTCTGAAGTTCTGCCATTATCAATGTCGTTTTCAGCCACTGATCACTGTCTCAACTGTGCTACAATCAATCAGTATACTATCTTCAGATATCACAGACTCTGAATACAATCTGTTGCAATCTGGATTCATAGCCGAACAATTCTGTATACAACAATCTCAGTTCCCAGAATATTCAATACAAATTTCAACGGTTCGATTCAATCAATCATACACTGCGAATATATCAAAATATCATAGATAAAACGAGCATAAGGTCATCAGAACACTTCGGAACACAGGATTTATCAACCCATACACAGATCTGAAGTATTTCCTAGAAAAACACATAATAAGATGTAACTCTAACTCTCAGGCAGTAAATCTTCTAACTGACATTTCAATTTTTTCAATTCAATCAATATCAGTCTGTACAGAAGTCTAAATAAAATCCATACCTGATATCAAATCAAAGCTGAAGTTGCTTTCCCTGATATAAGACAAACCCGGAATTTCATCTGGAACGACTACAACAACTCTCCTGCTACTGACAAATCATTTCCAGATAGGCTCAACTTCAGTAATCAACTGAATACATAAGGAATTACTCCATTCTTTTCGATAATCATCGAATCATACATAATACGGATATCAAGGAATTCAAAATCGAGAATCCTTACCGTATATCATTCGTTCATCGGCCATTTCAGGTCCGAATCTTACCATCTCCTGGCAAGAATCTATAATAGTTCTGTACTTGTTAGCATATTAATATCAATAATGTAGTCAGAATCAGATAACACAAGTACAATACAATCTAATTTAATCTCATTCTCTTTTTACTGCAGTACACAATATATCACAGAATTCACTGATATCAATTCCTCTCCCCAAAAGGTACAAAGATCAATACTACAGTAATACAGACCCAGCAGGTACAACATATATCAATACAACTCAGTCAAAGATAATCGTAGGGAATGCATTAGTATATATCCATACATCTGCAACATAATCATAAAAGATTATTACCTGCCACTATATCATCATGTGTGTTCTGGGTCTGTTCCTCGATCACTACCACCAGATGATTCTGCTCCCTGAAATCTTCGGGAACATTTCTGTGGACAGACTCTAGCAAAGTGTCCCTGCTGTTTACAGATATTGCACCTACCAGTCACTCCCTGGCACTGCTCCATGGGATGTCTCCCTCCGCAAGTCCTGCAATAAACTCCAGTATAACTCGGGCTAGAACCATTGGAGCTAGGTGAATCGCTCCCTAACTTCTTGAACTGTTTCTTTCGAGCTTTCAGTAAATCTTGCTTCCCACTCGTATTGCCACTATCCAATCATAGAGGGAATAATTTTGTCTGGGGTTGCATTGCACACAACCTTTCTTGTTGTCTAATCAGACTCGCCTCAGCCCTTTTTGCTTTATTCAAAGTATCAGCAAAATGGTAAGGTCGCTGCATATTTATCAATGCAACTATCTCTGAATTCAATCTTTTGATGAACTGCTCAGTTACAGCTTCATCATTCCCAGCTATCCGAGGAACAAAACGCAGTAAAGTAGAGAATTTAGCAACATATTCTTCAATATTCAGTTGGCCTTGTCTCAAATTCTCAAACTCTGCTCTCTTGTCCTCTCGGTACGATCCTGAGAAGAATCTTCGATAAAATTCAGCTTTAAAGACTTCCCACGTCATCACCGTACCCCGCTGTTCTAATACTCTTTTGGTTGTAATCCACCAGCTACTAGCGACCTCGTGTAACTGATTGGGCACCAGTTTAATTCTCTGTTCCTTGGGATAATCAAGTGAATCAAACAGTATCTCTATATCATCTAACCAATTCTCACACTCCACTGGCGTCTAATTACCCTTCAGAATTAGCGGTTGAAATGACTGAAACTTCTTCAACTGTGTTTCCATTAGAGTTTCTGTTTCATCCATCTGATCAATCGAAGTACTACCCAATTCTCGAATTCTTCTTGGAGTTATATCTGATTACCACAAGGGTTAGTATCACATCAGATAAATCAATCTCAGTCCCTTTCTGATCTGCTTACCTCTGATCAAAAATTGGTTCTGATTAATTTTCAAATCAGACATATTACAAAATCAACTCAGGTATTCAGGTAACATTTATTTAAAAACAGTAAACATAATATCATGCTAGCATACACAATGTAATTCCACATTATAAGTAAATCACATGCTAGCAATCACATGCAGGAAAGAAAATTCAATCTACCCCGCTCACTCTCTTCTATCTCAATCTCAGGAACCTACTGTTCTGGAACCTAATGCTCTGATACCACCTGTTGTGGGGACCCGGATGCTAATTCATTCCTTAATCGTCTTTAGGAATAATTCAAACAATTATAATAAACAGGGTCTAAATTTTTTTTTTAAATACAAAGCGGAAACGTAATGTAATTCAATTCAAATTACATATTAAACATAAACATATAAATCTTGTATTATCTACAAGAATTCAACTAGATTCAACTATATATAAGTGTTGAATCCTAGGTTGCTTCGAAGCCCGGATCTCCACGCTATCTAGTCCAGCCTCATTCTTTTCTTGACCCTGTTCCTATCCCACCTGTTGCCATGCACACATACAAACAAGACAACAGCCGGATAACTCCGGTGACAAATACATTCTCAGTATAAATCATGTATACATGCAATCATAAAAACAATATAAAAGCATATAACAGATATGTGTAACATGTATTCAAATCAGAATATAAATCCATATCAAGAATAAATCCTATTCTAAACATGTACCATCATTAGGAACATAAATCGATAAGTACCATATTCAGGAACATAATCAACATAAATCAATATAACTGTCAATTAGACTCATGACTCCACATTTAAGACTAGACTCAATCCTAGTCTAGGGATCCCGGTTTCCAGATGTGGCTATTCCCATATCGATCAACAGTAATAGAAAAGACTCCAGTTCTATCCACGTCGATATGGTATCGATCACCAGTAATAGACGAAGCTCGGATTCTTTCCACATCGGTATAGTATCGATCACCAGTAATAGAAGAAACTCCGATTCTATCCACATCGATATAATATCGATCATCAGTAATGGAAGAAGTTATAATTCTATCCACATCGATACGGTAACGATCACCAGTAATAGAAGAAGCTACAATTCTATCCACATCTTTAGCCAACATCCGGTGACAGACTTTGGCACTATCGCCAATCCACTATCTTGTGACATCGTGCAATGTGCCCGTGGCGATCCCACCACTATCAGGCACTTCTGTCACAAGATTACTTGTCTAATACCTGCTGTCTATAAATCAAGAGAACAAGTACATCAGTCAAATCAATGCAAGTATCAATGCAATAAGGTAAAGTATGTGATTTAGGGAAACTCGAGCCAAACCTCACTCGAGTTGTGCAATCCCAACTCAACATTAATTTATACCTTTATCTTCTCGGTCCGACGAAGACGAAGTATCGAAGTCAAGTCTGTCCATATCAAATCTGATAATGACAATCAAATAGATACAATATCAGTACATGACTCAGTTCAAAACCTGTTCTGATCAATACTAAAATCAAAACATAATCGGATCAATGCCAATCGACATATGATACCACAATACCATCTAAATCAATACCGAATCCGATCAATATCAATCAACTGATGTTTCGACGGCATAATAATACAATCTCGATAACCCCGTCAATTTCAACATCACAGATATAATACCAGAACTCATAATTAATATCGGTAGAAATCCGAATCTCAACGATGATATAAATCTGATATCGATTCTTAATCAACTCGACTCCGAAAATCCTAATAATTACATAATCAGTCTGTTCTTTAATCTGACTTCGATTATACGATGTACACTATTAGAAACACCATATATGATTCCTATTCAATTCTAAAAACATCATAATTTCAAATCATGTTCAAACGTAACAAAACTTACGTCCAGTTGAAGCTTTCGTCGCTAGAAGCGCGGTGCTGTACTCAGATTTAAAATCAGACTGACGGAATTTGCGTGACGTTCAATTTTCACACATCAGGAACTTGGAGCTTCGGTTTCTTTCTTCTTTCCTTCTGAATGATTGACGTTGCTCATATATATATATATACATGCGTTGCTTACGGTTATGGCAAGTGGCTTGTTGCATGTTCTGCACATCGCGCGCATATGCGCGCACAAGGCTGCGCATATGCGCCGGAAGCCTTATCCGAACTACCGGACTGCTCGCGCATATGCGCGCACATAAGTCGCGCATATGCGCGAGACCTACTGTCTCGTGCCTTCACCATTCGCGCATATGCGCGCCTCCTGCCGCGCATGGGCGCCGAACTCTCTTGACGTTCCGCGCATGTGCGCGTATTGAGGTCGCGCATGTGAGCCCAACTCTCTGGACCTCTCGCGCATATGCGGGAATCTAAGTCACGCATGTGCGCTCATGGTTCTGTCTTCCTCGCGCATGTGCGCCCATACATGTCGCGCATGTGCGCGGGGACTCTTCTTGCACAAAATGTCAAATCTTCTTTCGGCTCTCCCGGTCTGATCCGTTTCATCCATAATCATCTCAATTAATAAATAAATCATTTCAGATTAATCTCGGATTACGATAATAAAATCTTGGGCCTTACAGTTTTGCATATAATTTCTCAGCCCTTAAAATTCGCAACACAGTTCTCAAATGCTCGGCATGCTCGATCATATTCTTTGAGTATATCAAGATATCATCGATAAAGATAATTACGAACTCATCAAGATACTTCTGAAACACACGGTTCATCAGACCCATAAACACCGCTGGAGCATTCGTTAAACCAAACGGCAGGACAATAAACTCATATTGTCCATACCTGGTTCTAAATGATGTCTTCGAGATATCAGAGTCTCTGACTCTCAGCTGATGGTATCCAGATCTCAGGTCGATCTTGGAGTAGACAGAAGAACCCTGCAACTGATCAAATAAATCATCTATACGAGGCAGAGGGTATTTATTCTTTATCGTCGCTTTGTTCAGTTGTCGGTAATCTATACAGAGCCTCATGGAACCGTCTTTCTTTCTAACAAATAGTACCGGAGCGCCCTAAGGAGAAACACTCGGTCTGATATATCCCTTGGCCACAAGATCTTCTAACTGAGTCTTCAATTATTTTAATTCTATTGGCACCATTCTGTGCGGAGCTCTGAATATAGGAACGGTACCTGGTATGAGATCAATACTGAAATCTATCTCTCGAGCTGGAGGTAACCCTGGAATCTCATCCGGAAAAACGTCAGCAAACTCACACAATACTGGAAAATCTGCCAATGAGGGGCTCGATTTCAGCACATCTACTGAATATACTATGAATCCCTCCGCTCTCTTCTGTAATAATCGAGTCATAGATAACCCTGATATCAAAGGAATCCGAGATCTGGAACCCTTACCGTAGAATTTCCACTCCTCAGTCATCTCCGGTCTGAATCTGACAATCTTGTGAAAACAGTCTACAGTAGCTCTGTACTTGGTTAACATATCAATGCCGATAATACAGTCAAAATCAGACAACCTAAGTACAATGCAATCTAGCTCAATCTCATTACCCTCGAATTGTAGCATACAATTTCTAACAGAAGTCACTGATATCAAACCACTTCCCAAAGGAGAAGAAACAGATACTACAGTAGCCAATGACTCGACAGACAACGCATGTATCAATGCAAATCGTTCAGCTATAAATGTATGGGATGCACCAGTATCTATTAATACATGAGCAGAGTAACCACAAAGGAAACAGTTACATGCAATAACATCATCCGGTGCGTCCTGAGCTTGTTCTTCGGTCTGTGCAAACACACGGGCCTGTTGTCTCGGAGGTTGGCTCGCCATCTGGCTTCCTCCTGGCCTTGATTGGGACTGTGCAGGTGCAGGCTGAAAAGAGAGTACAGAAGATGCCTGTCTCTCTGTTTGAGCTACTGAACCGGATGATCCCACACTCTGAGATTGCTGTGCACCTCTCTGTGGGCAAACTTTAGCGAAATGTCCTGGTTGTTTGCAGACGTTACATCTACCAGCCTGTAGAACCCGTAAATCTGTAGACGTATAAGCCATGCATAATTCTAGATTTTTAAATTTAATTGACTTCATTGCATGATTATTTTAAATGCATTTGTTTGAAGTTAATTATTTATTATTTCAGTTCAGTAATATGATTTTTAGCATTTCAGCATTTTCAGTGAGGCCGGACCGGAGTTGGAGTTTGAGATAGAATTTAAGATTCGAGAAATAATTCCAGAAGTTAATTTAGCTAGCAACCAAGTTCATTTAAGTTAGAAAGGAAGGTTTGAAGATTTAATTTAATTATTTGAGGTGATTAAGAAATGAACTCATTTAAGTTATTAAATTAAGGGGTTAGCTCACTAAATTATTTAAAGGATTAGTAAGGCTTTCAAGGACTATTAGTTGACTAGATAATCAACATTTCCCTTTATTTTATCATGCATTTTTCGGCCACCCTTAGTGCTAGAAGATTCATTTTCCAACTCACCAACTTTGACCAATTCTTTGCATGTAATTAGTAGGATAATTCTAGGATTTTTGGGAGCACAATTTAATTAAATAAATGGACATATCCTAGTCTAGAATCAAGCTAAATTTCGGCCACCACCTCCTAGAAGCATCCACCAACTCATTTGATATCAATTCAAAATTCAAATTCAAAAGGGGAGTGGACTTGGTCTTGATATGATCCTATTTTTGTGCACCCTTCTCCTCACCTTCATAACCATCACTCCCCCCTCCACCTCCACCAAAAATAAGACCCCTTTTCAGTAGAAAAAACGTGGATAGCAGCTAGGGAGAAAGGGAGAAAAATCGAGAGCCAAGAAAGGTAGAGAAGCAAGCCACTCCGTCTCCTCCGCGCCGTCTCGTCTCTTCTTTTCGTTTTCTTTCGAAACGAAACCAGGCATGTCTAGATTTCTTTCAAACCTCAATCAAGTCATATTATCATTTATTTTTCAGTACATGATCATGTTTTAGCAAGCAAAAACCGAGATACATGTCAAAATATTTTGGGAACACACATGCAGAATTTCGGCTCTTCATGGCAAGCTTCACGATTTCTTTTGGTTTGTGAGTTTCAGGTATTGGATCGACTCCAGGCTCCCAAGGCGGCTTGTATACATGTAGTAGGATGCATTAGGACCATGTTGGTCCATTCAAACCAGCCCCATACTTGCTGGAAAACCGAAATGACAGCAAGTTCCCCATAAGTGCAGAAATGTGATTCGAAATTTCAGTTTTGTGTCAAGGGTTGTGGATCTGATCTTGGCTGCCCCAAGGGCCTTTAGCCATGGTTGGATCACTTCCCTAGCATGTCTAAGACGTGACTAAGTCGCCCTTTTGGTGGCTTGGTCCATGGCTCATCGGTTTTTAAATAATCAACAAGAACAGCCCCTTTCCCCATTCGGCCCTTCCATTTTTCAGCATATGGTTCGTTTCTTTTGTGGCTTGGTGTGGATCTTGGTTGGCCTATGGCCCTTAGCCACGGTTCATATCATGCTCCTAGATGTCTAGATCGTGCCATGGTCAATCAAATGGCCATTGGAATGACACGAGACATCGATCATAGCATAAACACTACACACGCATGCACGTTGCTCTCGGTTGGACCCTTCGGTTGAGTTTTGGTGTGATGCGGATTGTGGCTGGCCTAGGGCCCTTAGCCATGGTTCAAATCATTCCTTGGGATGTTGGTAAGAGTCTCTGGTCGGTGGTTCACGCCCCTAATGGCCGATAGTCTCGAAACCAATGCAAGTCTTGTAGTGCGCAGCTGCTGTATTTTTTGACAGCAAGTATGCTGCTGTTCAGAAGCGTCGTTTGAGTTCTTGGTTGGCTTTTAGCCCATGGCCTTGGACTGGACAGTGCCTCATTGAGTTAGGAAGGTCATGTTTTCGACCGTTTGTCATTTGGATCATTTTTGAGGTCGTACGAGAATTTACGGTGCAATGTGCCAAATTGACTCTCGAAAGAGCGTTTCGTGTTTTGGCCTCCATTCCACCTAGATTTCGACCCTATCATTTTAGGAACATTATTTTATGATTTTTCAGCGTATTTTAATCATGACTATACGTCGGTTCAGGTTGGCTCGGAGTCATGATTAAATGCGAAGTCATTAGGCGTCATAGTCGCATCTTTTGAACGTAAATTGCATAGTTGGTCATGTTTAAACTATTGCATATTTTTCATGGCACAGTTAGGTTGCAGCGAGCCTGGGGGACGATCCAATCCAATCCAGTTGGTAAAATTACAGGAATTTTCATTACGCCAGTTAATTATTTTACGTGCATTAAATAGAAAATGATTATTTTTTTTTTTTGAGATTTATGCGATATGGCTTGTGGTTCATTCACTATGTGGGAGTGTTATTTTATACGGTCGCCAGTGACCGATCAGTTCAGTATGGTACCACCCGGTCACCAGTGACCGGCCAGCTCAGTTCAGTTTCAGCCTCCCCGGTAGCCAGTTACCGATCAGTTCAGCTTAGTGCAGTGGCCACAGGCGTAAAACATAATCTCAACAGAAAATTTTACCAGATATTTCAGTACAGGCTCCAAGGAGCAAATATTTTTACAGTGATTTCCAGTTCAATTATGCACGTATTATAATTGCTCAGTACAGATTATTTTCAGTATGTCTCAGGACAGGATATGTTAACTCATGCATATTTTTAATTCAGATTTTTACTCGTTACCTGTGATATATGCATGCTGAGTCTTTAGGCTCACTAGACTTGATTGTTGTAGGTACTGATGAGGCCAGGGCCGAGGGCGGGGACCAGTGAGCCAGCTTAGGTTCGGCAGTAGTGGCACCCGAGGACCTCAGAGCAGCAGTTGTTATTTTTTTCGCAAACAATTTTATCAGTCGTTGGATATTTTTTTTTTAAATCGTTGTTGTTGGCAAAACTTTAATTTTCTTCCGCTGCAATATTTTGAAATATTGAACTTGATTCACCAGTGATTTTATTAATGAGGCCATTTAAGTTCTTTTAAAAAGAAAATTTTTAATTTTTCCGCAAATTCCCAAGCAAGGAGTTCGAGGGCCTTCACAGTTGGTATCAGAGCGGTGGTTCTGTATAGGGTTTCACTACTACTGACCGCGAGAAGCTCACGAAGCCACGCCTTTGGTCTGTAAGTTTTTTTCAGTTCAGCATTTCAGTTATAGCATGAATTATTTTGTCAGCATGCTTCCAGATTTTCCGTATTTCAGTGTTCATTTAAAATAAAGTATGGAATTATGCATGTTAGTTACGTATGGGTTATGTTGGAACAGTATGCCCCCTAGACGCATTTTAGAGCGCAACAGAGAGGTGGAGCCTCGCCGAGAGGACAGAGAGGAGCATAGACCGGAGGGAGACCTACCACCTCCTCCACCGCCCCCACCGGACATGAGTGCCCAGATGTTAGCTGGGATGGCACAGTTCTTCGCACAGTTTGCGGGGGGCAATGCCGCAGCCGCAGCCGCAGCCGCAGCCAGGCCGACAGGGCCCGAGGCTGTGTATGAGCGATTCATGAAGATGCGCCCGAAGGAATTCTCTGGGACATCTGACCCCATGGTTGCCGAGGGATGGATCAAATCCCTCGAGGTTATCTTCGATTTTATGGAGCTGGGGGACGCAGACCGAGTCCGATGTGCCACCTACTTGTTCACTGGAGACGCCCGCTTATGGTGGGAAGGAGCTTCGGTAGCCCTGACATTGGCTACACTTTCTTGGACCCGCTTTACGGAGGTTTTCTACTCCAAGTATTTTGCTGAGGAGGTTCGCACCAGGCTGACCACCGAGTTCATGAGTCTGAGACAGGGGGATATGTCGGTTACGGAGTTTATCCGTAAGTTCGAGAGGGGCTGTCACTTTGTGCCCCTGATAGCGAATGATGCCAAAGCCAAGCTGATGCACTTCCTGGTGGGTTTACGGCCGATCTTGCGCCGGGATGTTAGGGTATCTGACCCTGCTACTTATGAGATTGCCGTCTCCAAGGCCTTAGCCGCAGAGCAGGATCTGCGGGATATCGAGAGGGATCGCCAGGGCAAGCGCCCAGTCCAGGCACCGCACCGCCCTCCTCCTCTTCAGCATCAGCAGCAGAATAAGAGGCCTTTTCATGGACCGCCCAGGAACAGAGGCCAGCAGCAGCAGCGGGGACGCCCAGCCCTGAGGACTCAGGAGCACCCAGTCTGTCCCAGGTGCTCACGTCGCCATCCTGGGGCATGTATGGCTGGCTCAGGAAAGTGTTTTAAGTGTGGCAGTCCAGACCACATGTTGCTGCAGTGCCCTCAGAGGAATCTGCCTACCCAAGGCAGAGTTTTTGCTCTCCATGCCGCGGAAGCCAACCCGGAGACTATGTTGTTGACAGGTACCTTTAAACTTTAAGTTATTCTTCGACTTTCAACATTTTGGGAATCGGGATTTAGATTTTGAACTTAGAACTGTTATAGGATTGCATGCTCTACTCAGATTTATTTCGGGGAAATTAAGCTAGAGGAACCTAGACCTTTGCATGTCTATAAGTTTAGATCTTGTAGTGGGATTCAACTTAGAGCTCCGCTCTTTCAGGGAGAATTTTTATATCTGGTTCCGCTACCAAGGCCTTGATAGATTCAGGGGCCACTCACTCATTTATTTCGGAGATCTTTGCAAACTTTCTCAAGATCCAGACCATTGGGCTAGATACAGCCTTTTCAGTAGTGTTGCCGTCAGGCGAGGAGATGGCAGCCACCAATGTTATCCGAGATATAGACCTTGAGCTGCACGGTAATCTTGTTTATGCGGATCTGATTGTGCTACCGATGCCGGAATTTGACATCATCCTAGGGATGGACTGGCTATTGAGGAACAGAGTGTTGATAGACTTCCAGCGGAGATCCGTTCTTGTCCGACCGCCTGGAATGGAGCAGTTCTTATTTGAGCCGGACAGGTACTTTCCTTTACCGCGCATTATTCCTTATGTTCAGGCTAGGAAGCTCATGCATAGAGGGTGTCGGGCATTTCTAGCAACCCTTTTATCTGTCCCCGAGGAACCCAGCCTGTCAGCCTCAGATGTTCCGATTGTTAGAGATTTCTTAGACGTTTTTCCCGAAGACGTCTCTGGTATGCCACCAGAGAGAGAGGTGGAGTTTTCCATTGAGCTTATGCCAGGTACGACTCCGATATCCAAAGCGCCATACCGACTAGCACCGACAGAGATGGCAGAGCTTAAGAAGCAGATTCAGGAACTTCTCGACAAGGAGTTCATTCGCCCGAGCTTTTCTCCATGGGGCGCGCCAGTCTTATTTGTGAAAAAGAAGGATGGCTCGATGAGGCTTTGCATTGACTACCGGGAGTTGAACAGGGTTACAGTGAAGAATAAATACCCACTGCCGAGGATTGAGGATCTGTTTGACCAGTTGCAGGGAGCTTCGATTTTCTCCAAGATAGATCTGCGTTCCGGTTATCACCAGTTGAGGGTGAGAGATGCTGATGTCTCGAAGACAGCTTTCAGGACTCGTTATGGCCACTACGAGTTCCTAGTGATGCCGTTCGGTCTGACGAATGCGCCAGCGATCTTCATGGATCTAATGAATCGCGTATTTCAGCCGTACCTCGACCAGTTTGTGATAGTGTTCATAGATGACATTCTCGTCTACTCCAAGAGTCGGGAGGAGCACAGCAGGCATCTGACCACAGTGTTGCAGACATTGCAGAAACATAAACTATTCGCAAAGTTCAGTAAGTGCGAATTCTGGTTAGAGAAGGTGGCGTTCTTGGGCCACATTGTTTCTAGCAGTGGTATTGAGGTAGACCCCGCAAAAGTTGTAACAGTCAGAGATTGGGTTGTGCCTCAGAATGCATCCGAGATCCGCAGTTTCCTTGGGCTAGCAGGATATTACAGAAAATTCATCCAGGGATTCTCCTCTATCGCCGTTCCACTCACAGCACTGACAAAGAAAAATGTGAAGTTTGTGTGGAGCGAGGAGTGTCAGAAGAGCTTTGATACTTTGAAGCAAGCTCTTATTTCAGCACCAGTTTTGGCCATGCCATCAGGGCCCGGCGAGTTTGTCCTTTATACCGATGCTTCGAAGCTTGGTTTAGGTGCAGTTTTGATGCAGCATGGGAGAGTGATAGCGTATGCTTCTCGACAGCTGAAAATTCATGAGAAGAATTACCCTACCCATGATCTGGAGTTAGCGGCCGTAGTTTTTGCTTTGAAGATTTGGAGGCACTATCTGTATGGAGAGAAGTGTCAGATCTTTACCGACCATAAGAGCCTCAAGTATTTCTTTACGCAGAAGGAGCTGAACATGCGTCAGAGGCGTTGGTTGGAGCTTGTGAAAGACTACGATTGTGACATTAGCTACCACCCGGGTAAAGCTAATGTAGTTGCGGATGCTTTGAGCAGGAAAGTCGCAGTGATGGCTCATTTGACGATTCAAAAACCTCTTCAGATTGAGATGCAGAGGTTTGATCTTGAGACTTACCCTCGAGGTAGAGTTCCTCGTTTATCTACCTTGACTATCCAGTCCTCTCTTATTGACCGTATTCGCAGCGGTCAGGCAGCAGATGAGCAGTTGGCACAGTGGAAGAAGAGAGATGAAGCTAAGGGCAGTGTTTTGTATTCAGTCAGCGACGGTATTGTGAGATACCGAGATAGGATATGGGTTCCTAGCAGTGATTCTATCCGAGCAGACCTCTTATCAGAGGCCCATACGTCCCCGTACTCTATTCACCCTGGGAGTACGAAGATGTACAAAGATCTGCAGCTATTGTATTGGTGGCCAGGAATGAAGAAGGACATCAGGCGTTTTGTATCCGAGTGCCTGACTTGCCAGTTAGTGAAGGCCGAGCATCAGAGACCAGCAGGTTTGCTCAAGCCTCTTCCTATTCCCGAGTGGAAGTGGGAGAACATTACCATGGACTTTAGTGACCGGATTGCCGAGGTCAGCCAGAGGATCGAATGCTATCTGGGTGATTGTAGATCGTCTTACCAAATCAGCGCACTTCTTGCCTATTAAGACGACTTTCACCATGTTCAGTATGCAGAGCTGTATATCCGAGAGATAGTCCGACTCCACGGTATTCCAGTTTCTATCGTATCCGACAGAGATCCCAGATTCACTTCCTCGTTTTGGAAGAGTTTGCATTCGACTTTGGGTACGAAGTTGCTGTTTAGCACAGCTTTCCATCCGCAGACAGATGGACAGTCGGAGCGAGTTATTCAGATCTTAGAGGATCTTCTCCGTGCTTGCGTCATTGATTTCTCTGGGAGTTGGGAGTCGAACTTACCATTGGTAGAGTTCACCTATAACAACAGTTTCCAGTCGTCCATAGGTATGGCTCCGTATGAAGCGCTGTATGGTCGCAAGTGTAGATCTCCTGTTCATTGGGATGAAGTAGGAGAGAGAGCAGAGTTGGGTCCAGAGATTGTTCAGCAGGCAGCAGATGTAGTAGTCAAGATCCGTGATAGGATGAGGACTGCTCAGAGCCGACAGAAGAGTTATGCCGATCAGCGGAGGAGAGAGTTAGAGTTTGCAGTGGGCGATCATGTCTTCGTGAAAGTGGCACCTATGAAGGGTGTCATGAGATTTGGCAAGAAAGGGAAGCTCAGTCCGAGATTCATTGGACCGTTTGAGATCCTCGACAGAGTTGGGACGCTAGCGTATCGTGTGGCTCTTCCGCCAAATCTGGCCGGAGTACACAATGTCTTTCACGTCTCCATGCTGAGGAAGTTTATGGCAAATCCTTCGCATGTGCTGAACTTCGAGCCGTTGCAGCTTACTCCGAACTTATCTTATGAGAAGAGACCCGTACAGATCTTAGACAGACAGGAGAAGAAACTTCGGAACAAGTTGGTTAAGCGAGTCAAAGTCAAATGGCTCAACCATTCAGAGGAGGAAGCTACGTGGGAGTCTGAGCCGGAGATGAGAAGTCGATACCCTGAGTTATTCGGTGAGTTCTAATTTCGAGGACGAAATTTATTTAAGGGGGGAATGATTGTAGAACCCGTAAATCAGTAGACGTATAAGCCATGCATAATTCTAGATTTTTAAATTTAATTGACTTCATTGCATGATTATTTTAAATGCATTTGTTTGAAGTTAATTATTTATTATTTCAGTTCAGTAATATGATTTTTAGCATTTCAGCATTTTCAGTGAGGCCGGACCGGAGTTGGAGTTTGAGATAGAATTTAAGATTCGAGAAATAATTCCAGAAGTTAATTTAGTTAGCAACCAAGTTCATTTAAGTTAGAAAGGAAGGTTTGAAGATTTAATTTAATTATTTGAGGTGATTAAGAAATGAACTCATTTAAGTTATTAAATTAAGGGGTTAGCTCACTAAATTATTTAAAGGATTAGTAAGGCTTTCAAGGACTATTAGTTGACTAGATAATCAACATTTCCCTTTATTTTATCATGCATTTTTCGGCCACCCTTAGTGCTAGAAGATTCATTTTCCAACTCACCAACTTTGACCAATTCTTTGCATGTAATTAGTAGGATAATTCTAGGATTTTTGGGAGCACAATTTAATTAAATAAATGGACATATCCTAGTCTAGAATCAAGCTAAATTTCGGCCACCACCTCCTAGAAGCATCCACCAACTCATTTGATATCAATTCAAAATTCAAATTCAAAAGGGGAGTGGACTTGGTCTTGATATGATCCTATTTTTGTGCACCCTTCTCCTCACCTTCATAACCATCACTCCCCCCTCCACCTCCACCAAAAATAAGACCCCTTTTCAGTAGAAAAAACGTGGATAGCAGCTAGGGAGAAAGGGAGAAAAATCGAGAGCCAAGAAAGGTAGAGAAGCAAGCCACTCCGTCTCCTCCGCGCCGTCTCGTCTCTTCTTTTCGTTTTCTTTCGAAACGAAACCAGGCATGTCTAGATTTCTTTCAAACCTCAATCAAGTCATATTATCATTTATTTTTCAGTACATGATCATGTTTTAGCAAGCAAAAACCGAGATACATGTCAAAATATTTTGGGAACACACATGCAGAATTTCGGCTCTTCATGGCAAGCTTCACGATTTCTTTTGGTTTGTGAGTTTCAGGTATTGGATCGACTCCAGGCTCCCAAGGCGGCTTGTATACATGTAGTAGGATGCATTAGGACCATGTTGGTCCATTCAAACCAGCCCCATACTTGCTGGAAAACCGAAATGACAGCAAGTTCCCCATAAGTGCAGAAATGTGATTCGAAATTTCAGTTTTGTGTCAAGGGTTGTGGATCTGATCTTGGCTGCCCCAAGGGCCTTTAGCCATGGTTGGATCACTTCCCTAGCATGTCTAAGACGTGACTAAGTCGCCCTTTTGGTGGCTTGGTCCATGGCTCATCGGTTTTTAAATAATCAACAAGAACAGCCCCTTTCCCCATTCGGCCCTTCCATTTTTCAGCATATGGTTCGTTTCTTTTGTGGCTTGGTGTGGATCTTGGTTGGCCTATGGCCCTTAGCCACGGTTCATATCATGCTCCTAGATGTCTAGATCGTGCCATGGTCAATCAAATGGCCATTGGAATGACACGAGACATCGATCATAGCATAAACACTACACACGCATGCACGTTGCTCTCGGTTGGACCCTTCGGTTGAGTTTTGGTGTGATGCGGATTGTGGCTGGCCTAGGGCCCTTAGCCATGGTTCAAATCATTCCTTGGGATGTTGGTAAGAGTCTCTGGTCGGTGGTTCACGCCCCTAATGGCCGATAGTCTCGAAACCAATGCAAGTCTTGTAGTGCGCAGCTGCTGTATTTTTTTGACAGCAAGTATGCTGCTGTTCAGAAGCGTCGTTTGAGTTCTTGGTTGGCTTTTAGCCCATGGCCTTGGACTGGACAGTGCCTCATTGAGTTAGGAAGGTCATGTTTTTGACCGTTTGTCATTTGGATCATTTTTGAGGTCGTACGAGAATTTACGGTGCAATGTGCCAAATTGACTCTCGAAAGAGCGTTTCGTGTTTTGGCCTCCATTCCACCTAGATTTCGACCCTATCATTTTAGGAACATTATTGTATGATTTTTCAGCGTATTTTAATCATGACTATACGTCGGTTCAGTGTCGGTTCAGGTTGGCTCGGAGTCATGATTAAATGCGAAGTCATTAGGCGTCATAGTCGCATCTTTTGAACGTAAATTGCATAGTTGGTCATGTTTAAACTATTGCATATTTTTCATGGCACAGTTAGGTTGCAGCGAGCCTGGGGGACGATCCAATCCAATCCAGTTGGTAAAATTACAGGAATTTTCATTACGCCAGTTAATTATTTTACGTGCATTAAATAGAAAATGATTATTTTTTTTTTTGAGATTTATGCGATATGGCTTGTGGTTCATTCACTATGTGGGAGTGTTATTTTATACGGTCGCCAGTGACCGATCAGTTCAGTATGGTACCACCCGGTCACCAGTGACCGGCCAGCTCAGTTCAGTTTCAGCCTCCCCGGTAGCCAGTTACCGATCAGTTCAGCTTAGTGCAGTGGCCACAGGCGTAAAACATAATCTCAACAGAAAATTTTACCAGATATTTCAGTACAGGCTCCAAGGAGCAAATATTTTTACAGTGATTTCCAGTTCAATTATGCACGTATTATAATTGCTCAGTACAGATTATTTTCAGTATGTCTCAGGACAGGATATGTTAACTCATGCATATTTTTAATTCAGATTTTTACTCGTTACCTGTGATATATGCATGCTGAGTCTTTAGGCTCACTAGACTTGATTGTTGTAGGTACTGATGAGGCCAGGGCCGAGGGCGGGGACCAGTGAGCCAGCTTAGGTCGGCAGTAGTGGCACCCGAGGACCTCAGAGCAGCAGTTGTTATTTTTTTCGCAAACAATTTATCAATCGTTGGATATTTTTTTTTTAAATCGTTGTTGTTGGCAAAACTTTAATTTTCTTCCGCTGCAATATTTTGAAATATTGAACTTGATTCACCAGTGATTTTATTAATGAGGCCATTTAAGTTCTTTTAAAAAGAAAATTTTTAATTTTTCCGCAAATTCCCAAGCAAGGAGTTCGAGGGCCTTCACACAGCCACTCCTTGACACTGTTCTATGGGATGCCTTCCACCGCAAGTAGTGCAATACACACATGTGTAAACCTGGCTAGGACCACTCGTTCTTGGGCCACTGGAACTGGAAGAACTGCTGCCAGTTTCTTGAATTGCTTCCCTCTTGCTTTCAACCAATCTTTCTTACCACTACTGCTACCACTACTTTCGAATCTAGGAGGAGAGGTTGAAAACTGTGTAGTAAGCTGTGGAGGTCTCGGAGTCTGAACAGTATACGATGCTCCTCGCTGCTTCATCAAGCCAGCTTCAGCACCTTTCGCCCTGTTCAAAGCATCAACAAAGTTGTTGGGTCGTCCCGTATTCACCAAATTAAAAATGTCCAGATTCAAGCCGTTTATAAACTAATCGGCAACAGCTTCATCATTCTCTGCCACGTGTGGAGCAAAACGTAGCAATGTGGAGAATTTTGCAACATACTCTTCAATGTTCAATTGCCCTTGCCTCAAGTTTGCAAATTCCGCCCCCTTGTCCTTCCGATAAGACACTGGAAAGAAACGTTGATAGAACTCAGTTTTGAATACTTTTCAAGTAATTTTTGTACCTCGTTTTCAGATGCTCTCCTAGTTGTAATCCACCAATTCTGTGCAACTTCTTGTAACTGATGCCCAATAAGTTTCACTCTTCGTTCATCTGAGTAGTCAAGGGAATCAAACAACATCTCGATATCGTCTAACCAGCTTTCACAATCAACAGAATTCTCGGTGTCCTTTCAGTGTCGGTGGTCTGAATGACTGAAACCGTTTCAGCAATGTTTCCATTGGTGTAGCCGTCACATCCATAGCATCGTTGGATGTACTGCCCTGTTCTGGCACACTGACTGCTGCTCTTCGTGGAGGCATATCTGAATATCAAAAGGATTAGTTCTCAACTATATGCAGTCTGTCTCAGTCCTCCTCTGATCATCTTACCTCTAATTCAGAATCGGTTCTGATTCATTCTTTACAAGTACAATTGCAATCAACTGAAATAAATCAAGCAACCATGTACTTTCAAAGCAATAAAACATGCTTTCATGCTAGCATAGAACATACGTATAATAACAATACAATATTCTCATGCTAGTATCAATAAGTAAGTAAGGAAAATACTAAATCTACCCCACTCAACCTCTTCTATCTCAGGCTAAGAAACCTAAGGCTCTGATACCACCTGTTGTGGGGACCCGGGTGCTAACTCATTTTCTTTAATCATTGGGACTAATTGGATCAGTTGTGTATGCTAAAAAAAATTTTCTTATATATATACATCATAGCATTACTAGCCTAAATATATACAAGCATACAACAAGTTAAAGTTCTTTATTATACAAGATCAAAGGTAAAGTCTACAACACATGATCCACTTGCAAATTTATTCTAAATACAAGTCATACAACTAGTGTTTGTTGTTCTTCACTACAAGTCTAGGAATAAACCACCAGTTTCATATCTAGGCCCGGATCACCACGCTAATCACCACAAGTTCAAGCTCTTCTTGGTATTGATCATGTCCCACCTGTTGCCATGCACACATACAAACACGACAACATCCGGAAACTCCGGTGAGAATAAATCCCAGTATAAAACATGTATACATGCAATGCATAAGATCATATACAAAACATAAACCATGTATCAAGATCATGAATCATGATTTTAAGACACATTAGTGAATACAGATAAAACTGTTGACTCGACTCACATCTAAGTCTAGGGATCCCGGTGTGAATAAGACGTAACAAGTCTCCCACCTACTCTCCCAATCGGGGTGGCGATACGTATTATTCCTAGACTTCGGTCCTCTCTGTATCGAACGTCTACAATAGGAATCGATCTTCTCCTATGCAATTCGATACCACCGAACATCTAGTAACTTGGCTGCTCTGCCAAGGACTCATCTATCTCAAATTCATTTCTATAATTCAATAGACAAAATGTAAACATCTCAAAGCATAAACAATCTAGTATGTGGTTTAGGGAAACTCCAGTCCAATCTGACTCGAGTCGTATTTCCCGGTTCAACATTGATTTATACCTTTCTTTGTTCGATGTTTGGTTGGATGAACTCAATCTCAATCTTCAAAACCTTCAATACCAATCTAAAATAACATGGTTGATATGCACTATATCAATCTCTAACTCAACGTAAGAATATCAACACGCAATCTCGATACATTTCGACGGCATGACAGCGAAATCTTGATATACCGGCAATATAAATCAGATACTGCCCATCTCAATAACTTATAATCACTTAACATATCATGTCAATACCAAATCTGTACATTCTACCTCACATATAGCATGAAAAATCGACAACAATCGCATACGATAGCATTTCTTCGATCCGGTTTAAATTCTACTTATCTCAACATATCAAGAACACATCCTATGGCTCAAAATCTGATTTCCCCAACATATATTCCAATTCAAGCAAGAAAATAACAAAACGTACATCATTTAGAAGCCTATGATGCAAGGAGCAAGAATCTAAGCTCGGATTCAAAATCGGATAGTTAGATGTTGCACAACCAAGTTGTTAATATATCTTGAAGCTTGAAGGAATTTCTAAATCTTCTTTCGGTGCTTGCTGCTGGAAAATGAAAGGAATGAAGCCAATTCATATATATATCTTGCATGTAAGGGGCAAATGGCTTCACCTTAAAACAACACGTCTCGCGCATATGCGCGACCATCTCCGGCGCGTGTATGTCTCGGCAGTTCGCGCATATGCGCGCCCTCACTCAGCGCATATGCGCGAGGCCCCTCTCCATTCTTCACAACTCTCGGGTACCCTCGCGCACATGCGCGGATTCATCTCGCGCATATGCGCGACGTGCTCTGCCTGCCTCGCGCATATGCGCCCGGCGGGTCGCGCATGTGCGCGAGGTGTTCTGTCCTCGCACATAATTCGGTCTTCTTTTCGTCTATCCCGATCTGATCCGTTCCGTCTATAATCACCTCAATCTATCCATAATTTATTTCAGATTACGATAATCAAATTCTTGGGCCTTACAGCACATACTTCTCAAAGAAAAATGCTTTAATTTTTCTAGTGCAAAATTAGAGTGGATCTATCTTGTTAGTGGTGGACCTAACTTTGAAGAAAGAAGTCCATTTTGAGCAAGGAGTGGTGTTGGAAGCTTGTAGATTGTCTACCTTCAAGAGCCAAGTTGTTTACAAAAAACATCAATCCTTGTGATTGATAGGTATATTTCCTAAACACACTATGAATGTCATATTTGTGTTTATTGTATTTGCTACACATCTAAGTGTTTAGGGTGCTCGATTTCTTGTATGAAAAATATTTTGAAACTTCCGTTGCGCAAGTAAGCACCTTAAACGATCCCCTTTCAAGTGATATCAAGAGCAATGGTTACTATTTTGTGTAGCATATACATGATATTCTATTGAGGTCAATTTCTAACCGCATGAGACAAATTTTTGCACAAAAACCAAGGCCAATGAAAGGGGTATTTCGGGCAGCTCGGGCTCCCGTGGGGCTACCCATTTCGGGCAGCAAGGGCAGTCCGAGGGGTTGCCCGAACACCCCATTGAAAATAAAAAAAAAATATTTTTGCTAGTTGGCCGGAATCCGGCTACGACGATGACGACTAGGGTTTCCAAAAGTGTTTTGGAACATCAAAGTGTCATGGGCCTTGAAGTTGTTGGGCCATTAGATGAATAACACAATTTGTGAATTTAAATGAGCCAAAAATGGTTTTTGGTGAAAAATGATTTTTTTTGGGTCCTTAAGTTTAAATTTACAAAAGTTGTACATATTTTCTCATGAAATAAATAATTGAAGTTGGACTTTAATTATTTATAGTAAATTGTGATTTACAAGAAATTCGGTTATAAATAAATTAATTAGAAAGTAGACAAAAGAGTTTGTATACTTTGTTGATTTAGTTTATAATCGTGGCGGTTAGTGATTGGATCAAGACATATAATATTGGATCAATTGATTATTGTGATAATTAATTGATGGTGTGTGATATGTGATATTATAAGGATAATCAAAAGCCCAGGCCCAATTTGCTAGGTGTATTGTAACGTACCGTACTTTTTACTACTTAAAATTTGCGGAAAAATTAAAAATTTTCTTAAAAAAAGGCCAACCTTCAAAATTCGATAAAATAAACTGTTCATCCCCAAATATTGTTGCAAAAAAAGATCTCAAATGAAGTTTACTAAAAGTACTTGTTTAAAACTCATAATCGATAACATAAAATCAGAGTATTTTGGACAGTTCATGAACTCTTAAAAACTGGGCGGTCCTCGGGTCTAGCCTCCTGCTCAGTCCAAGCCAGCTCATCATTAAGATCAATTAATTAATCTGGGTCTAAAAAATTTTTTTTTAAAAAATACATGATTGCGCAATATATGATAATCAATTTGATATAAACATCGAAAGTAAAGTACAAGTCTTGTACAACATATGTTCAGATCAACTAGTGTTCAACAACTACATCAAGTGCTGAAAATCATATTTACTTCTAAGTCCGGATCTCCACGCTAATCTTTATCTCTCATCCTCTTCTTGACCCTGATCCTGTCCCACCTGTTGTCATGCACACATACAAACACAACAATAGCCGGATAACTCCGGTGAGAAATATATTCCCAGTATAAGCAACGTATACATGCAATCAAATAAACAGATATAAAAGCATGAAACAGACATCAATAACATGTATCACAATCTAAAAGACATGAATCAATATAAAACTGTAAACCAAACTCGTGACTCATAATCTCATACTCGACTATGTTCTAATCTAGGGATCCCGGTCTAACTCAGACTTTGGCATTCTGTATCGAATCTCCGCGATAGAAGTCGATCTACTTCTAAGCAACATCGATACACCAAAAGTCCAGTGTCTTGGCGGCTCTGCCAAAAACTAGGCACAGCTGCCCGAACTCTATACATGCTTTACTATAAATCAATAGACTAAGCATATCCATCTCATTAATTGCAAACATCAATGCAATAAATAAAGTATGTGGTTTTAGGAAACTCAAGTCAAATCAAACTCGAGTCGTATCTTCCCGGTTCAACATTGATTTACACATTTCTTTTGTCAATCTGACGAAGTCGAAGTCTCTAATTCGAATCTGTCATTACTCAATCTGGCAATGACAATATTGAGGGGTACAATATCAATATACAACTCAATCAATACTGGATATAATCAGAACTCAATCTAATTCTGTTTCAACGGCATAACTGCACAATCTCGATATACCCAGCAATACAGATATCAACAGATACAAATCATAACTCATAGTCGATAACAAACTCAATCTGATATCAAATCTGTATAATCTCAATCAAATCAAATCTGAAAATGATAACAATTTCATATGGTGTTTGTTCTTCGATCTGATTTCAATTATACAATGACAACAATCTCACGAACAGATAATAACAGTCATATCAAGATTCTTCCCATATCAGATTTTCAAATCATATCAAAACATAAGAAAACTTACGTCCAGTTGAAGTCGTTGTCGATAGAAACACGGTACTGAACTCGGATTGAAATTCTAACGGGCGGATCTTCGCAACTAAATTCTAGTATCAAAAGGAATCGAAGCTTTCCTAGGGATTTCTCGATCTTTTCTCTTGCCAAAGCTGAAGGAATGAAGTTATATTATATATAAGTTGCATGGTAAAGAAATGTGGCTTCATCTTCAATCTGCACGTCTCGCGCATATGCGCGACCTCCTCCGGCGCATATGCGTGAGACACTCTGTCTCGGCATTTTTCATTCCCTCAGCTCGCGTATATGAGCGTCCTCTCTTCGCGCATATGCGCGAGGTTCTCTGCCATGCTCGCGCATATGCGCGGCTCCTGGTAGCGCATATGTGCGAGGTTCTCTGCATACCTCGTGCATATGAGCCCTGCTTGGTCGCGCATATGCGCGAGGGGTTCAGTCCTCGCACATAATTCAAGTCTTCTTTTGTCTTTCTCTGTCTGTTCCTTTCCGTCTATAATCACATCAATTCATAATCAATAATCACAGATTAACAGAATAAAAATCTCGGGCATTACATTTCTCCCCCTCTAAGATCTGATTTCGTCCCCGAAATCACAGGCAATTAAATCAGATACAAGAAGGAGATATACAGAAGCTAAATAAAGAGACTTACATAAATGAAATAACTCTGGGAATTTCTGTCTCATATCTGACTCAATCTCCCAGGTAGCTTCTTCAATGCCATGACGACTCCACTGAACCTTCACAAGTGGAATAGTCTTCGTTCTGAGCTGCTTTTCTTTATGATATCGGCTTCTCAAAATAACTCAGTGTCTCATCAAGTTCTGCCTCGTCTGGCTGAAGAATATGAGACGCATTAGGAAGATACTTCCGCAATAAAGTACATGAAAGACATCATGTACTCCAGATAGAGAAGGCGGTAAGGCGAGTCAATAGGCACGATCTCCTATCTTTTCGAGAATCTCATACGGACCGATATATCGTGGAGACAACTTCCCTTTCCTGCCAAATCTGACAACACCTCTGAAAGGAGAAATCATTAGAAATACTCTGTCTCCTGCCTCAAATACCAACGGTCGACGACGAACATTGGAATATTTGGCCTGGCTGTCTTGAGCTGTTCTCATTCTCTGACGATCAGCTTCACTTTCTCTATCATATCTCGGATCATATCAGGTCCGATTTCAGGTACCTCAGAAATATCATCCCAATAAAGAGGGTATTTGCACTTCTTGCCGTACAACGCTTCAAATGGAGCCATCTCTATACTCGTCTGATTGTTGTTGTTGTACGAAAACTCACAAAATGGCAAAGAATCTTGCTAACTAGTGCCAAAATCTAGCACTACAGCTCTAAGCATATCCTCCAATGTCTGGATAGTCCGCTCTGACTGTCCGTGAGTCTGTGGATGATATGCGGTACTCAAGTGTAACTTAGTTCCTAGAGCTTGCTGCAAACTGTGCCAAAAGTGCGAAGTAAACCGATGATCACGGTCTGATACAATCGACTTCGGCACTCCATGCAATCTGACCACTTATCTGACATAAATCTCTGCCATCTGGTCATGTCTGTACGTCATCTTGTACTGGAATAAAACATGCTGATTTGGTTTATCTTTCAATCACAACCCAAATCGCATCACAACCTCGGGAGGAACGTGGTAGCTTCGTCACAAAATCCATAGAAATGTGATCCCATTTCCATTCAGGAATAGACAAGCTGTGCAACAAACCTCCTGGTTACTTTCTTTCAGCTTTCACCTGTTGGCAATTCAGACATTTTGATACAAACTCTGCAATATCTGCCTTCATCTGTTTCCACCAAAACTGTCTTTTCAAATCATTATACATCTTTCTGCCACCAGGATGAATACTGAATCGACTACTGTGTGCTTCTGACAATATCTGTCTTTTCAAATCTAAAACATCTGGCACAACGAGACGATTATTCACATATAGTACATTATCACGTACCTGATACTCTGATCGATGCCCTGTTCTGACCATCGAAATCGAGTTTTTCGCATTCTGATCAATTTTCTGAGCTTCTTTAATTCTGAAAATCAGCTCTGGTTCAACTTGAATAGCACAAAGTCTCAACGATTGACAATCTGTCTCAAATATCAATCCAGAAAAACAGCAATCTTCTATCAAATTCGAGACACCAATCGTCGATAAGGATAAAGAACATACCTTTCGACTCAATGAATCAGCTGCTGCATTAGACTTCCCCGGATAGTATTTGATTTCACAATCAAAATCTTTCGATAAATCAAGTCCATCTTCGTTGCCTCATATTCAGTTCTGATTGTGAAAACAGATATTTCACACTCTTGTGATCAGAATAGATCTCAAACTTCTCACCGTATAGATAATGTCGCCAAATTTTCAATGCAAAGACAATGGCTGCCAATTCAAGATCATGAATTGGGTAGCGAGACTCATGTGGCTTCAGTTGTCTCGAGGCATAGGCAATAACATGTCCTCACTGCATCAAAACACAACCCAATCCTCTGTGAGAAGCATCACAATATACAACAAAATTACCAATACCTGACGGGATAGTCAACACCGGAGCACTGATCAATCTCTTCTTCAATTCTAGAAAGCTGGACTCACAATCTTCTGACCAAAAAAATGGTGCATTCTTCTGCGTCAGCAGAGTAATCGTCATAGCAATACTCAAAAAATCTTTAATGAATCGACGGTAATAGCCTGCTAAACCCATAAAATTGCGTATCTCTGGCACTGATGTAATGCCCGAGACTTAATTATTGTAATCATATGTTGATTAATTGACAAGATTGTGATGAATGAAGGTTTTAGGAGTTCAAGTGACGAAGCCGGGTGTTGGTTTATTTTAAGCCAAGATGTTGAACCGAACATCTCAAGATGTTGGGCCGAACATCTCGCGCCCGAGAGGTAGAAAAGAACCGCCCGAGCGCCAATTTTACTTATTGGACAGAATGTTTGGCGCCCGAGCGGTAGAATATTACCGCCCGAGCGCCAGGAGATGATCGGCTGAGTATCTCGACAGAGACTGCCGCGCCTGAGCGGTAAGTTTTAACCGCCCGAGCGCCGAACAAGCGCCCGGGCGGAAATTCATGAGCGCCCGAGCGCGAGACGTGTTGCACCAAAGATGAGCCACTTGCCCTTGCATGCATGATATATATATATATATATATATATATATATATATACAATTGCTTTTCCCTCATTCTTTAGCAAAGAATCGAGAAAAGGTTCCGAGGAAGGACTTCGATTTATAATTGAAGATTTTGGAGATCCGTCCGTCTAAATTGAAATTCGAGTACAGCACCGAGTACCTAACGACGACAGCTACAACTGGACGTAAGTTTTGTTACGTTTGAACATGATTTAAAAATATGATGTTGTCTGAATTGAATAGGAATCATCTATGGTGTTTCTGATACAGTGGACATCGTATAATCGAAGTCAGAATGAAGAACGGACTATTTCTGTAATTGTTATAATTTTCGGAATCGATTTGACTGAGATTCGATATCAGATTTTTATTATCATTGAAATTATGAGTTATACTGGTATTGATTATGAGTTCTGGTATTATTTCTGAGATGTTGGGACTGACGGGGTTATCGAGAGTGTATTATTATGCCGTCGAAACATCCGTAAATGGATATTGATCAGATTCGATATTTGTTGAGATTATAGTGCGGTACCATATGTCGATTGACATTGATCAGATTATGTTTTGATTTGAGTATTGATCAGAACAGGTTTTGAACTGAGTTATATACTGATATTGTATTTATTCGATTGTCATTATCAGATTGGGTATGGACAGAGTTGAAGTCGGAAATTCGTCTTCGTCAGACCGAGAAGATAAAGGTATAAGTCAATGTCGTATTGGGACATCGACTCAAGTAGGATGTACTTGAGTTTTCCTTAATCACATACTTATTATTATGTTTTATGATTGTGATTATTGATTTGATTAAATGCTTGTTCTATGGAGTTATAGAAGCACGCATTAGATGAGTAATCCTGTGACAGAAGTACCTTATAGTGGCGGGATAGCCACGGGCACATTGCACGATATCACAAGATAGTGTATTGGTGATAGGACCACAGTCCATGACGGTTAGGTCGGGACACTGGATGTTTGGTTATATCGACGTGGATAGAACTGGAGTCTTTTCTATTACTGTTGGTCGATATAGGAATACCACATCTGGAAATCGGGATCCCTAGGCTAGGATTGAGTCTACTCTAAAATGTGGAGTCATGAGTTTAATTGACAGTTTATACTGAGTTATGTTCCTGATGATGGTACATGTTTAGAATAGGATTAATTCTTGATATGGGTTTATATTCTGATTTGAATACATGTTAGAAATATCTGTTATATGCTTTTAGATTGTTTTTGCATGTATACATGATTTATACTGAGAATGAAATTCTCACCGGAGTTATCCGACTGTTGTCTTGTTTGTATGTGTGCATGGCAACAGGTGGGATAGGATCAGGCTCAAGAAGAGAACGAGGCTGGACTAGATAGCGTGGAGATCCGGGCTTCGAATCAACTTAGGATTCAGCACTGACATATAGTTGAACCTAGTTGATTTCTTGTAGATAATACAAGATTTACATGTTTATGTTTAATATGTAATTTGAATTGAATTACATTACGTTTCCGCTTTGTATTTTAAAAAAAAAAAAATTAGACTGTCTATTATAATTGTTTGAATTATTCCTAAAGCCGATTAAGGAATGAATTAGCGTCCGGGTCTCCACAACAGGTGGTATCAGAGCATTAGGTTCTAGAACTGTAGGTTCTTGGACTGAGATAGAAGCTAGGGAGCGGGGTAGAAGGAGTTTCTTTCCTTGCATGTGAATGCTAGCATGTGGTTTATTATAATGTGGAATTAAATTGTATATGCTAGCACGATGTTATGTTTTACTTCCGGAAGTTACATGGCATATGATGGAATATAATGTTGAAATTACATTGTATATGCTAAGATTTCAATATATTTTTTACTATTTAGAAAGTTACATGTTACCTGAATATCTGAGTTGATTTGGTAATATGTATTATTTGAAACTGGATCAGAACCAATTCTTGATCAGAGGTAAGCTGATCAGGATTGGGATTGAGATGGATTTGTCTCCTGTTACTACTAATACTTGTGATTATCAGATATTCCTCCTAGAAGAATTCCCGAACAAGGTAGTACTTCGATTGATCCGATGGATGTGTCAGAAACTCTGATGGAAACACAGTTGATGAGATTTTAGTCGTTTTAACCGCCAATTCTGAGGGGTATTGAGGCGCCAGTCGATTGTGAGAATTGGCTAGAGGATATAGAAATGTTATTTGAATTTATTTGATTTACAGATGATTGTAGAGTTAAACTGGTTGGAAATCAACTACGGGAAGTCGCTATGAGTTGGTGGCTGGTAACCAGGGAAGCCATAGCACAGCGTGGTTCAACGATTACATGGAAAATTTTTAAATTTGAATTTTATCTAAGATTTGTACCTCTATCATACCGACAGGATAAAAGTGTAGAGTTTGCAAATCTAAGACAGGGTCAGTTGAATGTCGATGAGTATTTGGCCCAGTTTTTCACCTTGTTACATTTTTCCCCTCAAGTGGCTAGAAATGATACAGTTGTATCTGATCAGTTTATCCAAGGATTGAATCCGGTGATACACACATTGGTGAATGTGAAACAACCGAGTAACTTTGCTGATACTCTGAATCGAGCCAAAAGAGCAGAAATTTGATAGGATCAGAAATTTGATAAAGAGAATGAAACTGATTCAGAAACAAATGAAGATAGCTCGGAAATTTATATGAAATAAGCCAACGTCGGATGATGACTGTTGGTATCTGAGGCCGAGATTGTGTATTAGGAGCTATTGATTGGTATATACGGATGTTGTATAGCCAATATTTTGAGATTGATTTTATCAAAACTACTTCGAGTTATATTATGATGTTATATTTCTTGAAGTATTATTCCAGATTGAAATCAGAATCAGTAAAAGAAAGATAATTCAGAATGAAGACTATTCTGCTGTTGAAAGTCCAATAGAATTGGTAGAATATCGAAGAAGCTAACTGAGAGACAGAATCTAATATGAGACAGCAAATTTCAGACTCTTGGCTTTTGTGTATCTCCTTCTTGTATCTGATTTGATATCTAATTTGACTGCCTGTGATTTCGGGGACGAAATCATATCTAAGGGGAGGAGAAATGTAATGCCCGAAACTTAATTATTGTAATCAGATGTTGATTAATTGACAAGATTATGATGAATGAAGGTTTTAGGAGTTCAAGTGACGAAGCCGGGTGTTGGTTTATTTTAAGCCAAGATGTTGAACCGAACATCTCAAGATGTTGGGCCGAACATCTCGCGCCCGAGCGGTAGAAAAGAACCGCCCGAGCGCCAATTTTACTTCTTGGACAGAATTTTTTGAGTCCGAGCGGTAGAATATTACCGCCCGAGCGCCAGGAGATGATCGGCTGAGTATCTCGACAGAGACTGCCGCGCCCGAGCGGTAAGTTTTAACCGCCCGAGCGCCGAACAAGCGCCCGAGTGCGAGACGTGTTGCACCAAAGATGAGCCACTTGCCCTTGCATGCATGATATATATATATATATATATATACACAATTGCTTTTCCCTCATTCTTTAGCAAAGAATCGAGAAAAGGTTCCGAGGAAGGACTTCGATTTATAATTGAAGATTTTGGAGATCCGTTCGTCCGAATTGAAATTCGAGTACAGCACCGAGTACCTAACGACGACAGCTACAACTGGACGTAAGTTTTGTTACGTTTGAACATGATTTAAAAATATGATGTTGTCAGAATTGAATAGGAATCATATATGTAGTTTCTGATACAGTGGACATCGTATAATCGAAGTCAGAATGAAGAACAGACTATTTCTGTAATTGTTATGATTTTCGAAATCGATTTGACTGAGATTCGATATCAGATTTTTATTATCATTAAAATTATGAGTTATACTGGTATTGATTATGAGTTCTGGTATTATTTCTGAGATGTTGGGACTGACGGGGTTATCGAGATTGTATTATTATATCGTTAAAACATCCGTAAATGGATATTGATCAGATTCGATATTTGTTGAGATTATAGTGCGGTACCATATGTCGATTGACATTGATCAGATTATGTTTTGATTTGAGTATTGATCAAAACAGGTTTTGAACTGAGTTATATACTGATATTGTATTTATTCGATTGTCATTATCAGATTGGGTATGGACAGAGTTGAAGTCGGAAATTCGTCTTCGTCTGACCGAGAAGATAAAGGTATAAGTCAATGTGGTATTGGGACATCGACTCAAGTAGGATGTACTTGAGTTTCCCTAAATCACATACTTATTATTATGTTTTATGATTGTGATTATTGATTTGATTAAATGCTTGTTCTATGGTGTTATAGAAGCACGCATTAGATGAGTAATCCTGTGACAGAAGTACCTGATAGTGGCGGGATAGCCACGGGCACATTGCACGATATCACAAGATAGTGTATTGGTGATAGGACCACAGTCCATGACGGTTAGGTCGGGACACTGGATGTTTGGTTATATCGACGTGGATAGAACTGGAGTCTTTTCTATTACTGTTGGTCGATATAGTAATACCACATCTGGAAATCGGGATCCCTAGGCTAGGATTGAGTCTAGTCTAAAATGTGGAGTCATGAGTTTAATTGACAGTTTATACTGAGTTATGTTCCTGATGATGGTACATGTTTAGAATAGGATTGATTCTTGATATGGGTTTATATTCTGATTTGAATACATGTTAGAAATATCTGTTATATGCTTTTAGATTGTTTTTGCATGTATACATGATTTATACTGAGAATGAAATTCTCACCGGAGTTATCCGGCTGTTGTCTTGTTTGTATGTGTGCATGGCAACAGGTGGGATAGGATCAGGGTCAAAAAGAGAACGAGGCTGGACTAGATAGCGTGGAGATCCGGGCTTCGAAGCAACTTATGATTCAGCACTGACATATAGTTGAACCTAGTTGAATTCTTGTAGATAATACAAGATTTACATGTTTATGTTTAATATGTAATTTGAATTGAATTACATTACGTTTCCGCTTTGTATTTTAAAAAAAAAATTAGACCCTGTCTATTATAATTGTTTGAATGATTCCTAAAGCCGATTAAGGAATGAATTAGCGTCCAGGTCCCCACAACTGATGTCGGTCTAGGCTAACTAATCACTGCCTCAACCTTGCTAGGATAAATAGAAATACCATCTTTAGATATAATACGTCCCAGAAATACAATTGCTTCAGCCAGAATTCACATTTCGATAGCTTAGCATATAATTTCTCAGTTCCCAGAATTCTCAGTACAGTTCTCAAATGCTCAGCATGATCAATCATATTCTTGGCAGAAATCAGAATAACATTGATAAAAATAATCACAAAATCATCAAGTTATCTCTGAAACACAAGATTCATCAATCCCATAAATACAGCTGGAGCATTTGTTAAACCAAACGGCATGACTATAAACTCATAATGGCCATACCTGGTTCTGAAAGTTGTCTTCGAGATATCAGAATCTCTGACTCTCAGCTGATGATATCCAGATCTCAGATAGATCTTGGAATAAACAGAAGAACCCTGCAACTGATCAAATAAATCATCAATATGAGACAAAGGATATTTGTTCTTTACCGTAGCCTAGTTCAGTTGCCGATAGTCAATGCAGAGTCTCATTGAACCATTCTTCTTTCTCAAATAGTACTGGAGCACCCCAAGGAGAAACACTCGGTCTAATGTAACCCTTGGCCAGCAAATCTTCTAACTGCTCTTTTAATTCTTTCAATTCAATCGGTGCCATTCTGTACGGATCTCTAGAAATCGAAACTATACCTGGTACCAATTCAATGCTTAATTCTATCTCTCTGACTGGAGGCAAACCCGGAATCTCATCTGGGAAGACATCAGCAAACTCACATACCACTAGCAAATCTGCCAATGATGGGCTCGATTTCAGTACGTCTACTGAATACACAAGGAATCCCTCTGCTCTTTTCTGTAATAATTCAGTCATAGATAATGCAGATATCAAAGGAATTCTCGATCTAGAACCCTTACCATAAATTTTTCATTCATCAGCCATCTCAGGTCTGAATCTCACGATCTTCTGGAAACAATCTATGGTAGCTCTGTACTTGGTCAGCATATCGATACAAATAATGTAGTCAAAATCAGACAAGCCAAGTACAATACAATCTAACTCAATCTCATACCCATCATACTGTAGCATACAATGTTTCACAGAATTTACTGATATAAGACCTCTCCCCAAAGGTGAAGAGACAGATACTACAACAGATAATGACTCAACATGCAATGCATAAATCAATGAAAATCGTTCAGAAATAAAAGTGTGGGATGCACCCGTATCAATCAATACGTAAGCAGGATAACCACATAAAGAACAGTTACCTGCAACAACATCATATGGTGCTTCCTGCGCCTGTTCTTCAGTGAAAGCAAATACTCTGGCCTGCTGTCTCAGAGGCGGGCTAACAGTCTGGCTTCCTCCTGGCCTATGCTGTGACTGAGTAGTAGTCGATGGCTGGAAGGAGTGAACAACAGCTGATCGTCTATCAGTCTGAGCCACTGATTCAGATGATTCTGCTCCCTGAGATCCTTGGGAACCTCGCTGTGGACGCACTCTAGCAAAATGTCCCAGCTGTCTGCAGATGCGGCAACTACCAATTACTCCTTGGCATTGCTCGGTGGGATGTCTCCCTCCACAAGTTCTGCAATAGACCCTTGTAAATCTCTGGCTCTGTCGTGAACCACTGGAGCTAGATGAACTACTACCAGGCTTTTTGAACTGTTTCCCTCGAGCTTTCATATAATCTTTCTTTCCACTGCTACTACTACCACTCTCAAATCTAGGAGGGGGTTGTTGGAATGGAGTAGAAGTTTGTTGCTGTCTCGGTACTGGAGAAACATACGAAGCTCCTTTCTGCCTAATCAGGCCGGCTTCTGCTCCTTTTGCTCTATTCAGGGCATCAGCAAAATTATTCGGTCTCCCAGCATTTACCAATGTAAAGATCTCAGGATTCAGCCCATTAATGAACTGATCAGCAACAGCTTCATCATTCTCAGCAACATGTAGAGCAAATTGTAACAGAGTAGAGAATTTGGCCACATATTCTTCTATATTCAACTGACCCTGTCTCAGATTAGCAAACTCTGCCCCCTTGTCTTTCCTGTACGATACTGGGAAAAATCTCTGATAAAACTCAGTATTAAAGATTTTTCAAGTAATAACCGTACCTCTATGCTCCAACGCTCTCTTGGTTGTAAGCCACCAATTCTTTGCAACATCATGCAACTGGTGTCCAATCAGTCGAACCCTACGCTCATCTGTATAATCCAAGGAATCAAACAGCATCTCAATGTCATCGAGCCAACTCTCACACTCAACAGAATTCTCTGTGCCCTTCAAAGTCGGCGGTTTGAACGACTGAAATCTCTTCAGTAGGGTTTCCATAGGAGTTGCTGTGACATCCATCGGATTAGTTGAGGTACTACCCTATTCTGGGATTCTTCGAGGAGGCATATCTGATTATCAAAAGGGTTAGTAATCAAATCTGACAAATCTGTCTCAGTCCCCTTCTGATCATCTTACCTCTGATCAAGAATCGGTTCTGATTCATTCTCAAATCATACATGTTTCCAATCAAGTCAGATAATCAGGTAAACATGTATTAAAGCAGTTAAACATGCAGTAGTGCTAGCATGTAAAAGATGGAAAGAAAACTCAATCTACCCCACTCACTAGCTTCTAAGTCAGTCTAAGGAACCTACTGCTCTGATACAACCTGCTGTGGGGACCCAAACCTAATTCATTTTCTTAATCATCATTAGGATCAGTTAATTAATCTGGGTCTAAAATTTTTTTTTAAATACATGAGTGCGAAATATATAATAATCAATCTGATATAAACATAGAAAGTAAAGTACAACTCTTGTACAACATATGTTCAGATCAACTAGTGTTTAACAACTACATCAAGTGATGAAAATCATATTTACTTCTAAGTCCGGATCTCCACGCTAATCTTTATCTCTCATCCTCTTCTTGACCCTGATCCTGTCCCACCTGTTGTCATGCACACGTACAAACACAACAACAGCCGGATAACTTCGGTGAGTAATATATTTCCAGTATAAACAACGTATACATGCAATCATATAAACAGATATAAAAGCATGAAACAGATATCAATAACATGTATCACAATCTGAAAGACATGAATCGATATAAAACTGTAAATCAAACTTGTGACTCATAATCTCAAACTCGACTCTGTTCTAATCTAGGGATCCCGGTCTAACTCAGATTTGGCATTCTGTATCGAATCTATGTGATAGAAGTCGATCTACTTCTAAGCAACATCGATACACCAAAAGTCCAGTGTCATGGCGGCTCTGCCAAAGACTAGGAATATCTGCCCGAACTCTATACATGCTTTACTATAAATCAATAGACTAAGCATATCAATATCATGAATTGCAAACATCAATGCAATAAATACAGTATGTGGTTTTATGAAACTCAAGTCAAATCAAACTCGAGTCGTATCTTCCCGGTTCAACATTGATTTATACCTTTCTTTTGTCAATCTGACGAAGTCGAAGTCTCGAATTCGAATCTGTCATTACTCAATCTGGCAATGACAATATTGAGGAGTACAATATCAATATACAACTCAATCAATACTGGATATAATCAAAACTCAATCTAATTCTGTTTCAACGGCATAACTGCACAATCTCGATATACCCAGCAATACAGATATCAACAGATACAAATCATAACTCATAGTCGATAACAAACTCAATCTTATATCAAATCTGTATAATCTCAATCAAATCAAATCTAAAAATGATAACAATTTCATACGGTGTCTGTTCTTCGATCTGATTTCAATTATACAATGACAACAATCTCACGAACAGATAATAACAGTCATATCATGATTCTTCCCATATCAGATTTTCAAATCATATCAAAACATAAGAAAACTTACGTCCAATCGAAGTCGTTGTCAATAGAAACACGGTACTGAACACGGATTGAAATTCTAATGGGCGGATCTTCGCAACCAAATTCTAGTATCAAAAGGAATCGAAGCTTTCCTAGGGATTTCTCGTTTTTTTCTCTTGCCAAAGCTGAAGGAATGAAGTTATATTATATATAAGTTGCATGGTAAAGAAACGTGGCTTCATCTTCAATCTGCACGTCTCGCGCATATGCGCTACCTCCTCCGACGCATATGCGCGAGACACTCTGTCTCGGCATTTTTTATTCCCTCAGCTCGCTCATATGCGCGTCCTCTCTTCGTGCATATGCGTGAGGTTCTCTGCCATGCTCGCGCATATGCGCGGCTCCTGGTCGCGCATATGACGCGCATATGCGTGAGGTTCTCTGCCATGCTCGCGCATATGCGCCGCTCCTGGTCGCGCATATGCCCGAGGTTCTCTGTCTGCCTCGCGCATATGCGCTCTGCTTGGTCGCGCATATGCGCGTGGGGTTCAGTCCTCGCACATAATTCAAGTCTTCTTTTGTCTTTCCCGGTCTGTTCCTTTCCTTCTATAATCATATCAATTTATAATCAATAATCGCAGATTAACAGAATAAAAATCTTGGGCATTACAGTCCCCACCTCCCGTCTCGTCAAATGCATCCTCACCTGCATCGATCAAGTCTAGTGAGTCTAAAGACTCAACACATATAAACTGGAAGTAGCGAGTAATACGTAATAAAATCACATGCGACTTTAAAATAGATCATACATGCCGGAACTTTAACATGCGTACATGAGCTTCAACTTACGTACATACATAGACGTGCCATAACGTGAAATTTTTCTTAAACATGCTTGCATACTTGTACATACATGAACATATATAAACTTCATCATTTTGCGTAGAGGCATGTTTCAAAGCAACTGACCCATACATAAATACGCCTGATCAGACTAAACCACGGTACTGGGCTGAAATGGAAGATCCACTGCCACATAAATGAGATCCCCGTTCATGCTTTAATGGGTGGATTGGTCCCCGTTCATGCTTTAACACTTTCCAATCCTGATCTAAACTCGTTCATGCTTTAAAGGGGTGGATTGGTCCCTAGTCATGCTTTACCGCTTTCCAATCCCATACATAATTGGTCACAAAACATTTAGTATGCCTCAAAAACTTGAAATATTTTCTTTGCACATCAAACATACTTACTTGGCGTTGAGGGATTCATTGGATCTCGCTTGGGGCCGCTGCTGCACAAACTAACATGAGTTTGAAATACTTAACTTGCATAACTTAGACTTAGGTACTCAAGCTCACCACCGAAGTGAATAAGTAGCTTATGACATTCTAGTTCCCTCGGGACTTGACCTCTTTTAATCATCGTACTAACCATTATCTTGAACCCCAAAACAAAACCTGATGTGAATTCTAATTGTTTTCCCAAAATATGAAGTACACGGACCCCGTGCCCGGGTCCGTGTATGGGTCCGTGTAGGTTCGCAAAAGAAATGCTCGAAAAGAAGTAAGGACACGGACCCCGTGGTAGGGTCCGTGTAGGCTCGCAAATTTGACACTTCAAAGGAAACAAAGGCACAGACCCCATGCCAGGGTCCGTCAAAGGGTCCGTGTAGGCTCGGTACGCGTGAACCAACGAAAATTCATATACTCAAGGCTTATTTCTCCAACTCGATCATCCCGACCATGAATCGACACCTCGAGACCCCTCCTAGGATACTATAACCTTGAATCCAAACCCATACGAACACCCCCAAACAACGACATCCAACCTACGACACAATACAACTCAAAAATACGAAAATTGACATCAAATCGTTCCTACAACTTCTAATGAGTTCAAGTGCCTATCGACACTAACCGGCATATCAAATACCAACCCAACATCATACTAAACATACCTAAATGCAACAATGATGACCCGTCGATCCTCAACGAAGTCTGCAACTGTTGGGACCCGAACCTAATTCGTCTTCTTAATCATTATTAATAATCAATATAACAATTAAGAAATGTGGGACATAAATTTTTTTGTTTAAAATACAAGTGCGGAAACGTAATGTACTCAATCTGATATACATGTCAATACAAAAGTACAAGTCTTGTACAACATTTATTCATCTCAAACTAAAGTTCAGCCACTATCTCAAGTACTAAAAATCAATCTATTCTAAGTCCGGATCTCCACGCTAATTGTAATCTCTCATCCTCTTCCTGATCCTAATCATGCCCCACCTGTTGTCATGCACATATACAAACAAGACAACAGTCGGATAACTCCGGTGAGAAATACATCTCAGTATAAACAATGTAAACATGCAGTCATATAAAAGCATATATAAAAGCATGAAATACATATCCATATCATGTATCAAATCAGAAGACATGTATCGATATAAAGGTGTAAATAAAACTCTGGACTCGTCATCTCAGACTCGACTCATTTCTAATCTAGGGAATCCCGGTTCCTGGACATTGGTACGATATACCGAATTTCAGCGATAGGAATGAATCAACACCTAAGCGACATCGATATAAACCAAACATCCATTGTCTTGGCGAATCAGCCGAAGACTTGGCACATCAGCCAATAACTAGGCACATCAGCCCCTGACTCAACACATGCTCTGCTATAAATCAATAGATTAAGCATACTAATCTCAGGAATTGCAAATATCAATGCAATAACCATTCAGTATGTGATTTAGGGAAACTCAAGTTAAATCTAACTCGAGTTGTGCAATCCCAAATGAACATTGATTTATACCTTTCTTTCTTTCAAACTGACTCTGTCGATGTCTCGGATTCAATGCCTGTCAATACTCAATCTGGAAATGACAATATCGAGGGTATCATATCAATATACAACTCAGATCAATACTGGATATAATCAGAACTGAATCAAATTATGTTTCAACAGCATAACTGTACAATCTCAATATACCCAGCATTACAAATCAACAGACATCAATTCCTACAACTCATAGTCAATAACGATACAAATCTGATATCATATCTCAATCTAATCAACTCTGAAAATCATAAAAATTTCATACGGTATACGTTTTTCAATCCAGGTTTCGATTATACGATGTCTAACATATCAGAAACACCATATATGAATCATATCTGATTCCTTCAATAGCATAATTTCAAATCATCATAGAACATAAGAAAACTTGCGTCCAGTTGAAGCTCTCGTCGATAGGAACACAGTACTGAAGTCGGATTGAAATTCTGACGGGCGGATCTTGCACAAACTTCAAATTCTTAAAATAAAAGGCGTAAGGATTTTCAACAACTTTTCTGAAGCTTTTCTCGATTCCCCTCTTGCCGTCCAACTGAATGAAGGAGTTATATATATATCTTGCATGTTAAGGGGCAAATGGCTTCCTATTTGCCCAACACGTCTCGCGCATATGCGTGGCCTCAACCGGCGCATATGCGCGAGACCTACTGGTATCGGCAATGATCTTCTCGGCAGCTCGCGCATATGCGCGCACCTCTTCCGCGCATATGCGCGAGGTACTTCACAACTCTCGGGCACCCTCGCGCACATGCACGGATCCATGTCACGCATATGCGCGAGGTTCTCTGCCTGCCTCACGCATATGCACCCGGCGGGGTCGCGCATATGCGCGAGGGCTTATCCTCGCACATAGATCAATCTTCTTTTCGGCTCTCCCAGGTCTGATCCGCTCCGTCTATAATCACATCACAATTATCAACAATATATCGGATTATAGTAATCAAAATCTCGGGCATTACAGCAACAATAACACTTCAAGAACACATCAATAACATAATTTTTCAGAAAATGCAGTTTGAGCAGTCCCACAAAAATGATCATATCTCACTCAATTTTTATCCAAATATTTCGAATTTTATATTAAATCAAAGGTATCAAAAATTTCTACATTTCTTACGTTGGAAGTTTTCCCAAAATCTCGACCGAAAAAATCGCAGTTTTTAAAAGATCAGTAAAAACGAGATTTGACATTCCAAAAATGGTTTCAAAAGTGATTCAAACATGATTGCTCAAACTTCTACACATCACACATGTATTTTCTCGCATAAAAACATTGCAAAACATAATATGACTAGATCGACGCAGGAAAAACTGAATATACATGCCTTTTGATATTTAAAACTTACGATACGGCGATACCATAGTGGAGACGGAGCGAGGCTTGATCCGGGACGAACGTGGCATTATTTTATTGCAATAAAATTCACCGAAAACTTGCTAGAAAATCGAATGGAAGGGACGGCTGCTATTCTTGCAAAGAACCCTAGTTTCCTCCTCTCAAAAATAATAAAATCTGAATTGTGATAGTGTGTGTGTGTTTTGCCGATTTCTAGTGGTATCAGCTGCTCAGATACCAACTGAAACGTCTGCTTATTCGTTTACTTAAAAAGTACTAGAAAATTTTTTATATATATAAACATTCGATTTTCGGCCATGACATATAACACATAAAAATATTTTTACAAAATATTTTGCCTCTTTTAAAATAAATCAACCAACCAACATTTTAAAATTATAGCCGATACTATAACCCCTCAAAAACCACTCATAACATAAATAAAATTCGTAAAAATATCTTTAACAACACTTAAAACCATGAATCATAACTTGTGCGGAAAACTAGCGTCGGTCCTCGGGTTATGTGCACCTCCAGTTCAGTCAGATCAACCATCAAGACCTCCAAAAACATTAACATAAAAATCACATGCATCAATCACACCTAGTGAGTCTAAAGACTCAACACGTCATATCCTTGATAACAAGTAATACGTAATACAGTTAACATATAACAGTGAAAAATACTTGTACTTAAAATATCATTTTCATGAAGATGCATAAACTTAAACATTTTCGTAAACATTTTCATGATGCATAAAAACATTTTCATAAAAACATAAACATACTCATATTCATATTCGTATTCATATTCATATGCATATCCATATTCGTATCCATATTCATATTCGTATCCATGTTCGTATTTGTTGAATTCAGATCGTGATTGTGACTCGTATTCTTGATCGTATTGGGCGATGGATCCATCTAAAGAAACCACAGTACTGGGCGACGGGGACACCAGCGACACTCTCACCCGTCAACTGGGCCTTGGCCAACGTATTAACATATTCGTATTCGTATCATGTATTCGTATTCGTATTTGTATTCTAATCAATGGAAACACGATCGTCTGGCTCCCACTAGGACCATAACCCTCACGATATTTCCAACATATTTAGTAGTCACAATCCCTTCACGTCCTTCAAAATGTTATCATCACTTAACAAAAACATGCATATAATATCATTCTTATTTTGAAACCAAGCATGCAACATGTCTTTTAAATGCCCATATTCAAATCATAAAAATCATAACTTAACATATTAAAAATCATAAACATCTATGAACATTTTTAAAATAAACATTTTAACACCATAAACGTTTAAAGTAAACATTTAAAATAAATGTTTTAGCATATTAAATCATAAACATTAAACATATTAACGTCTTAAAAATTCATAAACATTTAAAATTGACATATTAACATTTTAACATCCATAATCATTGAAAATAATCATATTAACATATAAAACAGCATTCAGGACACTGCCATGACGTTTACTAATTTTTAGGTGTAAAAAGACAGTTTTACCCCTGAACGTATAATTTCTCGTTTTTGACATTTTATTAATTTCATTGACTCTAACATGTCCCAAATAATTATTTAAGCCTATATGAATTTTCTCATATTTTTATTTAGCTTAATTCGATGACTTTAAAATAAATCTTTAAATGTAACGTATTAATGCGTTTTAATCCCGAATTAAATCAAACCTTAATATAAAATTCCCAAATTGAAAAATTAGACTTCTAATAATTATTTAAGCTTAAAGATAATTTTTCATAATTTTATAAAGCTTAAAACTAGGCGTTTCAATTAACTCGTTAATTAGCGTTTCGTGCGGCGATTAAATCCCGAATAAATCCAAAACTCGTTATTTTGATCCCAAAATTTAAAAATAACCTTTTTATGATTTATTCTACCCTTCCAAGTCATGAGACACACCCGTGGACCCATGGATTTAATTTTTAGTTCTTAAATCTCGTTTTTGACCCTTAACCGAACACACCGAGCCATCTCCTAATTTACTCGAGCCACGCCCGAGCCACCTTGAGCCAAAACCTAGCCAACCCATCTAGGGACCCTATTGTGCAAGCCTAGCCCGAAAAACCAGCCTTGGCTTGCCCAAAATACTTCTGAAACTTGGCCCAATATTTTGGATGTGTTCGTGTATTTGTGTCCTAAGTGTAATAGGTTTCCTAGCTGCCTTGGGACACTACCAGCCCTTAACCATTGAGCACCCATGACCCTTACTGACCCTAGACCACTCCCAGACCCGAGCCACCCCCAGCCCAAGCCCCTGAGCCATGCACAAGCCGCCTGAAGAATCCAGCAGCCTGCGCGTCTATGGCATCCTTCACGTTCTTAAGCTTTTGCTCGGCCCTCCCTAGACCAAACCATACCAGCCCTGTCCCAATCCTGGACCACCCTCTCGAGACCCTAAAGGACCAGCCTGGCTCACCCAAACCAGCCGCGAGCCGCCCCCCAGCTGACCTCTTACCCTGCGCGCTTTGGAAGAGTCCCTGCACTAACGGACTCTTCCTTGCTCACTGCCCCTTGAGTCCTAGCCATGCTAGGACCCTACCAGCCCTCAAACCTGACCCTCCTCGAGCCCCAGCCAGCCCTGGCCAAGCCCCGTGACCCCATGCATAGAAACCGAGCCATAGCATGAAGAAGAAGCCAACCCAATCCCACGGTTCTCCTCTGATTTGGTGCCTAGGGTTTCCAGCCATGTTTCTATTCCTTGTGCAGCCTTTTGGTGTGTTATTGGACCCCTTAAACTTGCATGAAACATGACCCTAACATCTCCTAATCATGGCATCCCCTTAGATACATGAAATTCATGGTTTTTGGATCAAAATTCATGTTTTAAAAATCACCCTAGATACATGTGCGAAAATATGTCAAGGTGTTCTTGTTTTTCATCTAATTTCAAACAAAAATAAATAATATGGAGTGATGATGAGTAAAAGGAGAATATGGTGTGCCTTTGCGTATTTTACGCACGAAAAAACGTTGACGATTTGCGAAGAACGGCGACGAACGACTTTGGCTTGATTTTTCCTTAAGCTTTCTCAATTATTTCTTCTTCAAATTGTGGTGTTGGGTGCCGTGTATTTGGTGGGGTTTGGGAGACAAAATTCTGATTTGAGCCGTGTGATAGTGGGAAGGGTTTGGGGTGTTTAACATTTTAAATACTAATCAAATCTCTAAGCAAGACTTTAGGCCCATTAGGTAGATAAATAGGCCCAATAGTGCTTGATTAGACTTTAATTAAAAATATAAAAATAGTTTTGTTAAAATAAGTTTGTGAATTTATTAGCCGGGTGGCCAAAAAGTTTGCATTTTTAATGAAAACCCAACACAGATAAAATTTATGTCCAGGCGTATAAAATCCCCTCAAAACTCCATATTTTTTTTAATAAAGAAAAAAACATCACCCTTAATTAAAATAATTAAAAACAATTATTTAATAAAAATATTTTCTATTTTTCAGCCCTCGGTCTCCGTTCCTCGATCGCAACTCGAATAACCTTTAAAAATACATTTTAATGCAATCATGTAGAAAATATATTTTAAACATGTAAATATGCATAACATAATTAATTCATGCAATTAAAACATTTAATTAAAATGCACAAAGAATTTAATAACTCAAATGCATGTGGTTCGCGCGGACCTTTAAATTTTCAGGGCGTTACAAATATGGCACTATTTTCTTGCAATAAAATTCACCGAAAACTTGCTAGAAAATCGAATGGAAGGGGCGGCTGCTATTCTTGCAAAGAACCCTAATTTCCTCCTCTCGAAAATAATAAAATCTGAATTGTGATAGTGTGTGTGTGTTTTGCCGATTTCTAGTGTGTGAAAAAGTGTGTGTGTGTTTAATAGAAATTAGGGGAATAAAATTGCTTAATTAGTAATTAACAATTAATTTAAAAATACTAACTCTCCCCTAATTATAATTAAATCTCTAAATTTAAAACAACTTGCACAAGTCTCAAAACTTTTAAAAGTTTAAAGATCATAAAATACTATATAAATAATTTGGGTTTTAAAAATGATAAAACCAAATATATTATTTAAAATGTCTCATCCTTAACTTAAAATAAAACACTACGTTTAAAATTGTCAAACTCGTCGCAGGTCTCTTTTCCTCGATCTCGCGTCAAATAATCGCCTGAAATATGAAACTTGAGAAAATATTTTAAAGTGCATCACCTAACATTAAAATAATGCAATTAAATAAATCATGCATTACTAAAAATCATTTTAAATTTAAATAAATTATTTAACAATTAAATAAATGCATGGGTTTTACGTGTACTGATTTTGGGCTCTACAATTCCTCCCCCACATATATAAATTTCGTCCTCAACAATAAATCTTACCAAATAACTCTAGGTAGCGGATTCTCATATGTGCCTCGGTCTCCCAAGTGACTTCCTCCACTGCTTGATTCAGCCACCGGACTTTGACCAACTTGGTCACCTTGTTCCGAAGTCTGCGCTCCTATCTGTCTAGGATTTGGACGGGTCTTTTCTCATATGACAGGCCTGGAGCAAGCTGTAATGTTTCATAGCTCAACACATGCGAATGATTTGATAGGTACTTTCTCAGCATCGAAAGATGGAACACATTGTGTACCCCGGCCAGATTCGGTGGGAGGGCAACACGATAAGCTAGTGTCCCAACTCTATCAAGAATCTCGAACGGTCCAATAAACCTCGGACTCAGCTTGCCTCTTTTCCTAAATCTCATAACACCCTTCGTAGGTGCTATCTTTATAAAAACGTGCTAACCTACGGCAAACTCGAGATCTCTCCTCTTCTTATCACCATAACTCTTTTGGCGACTCTAGACGGTCTTCATTCTGTCTCGGATCTTGACCACCACATCTGCAGTCTGTTGAACTATCTCTGGACAAAGTTCTTCTCTCTCTCCGACTTCATCCCAATAAATCGTCGATTTGCACTTCCTCCCATACAATGCCTCGTAGGGAGCCATACCAATAGATACTTGGAAACTGTTGTTGTAGGTAAACTCCACTAGAGGTAGTTTTGATTCACAACTCCCTTGGAAATCGATTATACAGGCTCGCAATAAATTTTCCAAAACCTGAATCACTCGCTCAGACTGGCCATCTGTCTGCGGGTGAAAAGATGTACTGAAAAGCAACTTCGTCCCCATGGCTGCATGTAAGCTCTTCCAGAAGGACGACGTAAACCTCGGGTCCCTGTCGGACACAATAGAAACTGGGATTCCGTGCAAACGGACTATCTCCCTGATATAGAGCTCCGCATACTGCGTCATGGAGAAAGTTGTCTTCACTGGAAAAAAGTGCGCTGACTTGGTAAGTCAATCCACTATAATCCAAATAGCATTGAATCCTCTGACTGACTTCGGTAACCCAACCACGAAGTCCATGGTGATATTCTCCCATTCCCACTCGTGGATAGGGAGTGATTTAAGCATCCATGCTGGCCTCTGATGTTCTGCCTTCACTTGTTGACAAGTCAGACATTCAGACACAAATCGGCGGATGTCTCTCTTCATCCCTGGCCACCAATACAAAATTTGCAAATCCTTGTACATCTTGGTACCTCCTCGATGAATAGAATACGGAGATGCATGTGCCTCTGTCAAAATATCCTCTCTGATCGAATCAACACTATGCACCCACATTCGACCTCTGTATCTCGCAATACCATCGGACACTGTGTAGAGTACACTGCCCTTGGCTTCATCTTTCAGTCTCCATTTCTATAACTGTTCATCTTAAGACTGTCCTGCACGGATTCGGTCTAGTAAGGAAGACTGAACTGTCAAATTAGACAGCTTAGGAGCTCTGCCCTTAGGATAAACCTCTAGCCCAAATCTCTCAATCTCTGACTGAAGAGATCTCTGTACTGACAGTTGTGCTACGACTGCGACTTTACGGCTCAAGGCATCTGCCACAACATTAGCTTTCGCTGGATGGTAGTTAATTTCACAATCTTAGTCCTTTAACAACTCCAACCACCGTCTCTGTCTCATATTTAGCTCTTTCTGTGTGAAGAAATACTTGAGACTCTTGTGATCAGTAAATACCTGGCATTTCTCGTCGTACAAGTAATGTCTCCAAATCTTCAATGCAAAGACAACGGCGGCTAATTCTAAATCATGAGTCGGATAATTCTTCTCATGCACCTTCAACAGTCTGGAAGCATAAGTTATCACAGACCATGCTGCATCAACACTGCGCCTAACCCAAGCTTAGATGCATCGGTGTATAGCACAAAATCTCCTTGCCCTGTTGGCATGGATAACACTGGCGCTGAAATGAGAGCTTGCTTCAAGGTATCAAAGTTCCTCTGACATTCATCACTCCACTCAAATTTAGCATTTTTCTTAGTCAGTGAAGTGAGCGGCACTGCTATCAACGAAAATCCCTGAATAAACTTACGGTAGTAACCGGCTAAACCCAGAAAACTGCGGATCTCTGAAGCATTCTTCGGTTCAACCCAATCCTTAACAGCCGCTACCTTAGTTGGATCCACCTCAATACCGCTGCTAGTTATTATGTGACCCAAAAACGCTACCTTCTCCATCCAGAATTCACACTTACTGAACTTTGCAAGTAAATTGCGACCCTGCAGGATCTGCAAAACTAACCTCAAATGCTGGCTGTGCTCCTCATGGCTCTTCGAGTAGATTATAATATCGTCGATGAATACTATGACGAATTGATCAAGGTAAGGCTGAAATACTTAGTTCAAGAGGTCCATGAAAATAGCTGTAGCATTCGTCAGTCCAAATGGCATCACTAAGAACTCGTAATGCCCATACCTGGTTCTTAAAGTTGTCTTATGAACATCGGCGTCCTTCACCTTCAGCTGGTGGTACCCTGATCGAAGATCTATCTTAGAGAACAATGTAGCTCCCTGCAACTGATCGAACAAGTTCTCGATCCTAGGAAGTGGGTATTTATTCTTGATCGTTACCTTGTTCAATTATCGATCATCGATACACAGCCTCATGCTCCCATCTTTCTTCTTTACGAAGAGAACTGGTGCGCCCCATGGTGAGAAACTAGGGCGGATGAATTCCTTGTCAAGGAGCTCCTGAATCTGCTGTTTGAGTTCTAGCATCTCAGCTAGAGCTAAACGGTACGGTGCCTTGGAGAATGGCACTGTGCCTAGCATAAGATCAATGACGAACTCCACCTCTCTTTCTGGTGGAAGGATTGTGACGTCATCTGGAAAGACGTCAGGGAAATCTCTGACCATTGGTACATTAGTTATAGATGGAGTGGGTACGTCAGGTACGGAAACAACGCTGGCCAATAAAGCCTGACACCCTTTGTGAATGAGTCTTCGCGCCTGCATGCAAGAGATCATGCGAGGAAAACTCCTCCATCTAGCCGGCTCAAAGAGAAACTGCTCCATACCCAAAGGTCTTACTAACACCGACCTTTTCTGGAAGTCGATAAGAACTCGATTCTTCGTCAGTCAATCCATCCTCAGAATGATATCAAATTCTGGCATGGAATACACAATCAAATCGGCGTACACTATGTGGCCCTGCAGTTCCAGATCGATGTCTCTGACCACGCTAGTAGCTGACAATTCTTCCCCTGATGGGACTGTCACTGAGTAGCTCACGTCGAGTCCAATAGACTTGACATCCAGGTGACTAGCGAACGTCTCCTAAATAAAGGAGTGGGTTGCTCCTGAGTCTATCAGGGACTTCGTGGCTAGTCTCTTTATGAATATATTTCCTGAGAGACGTTAGCACAACACAAAACCTATCTCCTCAAAATTCTAACCTTAATCTCAGGCATAGAAGAAATTTATATCGCATGACACCCAAAAATATTACTAGCACACTAATAAACCCAAATGAAATTCCAACACATGCATGGCAAAGTAAAACGATGCTTAATAACGTCAATAACGTCGTGTCTGGGTTCGTCTCCTGAGCATGCATGGCGAATACTCTTCTTTGTGTAGGTTGCCTCCACTGTGGGCACTCCTTCAGCATGTGGTCACTCGCTCCGCACTTGAAACATTTACCTGACCCATACAAACATTGTCCCGGGTGCTGGCGGTTGCACTTCGGGCACATCGGGTGCTCCCCCGGCCTCTGTGGCGCCTTCTGCTGTGGCATAGGACCCTTGCCCTTTGGCGGTCCCTAATAAGGCTTCTTTCCTGGATGCCCCTGGAACGGCCTCTTAAACTGAGGTCGCTGCTGCTGCTGCTGTGGAGCCTGATAGGGCCTCTTTCCCTGCCTGTCAGCCTCAATATCCCTCTGATCCTGCTCCGCCGCCAAAGCTCTAGACACGGCAACTGTGTAAGTAGTAGGACCAGCTACTCGGACATCTCGGCGCAAGATCGGCCGCAACCCATCCATGAAATACCTCAATTTTCCCTGGGCATCATTATCTATCAGGGGCACAAAGTGACACCTCCTTTCAAACTTCCTGACAAATTCTGCAACACTGCTGTCTCCCTGTCGCAGTGTCATGAATTCCCTGTTCAGTCTGGATCGTACTTCTTCAGTGAAGTACTTGGAGTAGAATACCTCCTTAAAGCCATCCAAAGAAAGGGTCTGCAAGTTCGCTGCCACGGACGCTCTCTCCCACCGCAGTCTGGCGTCCCCGGTCAGTAGAAATGTGGCACACTTGACCCTATCTGCATTTTGCAACTCCATAAAGGCAAAAATCACCTCGATAGATTTAATCCATCCTTCGGATATCATCTGGTCAGTGGTCCTCGAAAACTCCTTTGGGCTCATCCGCCTGAACCTCTCGTATATCGCTTCTGGTCTGGGCCTAGCCCCTGCATCCACCGTCGCCTGGTTCCCCGCAAACTGTGCGAAGAACTGAGTCATTCCTGCAAGCATCTGTGCTTGCATATCTGGCGGTGGAGGAGGTGGACCGTCTCTTCCCTCCTCTCGAGCCTCTCTATCTTCATCCCTAGCTTCCCGGTATGCGTCTAGGAGGCATGCTGTTCCAAAAATTTACCCAACACGTAAACCCCATATGCATGAACATGATATCAATAGTATAAGATGCACGTAAATCGAACTTAAAACATGGACATGATGAAATCATGACTTAATGATTAGTACATAACATAACTCAAAACTTTAAAACTTATAGACTTGAGGTGTGACTTCGTGAGCTTCTTGCGTCTAGCAGTAGGCATAACCCTTTACAAGAACACCGCTGTGATACCAACTGTAACGTACCGTACTTTTTACTACTTAAAATTTGCGGAAAAATTAAAAATTTTCTTAAAAAAAAGGCGAACCTTCAAAATTCAATAAAATAAATTGGTCATCCCAAAATATTGTTGCAACACAAGATCTCAAATGAAGTTTACTAAAAGTACTTGTTTAAAACTCATATTCGATAACATGAAATCAAAGTATTTTGGACAGTTCATAAACTATAAAAAACTGGGCGTTCCTCGGGTCTAGCCTCCTGCTCAGTCCAAGCCAGCTCCTTTGTCCCCACCTCCCGTCTCCTCAAATGCATCCTCACCTACATCGATCAAGTCTAGTGAGTCTAAAGATTCAACACGTATAAACTGGAAGTAGTGAGTAATACGTAATAAAATCACATGCGACTTTAAAATAGATCATATATACCGGAACTTTAACATGCGTACATGAGCTTGAACTTACATACATACATAGACGTGCCAAAACGTGAAACTTTTCTTAAACATGCTTGCATACTTGTACATACATGAACATACATAAACTTCATCATTTTGCGTAGAGACATGTTTCAAAGCAATTGACCCATACATAAATACGCTTGATCAGACTAAACCACAGTACTGGGCTGACATGGAAGATCCACTGCCACATACATGAGATCCCCGTTCATTCTTTAACGGGTGGACTGGTCCCCGTTCATGCTTTAACGCTTTCAAATCCTGATCTAAACCCATTCATGCTTTAACGGGGTGGATTGGTCCCTGGTCATGCTTTACCGCTTTCCAATCCCATACATAATTGGTCACAAGACATTTAGCATACCTCAAAAACTTGAAATATTTTCTTTGCACGTCAAACATACTTACTTGGCGTTGAGGGATTCGTTGGATCTCGCTTGGGACCGCTGCTGCACAAACTAACATGAGTTTGAAATACTTAACTTGCATAACTTAGACTTAGGTACTCAAGCTCACCACCGAAGTGAATAAGTAGCTTATGATATTCTAGTTCCCTCGGGACTTGACCTCTTTTAAACATCGTACTAACCATTATCTTAGACCCCAAAACAAAACCTGATGTGAAGTCTAATTGTTTTCCCAAAATATGAAGTACACGGACCCCGTGCCCGGGTCCGTGTATGGGTCCGTGTAGGTTCGCAAAAGAAATGCTCGAAAAGAAGTAAGGACACAGACCCCGTGCTAGGGTCTGTCTAGGGGTCCGTGTAGGCTCGCAAATTTGACACTTCAAAGGAAACAAAGGCACGGACCCTGTGGCAGGGTCCGTCGAAGGGTCCGTGTAGGCTCGGTACGCGTTAACCAACGAAAATTCATATACTCAAGGATTATTTCTCCTAACTCGATCATCCCGACCATGAATCGACACCTCGAGACCCCTCCTAGGATACTATAACCTTGAATCCAAACCCATACGAACACCCCAAAACAACGACATCCAACCTACGACACAATACAGTTCAAAAACACGAAAATTGACACCAAATCGTTTCCTAAGACTTCTAATGAGTTCAAGTGCCTATCGACACTAACCGGCATACCAAATACCAACCCAACATCATAATAAACATACCTAAATGCAGCAATGATCACCCGTAGATCCTAAACGAAGCCTGCAACAATAACACTTCAAGAACACATCAATTACATAATTTTTCATAAAACGCAGTTTGAGCAGTCCCATGAAAATGATCATATCTCACTTAATTTTTATCCAAAAATTTCAAATTTTATATCAAATCGAAGGTATCGAAAATTTCTATGTTTCTTACGTTGAAAGTTTTCCCAAAATCTCGACCGAAAAATCGCAGTTTTTAAAAGATCGGTAAAAACGAGATTTGAGATCCCAAAAATGGTTTCAAAAGTGATCCAAACATGATTGCTCAAACTTCTACACATCACACATGTATTTTCTCGCATAAAAACATCCAAACACATAATATGACTAGATCAACGCAGGAAAAACAGAATATAAATGTCTTTTGATATTTAAAACTCACGATACGACGATACCGAAGCGGAGACGGAGCAAGGCTTGTTCCGGGACGAACGTGACATTATTTTCTTGCAATAAAATTCACCGAAAACTTGCTGGAAAATTGAATGGAAGGGGTGGCTGCTATTCTTGCAAAAAACCCTAGTTTCCTCCTCTCAAAAATAACAAAATCTGAATTGTGATAGTGTGTGTGTTTAATAGAAATTAGGGGAATAAAATTGCTTAATTAGTAATCAACAATTAATTTAAAAATACTAACTCTCCCCTAATTATAATAAAATCTCTAAATTGAAAACAACTTGTACAAGTGTCAAAATTTTTAAAAGTTTAAAGATCATAAAATACTACATAAATAATTTTGGTTTTAAAAATGATAAAACAAAATAAATTATTTAAAATGTCACATCCTTTAACATAAAATAAAACACTACGTTTAAAATTTCCAAACTCGTCGTCGATCTCTTTTCCTCGATCCGGCGTCGAATAATCGCCTGAAATATGGAACTTGAGAAAACATTTTAACATGCATCACCTAACATTAAAATAATGCAATTAAATAAATCATGCATAACTAAAAATTATTTTAAATCTAAATAAATGATTTAATAATTAAATAAACGCATGGGTTTTACGTGTACTGATTTTGGCTCTACATATATGCTAGGATATTTTGTGTTGAATGATTGTAATAATTATCAATTTATAAATGGGCTTGGTTTATGGCTCGTTCCCACCCCATGAAATGTATCCTTATTTGCCGTTGATATTTATTTGTAAATATTAGTATAGTGGAAGATCAAGATTGGAAGATGGTGGTCTTGATGATTATGAAGATCGAAGACATGTAAATATTGGAGGCTTATGTAAAAGTTGCATTTGCATCCCATGTATTTCTCTAGGATTGGACCTAGGCTCGTGCTTAGCTCACACGGGGCATTAGTATTGGGGCAATTGATCATCCTTGTTTAGTTTACTGTTTATAATATATGCATGATATGTTATAAAGAATGAGTATGTGCGTTACTATTATGATAACAAAGTTGCATGAATCCGGTAAACATACGATCAAACATGGCGAGCTTTTAAATAAAATTAATGATGAGACCTTTCACAATTAAAAACCCTCATTTTGAATAAGGTTCAAAATTAATATCAAGCTCGAAAAAGGGAATTATAAAGTTGTTTATAATTTCCATGTCTTCCATCGACAATGGGTGCATGATGAACCCTACCCGTATTCGGGGCTCGGCTCATATTATTGGGGGGGCCCTGGACACCGGAAAGCTATGATATCCATTGACATGGTGATGTGAAAAACGTCGGACTCCCATGATTTTGGCTCATATTATTGAAGGAACTCATGGCGATCGTCCATTAAGGTTAAACATCGATGGGTAAGGCTTGACACGTAAAGATGAACGACGTCATATTATTGGGTCCTAATCAAAAGTGAGACAAAATTTTACGTAGATGATTACATGGTGATACAATTGGAAACTATCTTTTGGGAATTGTGATTGACTGATATTATTCGGAATCATACTAATTGGACCTTACGTACCTACTAAGGAAAGAAGTTTCCCGTTTTCATTAGAGGGTAGTGAAAAATGTCAAAACAGTGGGAGCGCAAATTTATGAAGTAAAAGTCCATATTTCATATCTTACTAAATATTTTAAAATAGTCATTAACATTTATCTGTTTTACTTTTCATTACAAATTTGACAATGTCTTCGATTCGCAACTCATTATCTGCAATACTCGACAAACACATATTAACCGGACCTAATTACCTCAATTGGCTAAGAAATCAGAAAATCGTCTTGAATTCGTAAAGGATAGCGTATACACTTACTGATTCGCCCCCTGTTGAGGCTCTGACTGACTGCACTCTTGAGGAATTGCAGACTTACAAGGAATGGTGTGACCATGACTTGAAAGTCAAGTGTTATATGCAGGCTTCTATGAATGATGAAAAGTCGGTTTTTTATGTGGGCTCTTCATCTGGTACGAAGACTGGTCCACCTGGGAAAAGAAAGAAGCATTCTTTCCAACGTCCCAAGAAGAACGTGCCCTTGAAGAGGCAAGCTCCGAATCCCATTGTGGCAGCCACACCAGTGAAGGCTGACAAGACTACTGATGATTGTCATCCCTGCAAGAAGCCTGGACATTGGAGGCGTAACTGCAGAGAATATCTTGCCCAGAAGGGTTCTGGAAACGGTATGTTCTATATTGAAGTAAACATTTCAATTAACTCTACTTCTTGGTTATTGGATACCGGCTGTGACTCACATCTCTGTAATGATTTACAGGTGATGGGAAGAAGTAGGAGACTAAGGGAAGGTGAGACTGTAATATCCTAGCTTGGTGAACGGTACGGTTTAAGATTTCTTATGTTTATGGACTATTTGGTTAAATTTGAGTATAGTTTAGATGTTAAGAATTTGGATTTATGATTTATAGTATTGTGGTATATAGATGGTGTGTAGTCATAGTGTAGCGTCGTTACTATTTAATTCATGATAATTTGTATGTTGAGCCAATTGGTATGAAGCCAATTGGAGTAGTTAGATAAGACATAGAGGTGCAACTTTCATGTTGAGAGTGTTGCCGAATTATGAGGAGAAGCGACGTTGCGATTCGATTTTAGTTACAAAGAGTATATTGTTGGCTACAGAGGAGAGTGCACCAGCGGTCCATTATGCAGTGCACCCGCGGTGTTTGGGCAGAACCTCCAGTGCACCCGCGGTCCATTTTGCAGTGCACCCGCGGTGTTTGGGCAGAGCAGCCACCGCACCCGCGGTAGAAAAAGAGCGCACCCGCAGTCGTCGCTTTTGGATTTTCAGAAGTTGTTCAATAAGCCTAGCGCACCCGCGGTAAGAAGAGTAGCGCACCCGCGGTCGATGAATAGTAAAGTCGTGTTTTGGTGTTTTAAGTGTTATAAGACAAGGATTTACTCATTTTTCCCTCATTCTTTCCTCACTCCTATCGATTCTTCAGCTCAAGGAGACCTAGGGTTCTCAATTTCTTTCATTTGTTCCTTTGATTCAAGCATCTTGTTGGGTATTTGAAGTGAGAACAAGATCATTTTGGGTTCAAGGAGCTAAGGTAATCTTGTGTCTTTGTTATTCTTTGGATTATGGTGTTGGGGAGAAATCATGGGTTTGTTGATTGTGTTGGTTTTATGGGTTCTATGGTATGGGTTTGTGATTATTAAGTTGTTGATGATTCAATTCATGGTTTGTTGTTGTAGGATTTGTACCAACAGATTAGAATCAAGCTTTCCATTGGTTGTAAGTGGAATTCATTTCTTGTGCTCACATGAATTATATGTATTGTATTTCAATGGTTTTAATATGGTATTCCCTTCCACTTGATTCATGTTATGTATTGATACACTTTGTTGTATATTAGAGGCATTTGTATGTCTCAATTATGTCAAAGGGAATGCAAGAGAAAAGAGTCTTCAAAGTGTTTGTTTTAATGCCAAAGAGAGAGTTCAAATGATTTATTGGATTGATAAAGAGATAGTCAAAGATTGCATGCAATTAGTTGATCAACGACCATAGGCTTATATCCCAACAGATTATCGGTTTATATCGATGGGATATAGGTACAGAGACAGAGATACTATTGAAATATCAATCCACCAGAGAATAGAGAAAATACCATCGTTATGTTCATGTGCTACTATATTATTCATGTTTACAGAGTTAGATGGTATTTAATGATTTCAAAGTCATGTTTTACAGAGTACGATATGTACAGATTGTTATGTAAGAGTTCCACTTGCTGAGTTTTCATACTCATTCCAGTTATTTCATGTGATGCAGATAATAGCGACGAGCCAGGACGTTGATTGGAGCAAGGGTCATATGCATACATGAGATGGAAGGAAGAAAGATATTTTGTTAGCTTTTGACATGATCAAAAATGATATTTTGTATTTTGATACAACACTTGATTGATCATGTAAATACTTTTGATTGAAAATATTTTATGTCAAGAAAATTTTAAATCCTTCTTCCCTCCAAGTAAATTTTTATTATTCCGCTGTGTTATTTTATAAAATCAGTCGAGGGTGTTAAATTTAGTGGTATCAGAGCAACGTTCTTCGGACCATTGCATATGACTTCGTCTACTTTCAACAGTCCGGGTATGTCTTCTTCTACATATATTTATTGTTATTGGTTGATATGTATTATGTGAGCACATTGTAGGAGTTAATGCCTCCTAAGAGAAAGGCTTCAGAGGGTGAGGATAGCTCCTCATCGAGAGTTGTCGACGAGTTCAGCAAATTACTGAAAGATCACGCCAAGGTCCACAGTGAGCAGATTCAGCAGTTTTTCCGTTTCCAAGGTACAGGTCAAGGTAGAGGCCAAGGGAGAGGCCAAGTGGTTCAAGCGGTTGGGACTGATGGAATCTTTACTGCTTTTAAGAGGATGGATCCGCCTGAGTTTACAGGAAGCACTGATCCATTGGTGGCTGTAGAGTGGATTAAAGAACTTGAGGCGATATTTGATCATCTCAGGTATGAAGACAAGGATAGAGTTAGTTATGCAGTATTCATGCTAGTCAAAGCTGCACGTATTTGGTGGAATGCTACCAAGATAAGTGTTGATGTTCCGGCATTGAAGTGGCAAGATTTCACGGATCTTTTCTACGACAAGTATTTCCCGGATGCACTTCGAGCTCGGAAGGTGACTGAGTTTTTAGAGCTTCGTCAGGGAGGTATGAATGTTGACGAGTACATTTTGAAGTTTGAGGAGGGTTGTCTGTTTGCCCCTTATATTGCCTCAAATGACAAGGATAAGGGTGCTCATTTTATTAGAGGACTTCGAGCAGAGATCAGAAGGGACATCAATATGTCTAAGGTGGTGACATTTAAATAGATTGTGGCTAAGGCATTGTTAGCCGAGCAGGATGGGAAGGACTTTGCTAGAGAGATACAAGAGAGGCAACAGGCCATTGCTCAAAGAGGTCAAGGTTCGAGCCAAAGAGGGAAAGGTAATTTCAAGGGGAAAGGCAAGATAGATCCGAGTTCTAAAGCATCGACAGTTCCATTTGATCCTGAGAAGCTGTTGTGTCCCAAGTGCAGTAGGCATCATAGGGGAGAGTGCAGATTTGGTACTCACACTTGCTACCGATGTGGCACTGCAGGCCATATCGCCAAGGACTCTCCGAGACTATCGAGTAAAGAGAAGGTGCAGGGTCGCATCTTCACCATGACGAAGGAAGGTATAAACCATGATTCTTCTGTGCTCTCTAGCACTATTTTAATTTCAGGCAGAGTAGCTACGACATTGATTGATACAAGTGCTACTCATTCTTTTATGTCTGAACTATTTTTGAGATCTTTGGGTTTAGCTCCTTCTGTTCTTCCCCTCCAGTTTAATGTTGTATTGCCTTCTAGGGATGTGTTGTGCCCGACGTCTATTATGTATGCGTGTTCTGTTCAAATTGATGAGCAAGTGGTTTATGCCGATCTGATTGTTATTCCGATGGTTGCGTTTGATATTATACTTGGCATGGATTGGCTATCAAATTACCGTGCAGTGATTGATTGCGTTGCCAAGACTGTGAAATTTGCAGATGATGGAAATAAGGAAGGTATGCTCGCCAGTGCAGGTACTTTGCTGGTCCTACCTTTTATTTCATGTCTTGAGGCTAAGAAGTTGTTGTTAAGAGGTTGTGATGGGTTTTTGGCTTCGATTGTTGATATGGATAGAATTGGGAAGTTGAACATTGATGATATTAATGTGGTGAGAGAGTTCCCTGATGTATTTGAGGATGATGTGCCGGGTTTACCGCTGGACAGCGATGTAGAGTTTGTGATCGATTTAATCCTCGGGACGGTTTCTATTTCCAAGGCTCCGTACAGAATGACCCCGACAGAGATGAAAGAATTGAAGATGCAGTTGCAGGATCTATTGGATAAAAGTTTTATTCGGCCGAGTTCTTCACCTTGGGGAGCTCCGGTTCTTTTCGTCAAGAAGAAATATGGGTCTTTGCGGCTGTGCATTGATTATAGGGAAATCAACAAAGTGACGATTAAGAATAAATATCCGTTGTCACGAATAGACAATCTTTTTGATCAGCTGCAGGGGGCTACAGTGTTTTCGAAGATTGATCTGCGATCTGGCTATTACCAGTTGAAAGTTAGGGAGTCTGATATTCCTAATACGGATTTTCGGACCAGGTATGGTCATTACGAATTTCTTGTGATGTCGTTTGGTCTGACCAATGCTCCTTCAGTCTTCATGGATCTTATGAACCGGGTGTTCAAGCCGTATTTGGATAGCTTTGTCATTGTTTTCATCGATGATATATTGATTTATTCCAAGACCAGAGAGCTTCATTATCTCAGAGTTTTTATTCATTTGTTGAGAGAAAAGAGGTTGTATGCTAAGTTGAAGAAATGTGAGTTCTGGTTGGAGCAGATTTCTTTCTTAGGCCATATTGTCTCGAAGGATGGTATAGCTGTTGATCCAGTAAAAATAGAGGCGATACAGAAGTGGCCTATCCCTACCACTGTATAAGAGGTACGCAGTTTCCTTGGTTTGGCGGGTTATTATCGTCGTTTTATTTCAAATTTTTCCAAGATTGCCCGGCCGTTAACAAATCTGACGAGGAAGACTGTGAAGTTCGAGTGATCCAATGAATGCCAAAGTGGATTTCAAGAGTTAAAAGATAGGTTGACGACAGCTCCGGTACTTGCACTGCCTAGTGGTATAGAAGACTTTGTTTTTTATACCGATGCGTCGAAGAAGGGCCTCGGTGCAGTGCTGATGCAACGTGGAAAGGTGATAGCTTATGCTTCTCGTCAGTTGAAAGATTACGAGAAAAATTATCCTACGCATGATCTGGAACTGGCAGCTGTGTTTTTCGCCCTGAAAATCTGGAGACACTATTTATATGGCGAAAAGTGTGAAATTTGCATAGACCACAAGAGTTTAAGGTATTTGTTTTCCCAGAAAGAACTCAATATGCGACAGAGATGGTGGTTAGAGCTTGTCAAAGATTATGATGTGACTATTAGTTACCACCCTGGGAAGGCGAATGTTGTAGCGGATGCATTGAGCCGTAAGTCGAGTTCCTCTTTGAGTTCTATGATCCAGAAACCGTTGTTGTTAGACCTGCAACGAGAAGAGAGATAGCTTTAGTAGTACCGGGAACCATTGCTCGCTTTTCAGCGTTGGTCATTCGGGCTACATTGACGGATAGAATCCGTAGAGAGCAGGCCAATGATGTTCAGTTGACAGAGATGAGAGCCAGAGCATAAGAGAGAGGTAATTCAATGTTTGGGATGAATAAAGATGGTTTGATGACATTCAGAGGCCGTATATGTGTTCCTACTGGTGATGATATTCGGCAAGACGTCTTGATAGAGGCACATACCGCGCCATATTCGATACATCCAGGTAGTACCAAGATGTATCAGGATCTTCGTAGACTTTATTGGTGGCCAGGTATGAAGAAGGATATTGCCATGTTTATTTCTCAGTGCCTAACTTGTCAGTAGGTGAAAATCGAACACAAGAAACCTGCTGGGACATTGCACTCATTGCCGATTCCTCAATGTAAATGGGAGCACATTACAATGGACTTTGTGATTGGTCTTCCCAGAACGCAGAAAGGATATAACTCTATTTGGGTTGTCGTTGATCGGTTGACCAAGTCAGCGCATTTTCTCCCAGTCAAGACAACGTATTCCATGAACCAGTATGCCAAATTGTACATAGCAGAAATTGTCAGACTTCATGGTGTTCCTGTGTCGATCATGTCTGATCGTGACCCTAGATTTACTTCAGAGTTTTGGAAGAGTTTACATAGAGCCTTGGGTACACGGTTAGCATTCAGTACAGCATATCACCCCCAGAGCGACGGTCAATCAGAGAGAGTTATTCAGATTTTAGAGGATATGCTCAGAGCTTGTACTATCGACTATCCTTGTAGTTGGGATTCCAAATTACCTCTTGTTGAGTTCACGTACAATAACAGTTACCAAGCGACGATTGGCATAGCACCGTATGAAGCACTTTATGGCAGAAAGTGTAGATCCCCCTTATATTGGGATGAGATTGGTGAGAGAAATATGTTGGGTCCAGAGTTGGTCCAACAGACAGCTGATGTTGTTGCTGTATTCGAGAAAGGATGAAGACAGCACAGTCAAGACAGAAGAGTTATGCTGATGTACGGCGAAGGCCGTTGCAGTTTGAGATTGGCGATCATGTGTTCTTGAAGATTGCACCTCTTAAGGGTGTGATGCGGTTTGGTAAAAAGGGAAAGTTGAGTCCAAGGTTTATAGGCCCATTTGATATATTGGACAGAGTTGGTGATCGAGCTTAAAGATTAGCCTTACCACCAGATCTTGATAGAGTTCATAATGTTTTTCATGTCTCCATGCTCAGGAAGTATATTGCGAATCCTTCCCATGTTCTTCATCACGAGCCATTGGATTTGACTCCGAATTTAACGCACCAAGTGATTCCAGTCCAGATTCTGGACCGCAAAGTTAAAGTATTGAGAAACAAAGAGATCGACATTGTTAAAGTCATTTGGAGAAATCAATTGATTGAAGAAGCCACGTGGGAACCAGAGGATGAGATAAAAGGAAAGTATCCTAAATTGTTTGCGTAGTGACGTCAATTTCGGGGACGAAATTCCTTTAAGGAAGGGAGATTGTAATATCCAAGCTTGGTGAATGGTACGGTTTAAGATTTCTTAGGTTTATGGACTATTTGGTTAAATTTAAGTATAGTTTAGATGTTAAGAATTTGGATTTATGATTTGTAGTATTGTGGTATATAGATGGTGTGTATTCATAGTGTAGCGTCGTTATGATTTAATTCATGATAATTTGTATGTTGAGCCAATTGGTATGAGGCCAATTGGAGTAGTTAGATAAGACATAGAGGTGTAACTTTCATGTTGAGAGTGTTGCCGAATTATGAGGAGAAGCGACGTTGCGATTCGATTTTAGTTGCAAAGAGTATATTGTGGGATACAGAGGCGAGTGCACCCGCGGTCCATTATGCAGTGCACCCGCGGTGTTTGGGCAGAACCTCTAGTGCACCCGCGGTCCATTTTGCAGTGAACCCGCGGTGTTAGGGCAGAGCAGCCACCGCACCCGCGGTAGAAAAAGAGCGCACCTGCGGTCGTCGCTTTTGGATTTCCGGAAGTTGTTCAGTAAGCCTAGCGCACCCGCGGTAAGAAGAGTAGCGCACCCGCGGTCGATGAATAGTAAAGTCGTGTTTTGGTGTTTTAAGTGTTATAAGACAAGGATTTACTCATTTTTCCCTCATTCTTTCCTCACTCCTATCGGTTCTTCAGCTCAAGGAGACCTAGGGTTCTCAATTTCTTTCATTTGTTCCTTTGATTCAAGCATCTTGTTGGGTATTTGAAGTGAGAACAAGATCATTTTGGGTTCAAGGAGCTAAGGTAATCTTGTGGCTTTGTTATTCTTTGGATTATGGTGTTGGGGAAAAATCATGGGTTCGTTGATTGTGTTGGTTTTATGGGTTCTATGGTATGGGTTTGTGATTATTAAGTTGTTGATGATTCAATTCATGGTTTATTGTTGTAGGATTTGTACCAAGAGATTAGAATCAAGCTTTCCATTGGTTGTAAGTGGAATTCATTTCTTGTACTCACTTGAATTATATGTATTGTATTTCAATGGTTTTAATATGGTATTCCCTTCCACTTGATTCATGTTATGTATTGATACACTTTGTTGTATATTAGAGGCATTTGTATGTCTCAATTATGTCAAAGGGAATGCAAAAGAAAAGAGTCTTCAAAGTGTTTGTTTTAATGCAAAGAGAGAGTTCAAATGATTTATTGGATTGATAAAGAGATAGTCAGAGATTGCATGCAATTAGTTGATCAACGACCATAGGCTTATATCCCAACAGATTATCGGTTTATATCGATGGGATATAGGTACAGAGACAGAGATACTATTGAAATATCAATCCACCAGAGAAAAGAGAAAATACCATCGTTATGTTCATGTTCTATTATATTATTCATGTTTAAAGAGTTAGATGGTATTTAATGATTTCAAAGTCATGTTTTACAGAGTACGATATGTACAGATTGTTATGTAAGAGTTCCACTTGCTGAGTTTTCATACTCATTCCAGTTATTTCATGTGATGCAGATAAGAGCGACGAGCCAGGACGTTGATTGGAGCTGGGGTCATATGCATACATGAGATGGAAGGAAGAAAGATATTTTGTTAGCTTTTGACATGATCAAAAATGATATTTTGTATTTTGATGCAACACTTGATTGATCATGTATATACTTTTGATTGTAAATATTTTATGTCAAGAAAATTTTAAATCCTTCTTCCCTCCAAGTAAATTTTTATTATTCCGCTGTGTTATTTTATAAAATCAGTCGAGGGTGTTACAGAGACCTTCTTAAGGATGGGCAATGGAGCAAGAGTTGCTGTCAAGTCCGTAGGAGATGTTTACTTTCTTTTGAACAATGATTTGAAGTTGATTTTAAGAGATGTTTTTTTTGTAACTGATTTGGTGAAAAACATTGTTTTCATTTCTATGTTTGATAAAGATGGATATTCTTTTTTATTTAGCAAAGGTGTTTGCAACATTTACAAGAATGAATGTTTGATTGATACTGGAGAACTTGTAAACGATCTCTATAACTTAAAATTGAAAGATATTCCACTAAACAATGTCCAAGCAATAACAACAACAAACAAGCGAAAACAAGATACTCTAAATTCGGCACAATTATGGCATGCTCGATTAGGACATATTTCCCTAAGAAGGATGAACAAGCTAGTGGGAGTGGGCATGTTTGATATGTCTGATATTAATTATCTCCCAACTTGTGAATCCTATCTAAAAGGAACATATGACCAAAATTTCCTTTAAGGGCCATGTGGAGCGAGCCAAAGGGTTATTGGATTTGATCCATACCGATGTGTGCGGTCCGCTTAGCATCACCACTAAGCATGGACATGCCTACTTCATCACCTTTACCGATGACTTTTTGAGGTATGGGTACGTGTAAGAAGTCTGAAGCCTTTGAAAGGTTCAAAGAATTCAGAAGTGAAGTAGAGAAACAGTTCGGACGAAGCATCAAGTCACTTCGAACGGATCGAGGTGGTGAGTACTTGAGTGCCGAGTTCCAAGAGTATCTTAGGGAGAATGAAATTCTCTCACAGTGGACTCCGTCTGCTACACCAAAGTTGAATGGTGTTTCAGAGCGTCGTAACCAGACATTGATGGACATGGTACGGTCTATGATGGGGTTCACGGAGTTGCCGCCATCCTTTTGGGGATCTGCGCTTGAGACAGCGGCAATGTTGTTGAAAAATGTCCATTCAAAGTCAGTTGATAAGACACCATATGAGATATGGATAGGTAAGCCTCCCAAATATTCTTATCTTAGAATATGTGGATGCTCTGCTTATGTGAAGTAGGTAGTGGGAGATAAATTGGATAGTCGATACATTTTATGTTACTTTGTGGAATATCCAAGGAATTAAGTTGGATATTATTTCTATCATCCCCAAGAAACAAAGGTGTTTGTTTCTAAGAATGCAACCTTTTTGGAAAAGAAATTTCTATTGGATAGAAAAGGGGAGATGATAGAACTCAAAGAGGTTCGAGAGACACCCACAATTGAAGAACCCACACCCGAAGAGCCAAGAGAGGAGATACAAGCTCCTAGAAGATCCGAGAGAGTCTGGAGACCACCTATGAGGTTTGGTCTGCTTCTTGAAGAGGGCCATGATGAGCCTAAGCATGGATGTGATCCAAGGACCTTCAAAGAAGCATTATCTGATGCCGATTCATCCAAATGGCTTGAAGCAATGGAATCTGAGATGAATTCCATGCATTCGAACCAAGTGTGGAATCTTGTGGATCCACTTGAGGGAACTGTTCCCATTGGGTGGATGGGAAGGTATTGACCTTCAAGGCGCGATTGGTGCCAAAAGTATATACTCAAAGACAAGGAGTTGACTTTGAGGAAACCTTTTCTCCAGTTGCAATGTTCAAGTCTATAAAGATATTATTTGCCATAGCTGCATGGTATGACTATGAGATATGGCAGATGGATGTCAACACAACCTTTCTTAATGGGAATATTAAGGAAGAGATTTACATGTCTCAACCTGAAGGGTTTACATCTATCGGAAGTTAGCATATGGTATGCAACCTTCAGAGATCTATTTATGGTCTAAAGCAGGCATCTATGAGTTGGAATCTCAGATTCGATAGTACAATCAAAGAGTTTGGTTTTACTAAGAATCATGGGAAACCCTGTGTGTATAAGAAGGTCAGTGAGAGTACTGTGACATTCCTGGTGCTTTATGTTGATGACATTCTACTCATTGGGAATGATGTAGGTATGTTGCAATCAACTAAAATATGGTTATCGAGTAAGTTCTCGATGAAGGACTTAGGTGAAGCATCTTTTGTATTGGAAATACATATCCATAGAGATAGATCGAGAAGATTGATTGGTCTCACCCAGTTCACATACATTGATACCATCGTGAAACGGTTCTCGATGGATGAGTCCAAGAGAGGACATCTACCAATGTGTCATGGCGTGTCCCTATATAATTCTATGTCTCCCAAGACTGATGCAGAGATAGCGACGATGACAAGCATTCCTTATGCATCTGCAATTGGTAGCATCATGTATGGGAAGATATCTACACGTCCTGACGTGGCTTTTGCACTAAGTGTAGTGAGTAGATATCAATCGAACCCTAGTCTTCCACACTGGAAAGCTGTGAAAGACATCCTCAAATACTTGAGAAGGACCAAGAAGTTGTTCTTGGTCTATGAGGGTAGAGAACTGAAATTGGAAGGCTATATCGACTCTAGCTTCCAAAGCGATAGAGATGACTCGAAGTCAACCTCTAGGTTCGTATTCATGCTCAATGGTGCTGTTGTCTCTTGGAAGAGTGCCAAGCAAGACAGTACTACAGATTCCACCACTGAGGCCAAATACATTGCTTCAGCTGCAGCAAAGGAGGCTGTTTGGATAAGGAATTTCGTCCAAGAGTTGGGCGTCATTCCTAAAGGAGTTGCTCCTGTCCCGGTGTTTTGTGATAACACGGGAGCTATAGCTCAAGAAAAGGAGCCAAGGTCTCGTCAGAAATCCAAACACGTATTGAGAAAGTACCACATTCTCTGAGAGATTGTGGAAAGAGGAGAAGTGTCGATTGACAAAGTCGGCTCCGCAGATAATGTTGCTGATCCACTAACTAAGCCTTTACCTGGACCATTATTCGAGAAGCATTGCGAATCGATGGGTTTGAAGCATATGGGTAGTTGGCTCTAGTGCAAGTGGGAGATTCTTAGAGTAGGTGCCCGTCGAGCCAAGTGTTGGCCGAGTGTTCACAATGAAACTCTATGTAGAAAAAATCTTTATTTTAATAATATTTGAAATTATTTTTTTTGCACATTTTTATCTGTATATCCATGCTAGTTGCATAGATAAAGTCCTTGAATATACAAATAGTATAAAGAATATGAGATGCTCATATGATGAGTATCATGAAACTCATATTTGGAATACTGTATATTCTAAACAGTTCCTAGTCGATTCAGCCGTCGCTAAGAAGGATATAGGCCGCTCGAGTTCGAGACTAGTATCTGCAATGTGAGTACCATGTTTCATTGGTAGGGGACATTGTGATGTCCGAACATGCAGATAGGTGCTCCTTGTAGAGTGCACTGAACAACCCTACATAAAGGACTTTCCAAGTGGTTCTCACTTATCGAGTGGAAACGTCCTAGTTTATGGTTGTACACCATTAGTCCTTATGGCCCGGGACAACATTGAGACTCTATGTGCTAGCATTGCGCTTTGGCTTGTTTGCCGACTCTCATGGGGTCATCAGGTGGCAAGGTTGGGTGTTTTGTCGAAACATATAGGAGTCGATGCATTGTAGTCAGGGATTCACCGCTTACCTTCGGGTATGGATATCCTGTGTGATCACATGTATATGTAGTATGAAATCTCTTATCAGAGTATGCTGGAAATTATGAAAGGAGTTTCATAGATTACATCATTGATGCAACTACGACATGACACATACTATCGATTCTTTGACAGCTCTCGATATACCAATAGTTGTCGAATCAATCGGGATATATGAGTTGAAGGGACCGTAGTGTACACTAACCATAATTGAATGGTTCTTGCAGGCACTATCATTTGATACCTAGGGAATCATGTAAGTGATGCTGCTAGGCGTTTAACATGATTGGTTGGGTACTATCAGACTTGAGTTCTGATGTTCTTATTATCAAGGAGTTGATAAATAAGAATGGAGCAATTGGGGTATGCTCATATAAGGACATGTTTAGTCCCGAATCACATTGAGATGTGAACCCACGGCTAGTTGTATCATTGAACCATTGAGAGTCACGCAAGTGCTAACTTTCTAGATCCCGTTGAGAAGTAAAATAGTTCAATGTGTTGAACGGCTTATAAAGGAGTTTACAAGCGCAAATAAAAATAGAAGTATGACTTCTATAAGGAGAATGTAACTTTTAATTTGAGGAAGTGTTCCTAAATTAAAAGTTGGCCAAACAAATAATGTATTTGAAAATTGTGATTTTCATAAACATTATTACGGACTAAATAAAATTAATTCAAGTGTTGAATTAATTAAACACTAGGGGGCCTAATAGAGTCCAAATAATTAAATTAATGCAAGTGTTGAATTAATTAAACAATATTGGGCCTTGTAGAGCCTAATAGGAAATAATTATTCAACTAGTGGGCTTGAGTAAAATCAAGTAAGGTTTAATTAGTCTCAAATATGTTTAAGACATTTAAATAAAAGTCCATGGGACTTGTAATTTTTACAAGCCCAAATAGAATTGCATGCATGAGAGGTGAAAGTTTGAAGGCTACTTTTTCAATATCCAAGGCATGGCATACCTTTGGAATACACAACAACTTTTGCACAACCAAGAAAACTCTCCCTTCTCTCCTAGCAATTGAGATGGCCAAAATTTTGATACCCTTCTCCTTCATTTTTTGCTTCTTCACTTGTTGATGAATGCACATACTTCTCAAAGAAAAATGCTTTAATTTTTCTAGTGCAAAATTAGAGTGGATCCACCTTGTTAGTGGTGGACCTAATTTTGAAGAAAGGAGTCCCTTTTGAGCAAGGAATGGTGTTGGAAGCTTGTAGATTGTCTACCTTCAAGAGCCAAGTTTTTTACAACTTGGTTGGAGCCAAAAACATCAATCTTTGTGATTGATAGGTATATTTCCTAAACACACTATGAATGTCATCTTTGTGTTTATTGTATTTGCTACACATCTTAGTGTTTAGGGTGCTCGATTTCTTGTATTAAAAATATTTTGAAACTTCCGTTGCGCAAGTGAGCACCTTAAACGATCCCATTTCAGTAAGTACCTTTCTAACCCATCTCATATTCTTCAGTACGAGTCATTGTATCTTTTATCTAGCCTAAGCTACGAGTAAATGACGGTTCAAATTCTTGATCGCAAAGTTAAAGTGTTAAGAAACAAGAAAGTTGGACTTGTGAAAGTCCTATGGAGGAATCATGTACTGCCCAAATTCAGTGCACGTTTAATCCATGCATTCATTTAATTATTAAATCATTTAATTAATTTTAAAAGAGTTTTAGCCATGCATAATTATGAAAATGCATTATTTTAAATTATCCATGTTTATTGTGATGCACGTTAAAATGTTTTTCGAGTTTCATGTTTCAAGCGATTATTCGAGACGGGATTGAGGAAAAGAGACCGGGGACGATTCTTGGCAATTTAAAATGTGATACTTTTATTTTAAGTTGAGGATTTGGCATTTTAAAGGACTTACTAAGTTGTTAGTATTTTAAAGCCTAAAATTTATTTATTTAGTGATTTAAGAGTTTGAAACTTTTAAAATTAGCTTCTTTCTTTTTGTGCATTATTTTAATTGAGTGATTTTATTTAAAGTTTAAAGAGTGTTAGTATTTTAAATAGTTTTATTTATTATTTAATTAAGTGATTTTCCTAATTTACTAATCACACACACACACACACTTTTACACACACTAATAACGCCTAAACACACACACACATTCAGATTTCCACTTCTGTTATTTTTTTAAAGAGCAAAACCTAGGGTTCTAAGAGGAGAACAGCAGCCGCCCCTTCCCTTGTCAATTTTCAGCAAGTTTTGATCGATTTTATTGCAAGAAAATCGCGTCACGTTCGTCCCGAATCAACCTCGCTTCTATCTCCGCTTCGGTGTCGCCGTTTCGGTAAAGTTTATCATCAAAAGGCACGTATAATCTGTTCTTGATGCATCGATCATGTCATATTATGCGTGCGTTGTTATTTATGCGTAAAACCATGTGTACGATGTGTAGAAGTTCGAGCAATTGTGTTGGGATCACTTTTGAAACCATTTTAGGGATCAAAAATCACGTTTTTACTGTCCTGGTTGAAACTGCGAGTTTTCAGTCGATATTTTGATAAAACTTTCAACTAGAGAATTTTAGAACTTTTTGATACCTTCAATTTGACAGTAAATTCAAAATATTTGGACAAAAATTGAGTGAGTTATGGCATTTTTCGTGGGACTGCTCAAACTGCGTTTTTCAGAGATTATGTTTTGATGTGTTCTTGAGATTTTATTGTTGCAGGCTTCGTTGGGGATCGTTGGATGATCGTTGCTGCATTTAGGTATGCTTAGTACGATGTTGGGAGTATTTTTGAGGTTTCGGTTCATGTCAATAGGCGCTCGATTTAATTAAAAGTCGTGGGTAACTTTTGATGTCAATTACAATGTTTTGAATGGTATGTGTCGTAGGGTGAACATAGTCGCCTTGGGGATTTGTACGAATTTTGTTTGAGGTTATGGCGTGCTAGGATGAGCCTTGGAGTGTCGATTCATAGTCCGCGCAATCGAGTCTAGAAAGTTAAGCGAAACATGTACAAAATTTTCGTAAGTTCGCGTTCACAATAGGTACCCGGACCCTCACCCGGACCCCCACACGGGGTCCGTGCCCTTGTTCCACCGAAGTGCCTTTTTCCAGAGTCTACACGGACCCTGACACGGGGTCCGTGTCCACCTTCCCTTTCGAGCCTTCTCATCCGAGTCTACACGGACCACTACACGGAGGTAGGCACGGGGTCCGTGTCCTTCACAACTTTGGGGAAAATTTCTATAGTATGCTTTGGGGGGGGGGGGTTTGATGGCATGGTTTTAGTTCAGGGATTTACGCAGTCGAGTCATGGGAATTTACAACGACATAAGGAATTGAATGAGTTCTTATGTAAGCTTTAAATTATGTCTAAGTTACGCAGATAAGCATGCCAATTCATGATTAGTAGGTGCAGCAACGCCCCCGATCGAAGTCCAACGAATCCCTCAACACCAAGTAAGTATGTTGACGTGCAAGAAAAATATTTTAAGTTTTTGAGGTATGCTAATTGTCTTGTGACCAAATTATGAATGGGTTTGGAAGTCGGTGAACGTGACCGAGGACCTCTCCACCCCTTTAAATCATGAACGGGTTAGATCGTGGTTGGAAAGCGTTAAATTATGAACGGGGACCAACCAGCCCGTTAAATTATGAACGGGGATCTCATGTATGTGGCAGTGGATACGTCCCTGTCAGCCCAGTACTGTGGTTTGTCTGATGAGGCGTTTATTATGTATGGGTCACTTGCTTTGAAACATCCTCTACGCAAAAATGAAGTCATGTATGTTTAAGTATGATCAAGTATGTAAGCATGTTTATGAAAGCTTTCAAGTTATGGCACGTCTATGTACGTATGCAAGTTCAAGTTCATTTCAAATCCAATCTTCAAGTATGTATGTTCTATTTTAAATTTGCATGTGGTTTTATTATGTAGTACTTGCTATTTCCAGTTTATACGTGTTGAGTCTTTAGACTCACTAGACTTGATCGATGCGGGTGAGGATGTCTATGAGGAGACCGGAGGTGGCGACCAAGGGGCAGGCTTGGACTGAGCGGAAGGCTAGACCCGAGGACCGCCCATGTTATTTTAACATTTTTATGCAAGTTTAAAATACTCTGATTTTTTTTATGTTTCGGTGAGAGATGTTTGGGACAAGTATTTTGTTAGCAAGTTTTATTGGTGTTGGATGATTTCAAATATATTTTTATGAACGATGAGTTGACGACCGTATGAATGTTTATATTCAAGAAAATTTTTAATTTTTCCGCAAATTTTAAGTAGTAAAGAATACGGTTCGTTACAGTTGGTATCAGAGCGAGGTTCCTGTAAAGGGTTATGCCTACTGCCAGTCGCAAGAAGCTCTCGAAGTCACACCTCAAGTCTGTAAGTTTTAATTTTTGCATTATGTATGTAGTAAGCATTGAATCATGAATTCAGCATATCCATGTTTTGAGTTTAGATTTCGTGCATCCTATGTCATTGATATCATGTTCACGCATAGTGGGTTTACGTGTTGGGTAATTGATGGGACAGAATGCCTCCTAGACGTGTGGTTGACCGAGAAGCAAGGGAAGAGGATCGAGAGACCCGAAATGAGGAGAGAGCCAATCCTCAACCTCCACCGCCAGATATGCAAGCGCAGATGCTGGCAGGAATGACTCAGTTCTTCGCACAGTTTGCGAGGAATCAGGCTGCAGTTGGCGCGGGGGAGAGGCCTAGACCAGAAGCGGTGTATGAGAGGTTTCAGAGGATGAATCCTAAGGAGTTTTTGGGATCTACTGACCCGATGGTAGCAGAAAGATGGATTAAGTCCATCGAAGTGATCTTTGACTACATGGAGCTGCAGGATGCAGACAGAGTCCGTTGTGTGCCATATTCCTTTTAACAGGTGATGCCAGACGTTGGTGGGACAGTGAGTCGGTGGCAATTAATTTGCCGACGTTGTCCTGGAATGGATTCAAAGAAGTGTTCTTCGCCAAGTACTTCACTGAGGAAGTACGATCCCGGCTGACTAGGGAATTTATGGTGCTGCGACAAGGAGATAGCAGTGTTGCAGAGTTTGTTAGGAGGTTTGAGATGGGATGTTACTTCGTGCTTCTCATTGCGAATGATGCCCAGGCAAAGCTGAGGCATTTTATGGATGGTTTGCGGCCGATCTTGCGCCGTGATGTGAGGGTAGCTGGCCCTACTACATACGCAGTTGTCGTTTCTAGGGCTTTGGCGGCAGAACAAGACCAGCGGGATATTGAGGCAGACAGGCAGGGCAAGAGGCCCTATCAGGCCCCACCGCAGCAGCAACAGCATCAGAGGCCTCAGTTCAAGAAACCTTACCAGGGGCAACCGAGAAAGAAACCCTATCAGGGACCGCCGAAAGGCAAGGGTCCTATCCAGCAGCAGGGGGCGCCTCAGAAGCCCGGTAACTTCCCAGTGTGTCAGAAATGCAATCGCTAGCATCCCGGTCAGTGCTTATGGGGATCCGGGAAATGTTTTAAATGTTGAGCTACGGATCACATGCTGAAAGAGTGCCCGCAGTGGAAGCAGCCAACCTAGGGCAGGGTATTCGCCATGCATGCACAGGAGGCGGACCCAGACACCACTTTACTGACTGGTAAACTTTTCTACCTAAGCTTAGTATTATTTTGCCTTGCATGTGGAATTTTATTTTACTTGGGATTATTAGTGTGCTAGTAATATTTTGTGTGCCTTGGGATATTGAGTTCTATTATGCTTGAGGTTTATGTTAGTAATTTTGGGATATAAGTTTGTGTTGTGCTAACGCATCTCTCAGGAAACATTTTCATAAAGAGATTAGCAACAACGGCACTGATAGATTCAGGAGCCACTCACTCCTTTATATCGGAGACGTTTGCTAATCATTTGGACCTCAAGTCCATTGGCCTAGACGTGAACTTTTCAGTGACAGTCCCATCAGGGGAAGAGCTGTTTGCTACCAGTGTGGTCAGAGATATCGATCTAGAACTGCATGGCCACCTAGTATATGCAGATTTGATCCTATTGCCGATGCCAGAATTAGACATCATATTGGGAATGGACTGGCTGACTAAGAACAGAGTTATGATCGATTTTCAAAAGAGATCAGTGTTGGTCAGACCGCTGGGCATGGAGCAGTTCCTATTTGAGCCAGCTAGATGGAGGAGTTTCCCTCGCATGATTTCGTGCACGCAGGCGAGGAGACTAATTTCTAAGGGGTGTCAGGCTTTCTTGGCCAGCATCATCGCAGCACCTGACATGCCCACTCCATCGCTATCAGATGTGCCAGTAGTCAGAGACTTCCCCGACGTCACAAGCCTTCCACCAGAGAGAGGTGTGGAGTTTGCAATCGATCTCATGCCAGGCACAGTGCCAATCTCTAAGGCACCGTATAGATTAGCTCCAGCTGAAATGTTAGAACTCAAGCAGCAGATCCAGGAGCTTTTCGACAAGGAATTCATCCGCCCCAGTTTCTCACTGTGGGGCGCACCAGTACTTTTTGTGAAAAAGAAAGACGGGAGCATGAGACTGTGCATCGATTACCGTGAGCTGATCAAGGTAACAATCAAGAATAAGTACCCGTTGCCTAGAATCGAAGACTTGTTCGATCAATTGCAGGGAGCTACCGTGTTCTCTAAGATAGATCTTCGATCAGGGTACCATCAGCTGAAAGTGAAGGATGCAGATGTCCACAAGACAGCTTTCAGTACCAGATACGGGCATTACGAGTTCTTGGTGATGCCGTTCGGACTGACAAATGCTCCAGCTATTTTCATGGACCTCATGAACCGAGGATTTCAGCCCTACCTGGATCAGTTCGTCATCGTGTTTATTGACGACATTCTCATATACTCGAAGAGCCATGAGAAGCACAACCAACATTTAAGGAAAGTTTTACAGGTACTGCAGAGTCGCAAGTTGTTTGCGAAGTTTAGTAAGTGCGAGTTTTGGCTGCAGAAAGTTGCATTTTTGGGGCATATAGTATTTAGCAGTGGAATCAAGGTGGATCCAGCGAAAGTAGCAGCTGTCAAGGAATGGGTTGAGCCGAAGAATGCATCAGAAATCCGCAGCTTTTTGGGTTTAGCTGGTTACTACCGTAAGTTTATTAAGGGATTTTCATCCATAGCAGTGCCACTCACTTCCCTGACCAAGAAGAATGCTAAGTTTGTGTGGAGTGAAGAATGTCAGAAGAGCTTTGATACTTTGAAGCAAGCTCTTATTTCGGCGCCAGTGCTAGCCATGCCGACAGGGCAGGGTGAATTTGTTCTTTACACCGATGCATCTAAGCTCGGGTTAGGCGCAGTATTGATGCAGCAGGGTCGGGTCATAGCTTATGCTTACAGGCAGTTGAAGGTGCACGAGAAGAATTACCCGACTCACGACCTGGAGTTAGCCGCCGTTGTCTTTGCACTGAAAATTTGGAGACACTACCTATACGGCGAGAAATGCCAGATTTTCACCGATCATAAGAGTCTCAAATATTTCTTCACGCAGAAAGTGTTGAATATGAGACAGAGACGGTGGTTGGAACTGGTGAAAGATTACGACTGCGAAATTAGCTACCATCCGGGAAAGGCTAATGTTGTCGCAGACGCTTTGAGCAGAAAAGTGGCAGTTGTCGCTCACTTGTCAGCTCAGAGACCGCTTCAGTCGGAGATGCAGAGCCCCTAGACTGTCTAATCTGATAGTCAAATCTGATTTGCTAGACCGTATCCGAGCAGGACAGTCTTCAGATGCGCAGCTACAGAAATGGAGACTGAAAGATGAAGCCAAGGGCAATGTTCTTTACACAGTGACAGACGGCATTGTGAGATACAGAGGTAGAATGTGGGTGCCTAGTGGTGAGTCGATCAGACAGGATATTTTGACAGAGGCACACGCGTCTCCGTATTCTATCCATCCGGGAGGTACCAAGATGTATAAGGACCTCCAGATTTTGTATTGGTGGCCAGGGATGAAGAGAGACATCCGCCGATTTGTGTCAGAATGCCTCACTTGTCAGCAGGTGAAGGCAGAACATCAGAGGCCAGCGGGGTTGGTTAAGCCACTCCCCATCCCAGAGTGGAAATGAGAGAACTTTACGATGGACTTCGTCGTTGGATTGCCTAGATCAGTCAGAGGTTTTAATGCCATTTGGGTTATAGTGGACCGACTCACTAAGTCAGCGCACTTCTTGCCAGTGAAGACGACTTTCTCCATGACGCAGTATGCGGAGCTTTATATCAGGGAGATCGTTCGATTGCATGGAATCCCAGTTTCCATAGTATCCGACAGGGACCCGAGGTTCACATCGTTCTTCTGGAAGAGCTTGCATGCAGCTATGGGGACGAAGTTGCTATTTAGTACAGCGTTTCACCCGCAGACAGACGGCCAGTCTGAGCGTGTGATACAGATTTTGGAGGATTTGCTGAGAGCCTGTATGATTGATTTTCAGGGAACTTGGGAGTCTAAGCTACCTCTAGTTGAGTTCACATACAACAACAGTTTCCAAGCATCCATTGGTATGGCTCCTTACGAGGCCTTATATGGAAGAAAGTGCAAATCACCAGTTCATTGGGACGAGGTCGGAGAAAGAGCGAAACTTGGACCAAAAATAGTTCAGGAGACTGCAGACGTGGTGGTCAAGATTCGTGATAGAATGAAGACCGCCCAGAGTCGTCAGAAGAGTTATGCTGATAAGAGGAGGAGAGATCTCGAATTTGCCGTTGGTGATCACGTATTCGTCAAGATAGCACCTATGAAAGGTGTTATGAGATTTGGGAAGAGAGGCAAGCTGAGTCCAAGGTTTATTGGACCATTCGAAATTTTGGAAAGAGTTGGAACATTAGGTTATCGTGTTGCCCTTCCGCCGAATCTGGCCGGGGTACACAATGTGTTCCATGTCTCGATGCTGAGGAAATATCTGGCTAACCCTTCGCACATTCTGAGTTATGAGCCGTTGCAGCTGACTCCAGACTTGTCTTACGAGGAAAAACCGATTCAAATCCTAGACAGACAGGAGCGCAGACTACGGAACAAAGTGACTAAGCTAGTCAAAGTCTGGTGGCTAAATCAATCGGTGGAAGAGGCCACTTGGGAATCAGAAGCAGATATGAGACTTCTCTATCCCGAGTTGTTCGGTAAGACTTAATTTCGAGGACGAAATTTTTATAAGTAGGGGAGGAACTGTAGTGCCCAAATTCAGTGCACGTTTAATCCATGCATTCATTTAATTATTAAATCATTTAATTAATTTTAAAAGAGTTTTAGCCATGCGTAATTATGAAAATGCATTATTTTAAATTATCCATGTTTATTGTGATGCACGTTAAAATGTTTTTCGAGTTTCATGTTTCAGGCGATTATTCGAGGCGGGATTGAGGAAAAGAGACCGGGGACAATTCTTGGCAATTTAAAATGTGATACTTTTATTTTAAGTTGAGGATGGGGCATTTTAAAGGACTTACTAAGTTGTTAGTATTTTAAAGCCTAAAATTTATTTATTTAGTGATTTAAGAGTTTGAAACTTTTAAAATTAGCTTCTTTCTTTTTGTGCATTATTTTAATTGAGTGATTTTATTTAAAGTTTAAAGAGTGTTTGTATTTTAAATAGTTTTATTTATTATTTAATTAAGTGATTTTCCTAATTTACTAATCACACACACATACTTTTACACACACTAATAACGCCTAAACACACACACACATTCAGATTTCCACTTCTGTTATTTTTTTAAAGAGCAAAACCTAGGGTTCTAAGAGGAGAACAGCAGCCGCCCCTTCCCTTGTCAATTTTCAGCAAGTTTTGATCGATTTTATTGCAAGAAAATCGTGTCACGTTCGTCCCGGATCAACCTCGCTTCTATCTCCGCTTCGGTGTCGCCGTTTCGGTAAAGTTTATCATCAAAAGGCACGTATAATCTGTTCTTGATGCATCAATCATGTCATATTATGCGTGCGTTGTTATTTATGCGTAAAACCATGTGTACGATGTGTAGAAGTTCGAGCAATTGTGTTGGGATCACTTTTGAAACCATTTTAGGGATCAAAAATCACGTTTTTATTGTTCTGGTTGAAACTGCGAGTTTTCAGTCGATATTTTGATAAAACTTTCAACTAGAGAATTGTAGAACTTTTTGATACCTTTGATTTGACAGTAAATTCAAAATATTTAGACAAAAATTGAGTGAGTTATGGCATTTTTCGTGGGACTGCTCAAACTGCGTTTTTCAGAGATTATGTTTTGATGTGTTCTTGAGATTTTATTGTTGCAGGCTTCGTTGGGGATCGTCGGATGATCGTTGCTGCATTTAGGTATGCTTAGTACGATGTTGGGAGTATTTTTGAGGTTTCGGTTCATGTCAGTAGGCGCTCGATTTAATTAAAAGTCGTGGGTAACTTTTGATGTCAATTACAATGTTTTGAATGGTATGTGTCGTAGGGTGAACATAGTCGCCTTGGGGATTTGTACGAATTTGGTTTGAGGTTATGGCGTGCTAGGATGAGCCTTGGAGTGTCGATTCATAGTCCGCGCAATCGAGTCTAGAAAGTTAAGCGAAACATGTACAAAATTTTCGTAAGTTCGCGTTCACAATAGGTACCCGGACCCCCACACGGGGTCCGTGCCCTTGTTCCACCGAAGTGCCTTTTTCCAGAGTCTACACGGACCCTGACACGGGGTCCGTGTCCACCTTCCCTTTCGAGCCTTCTCATCCGAGTCTACACGGACCACTACACGGAGGTAGGCACGGGGTCCGTGTCCTTCACAACTTTGGGGAAAATTTCTATAGTATGCTTTGGGGGGGGGGGGTTTGATGGCATGGTTTTAGTTCAGGGATTTACGCAGTCGAGTCATGGGAATTTACAACGACATAAGGAATTGAATGAGTTCTTATGTAAGCTTTAAATTATGTCTAAGTTACGCAGATAAGCATGCCAATTCATGATTAGTAGGTGCAGCAACGCCCCCGATCGAAGTCCAACGAATCCCTCAACACCAAGTAAGTATGTTGACGTGCAAGAAAAATATTTTAAATTTTTGAGGTATGCTAATTGTCTTGTGACCAAATTATGAATGGGTTTGGAAGTCGGTGAACGTGGCCGAGGACCTCTCCACCCCGTTAAATCATGAACGGGTTAGATCGTGGTTGGAAAGCGTTAAATTATGAACGGGGACCAACCAGCCCGTTAAATTATGAACGGGGATCTCATGTATGTGGCAGTGGATACGTCCCTGTCAGCCCAGTACTGTGGTTTGTCTGATCAGGCGTTTATTATGTATGGGTCACTTGCTTTGAAACATCCTCTACGCAAAAATGAAGTCATGTATGTTTAAGTATGATCAAGTATGTAAGCATGTTTATGAAAGCTTTCAAGTTATGGCACGTCTATGTACGTATGCAAGTTCAAGTTCATTTCAAATCCAATCTTCAAGTATGTATGTTCTATTTTAAATTTGCATGTGGTTTTATTATGTAGTACTTGCTATTTCCAGTTTATACGTGTTGAGTCTTTAGACTCACTAGACTTGATCGATGCGGGTGAGGATGTCTATGAGGAGACCGGAGGTGGCGACCAAGGGGCAGGCTTGGACTGAGCGGAAGGCTAGACCCGAGGACCGCCCATGTTATTTTAACATTTTTATGCAAGTTTAAAATACTCTGATTTTTTTTATGTTTCGGTGAGAGATGTTTGGGACAAGTATTTTGTTAGCAAGTTTTATTGGTGTTGGATGATTTCAAATATATTTTTATGAACGATGAGTTGACGACCGTATGGATGTTTATATTCAAGAAAATTTTTAATTTTTCCGCAAATTTTAAGTAGTAAAGAATACGGTTCGTTACAAATTATGTGATTGAAGATGCCACGTGGGAACCGGAAGAGGAGATGAAACATCGTTATCCGAGTTTATTCGATGGTAAGCAAATTTCGGTGACGAATTTTTTATAGGGAGGGGAGATTGTAATAACCCAATCTTTTAGCATTTTATTGTTTATAATATATTTTTTGGTTGGCTGTTTAGGAAATATGTTTATTGAAATTGTTATTATATGGTCATTTTTATGGTTATTGTTTTGGTATTATGTTCATAGTTGGTGATGATTATCGAAATTAATTGGTAGAATAGAAAGTTGATCTTGAGTCAAATAGGAAGTGGAAGTGCAGAAACGGTATGAAAAATGTGAACGATATAATGCTATAACTTTTATGTTTTGAGTTTTGTTCAAATCATTAGGGAAGGCGAGCCAAAATTGGCCCGAAGTGTGTCGTGTGTTTCGTTGTTCCTGCACTGACACATGTTGGGAGAATGAACATAAATTTTCGCTCAGACTTTCAAATGACATGGGGCCAATTGGAGATAGAAGAAAAGACGTAGGGCTAAAACTTTCCTGTTTACCACTTTGGCTAATTCGGAAGAAAAAGTATGGTTTTGGCCCTTGGACAGTGGGTACACGGACCCATACACGGACCCCTACACGGGGTCCGGGTCTTGCCAAGCAAAATCTGTGATTTCCAGTGTGTACACGGATCCATACACGGAGGGGGCACGAGGTCCGTGTCTATGGCTTAGAAAACACGTTTTTGATGCATTTGAAGGCTTATAAGCATGTTTCTAGACTCTTCTAACCATTCCTCCTTCTTTCCTTCTCCCTTGGATCGATTCTTGCTCTTTTTCCCTCAAATTTTCTCTCCTCCATTCCTACACTCCAAGGTTAAAGATTTAGTGAATTTCTTTAGCTTCTCCTACTATTTTCTCAAGCTTCAAGGTAAGGTATTTTCTCTTTTTGGTTTTAAGGGTTTCAGTTGAAGGTAATTGATGGCTTGGTTGATTCCTATGATTATTGGTGATGATTTATGGTTATTATTGTGATTATTGTTGTAGGATTCATTCAAGGTCATCATAGCTATCATAGTGATTGTGGTTTGTAAATAGAAGCTTCCTTTCAAATGCTTAGATGATATATATGTATATAAGCCATGTTTATTGATGTCTAGCTCCTTTCATTGTTATATTATTGATGTATGTATTGTTATTTGTTCATTGAACCAAGAATACCATTGAATTCATTGATAAGGAGCTAGTACTCTATTGTTTCCTACCAAGTATTTGTTGAATTGCCTCAATGAAAATTCCTGTGATCAAGCCAAGGAAATGATAGTTAATTCATACATGTCATTGGCCAATTTCATGATTATGAGTATCTCTCATAGTTTTGATATATATTTATATCAAAGAGATACTATCCACAGGTCACAGGTCACTGAATTATCATTTCCTTTCTTTTAATTCATGCCATGAAATACCATATATATTGCTTTGTTATCTATTGTTCATTGAAGATGGTATTATTTATTGTTCATTGTCATTGCTATAGCCATGTTTCAAGCCAAGCCATGTATATGTACTTGTTATGCATAGCTTTCTACTTACTGAGTTTTATCTCATTCCAGTTAATGTCATATGATGCAGGTAATAAAAAGGAATGAAAAATGGATTGTCTAGGAGGAAGAAGTCATATAGCAAAGAAGGGAAACTTTTGAACTTTTGTCATGAAACTTTTATTTTGGGGTACATTGAACATTGGAAGTGTTGATAATTTTGTATTTTGATAATGAATGATGGGAAAAATTTATGTTGGCTTTTGGCTTTGTTTTGGTTGATTCAAAGGTGAATGTTTATGTACACTAGTTTTAAAAATGTTTATGATGTTAAATGGTATATTGTTCTTTCCCTTTTAAATGATAAGACTTCCGCATATGTTATTAGTTATTAAATGTTATTGCCATGGGAGTGGGTTGTTTCAAAGACTGCTCAGAGTCGTCAAAAGAGTTACACTGATAAGAGAAGGAAGGACCTCGAATTTGCATGGGAAACCATGTCTTTGTAATGATAGAACCTATGAAGAGTGTTATGAGATTTGGTAAGAGAGAAAAATTAAGTATGAGATTCATAAGAACGTTTGAAATCCTTGAAAGAGTGGGAACACTAACTTATCGATTTAATAACTTAATATCTAAATCGTAAAGCGTTTTGAACCCGAATAAATTCAAAAATTAATATTTTTCTACCAAATTTAAAATACCACTTCCTCGACCCTTTCTCACCTTCGTGAACCACGGACCAGCTCACTTAGATCCATGGTTCGAAACCTATTTCTTTCCTAAGCCATGATCGAACCGTATTTCTCCCAACAAGCCACCACACCCAAGCTCTCGAGCCACCTTCAAACCACCTTGGACCAAACCATGCCTAGATCACCGGCCACACTCCTGGACCCTCACCGACCCGCCTAGACCGACCACAACAGCCTCCCACATTCCTAGAACCCATGGCACACACTTCCCTCTTAGTCACGCACGGCCAGGACCCAGCAACCTAGACCAGACCCCTGCCCCCTACCTAGTACCACCCTGAACAACCCAAACCAGAACTATAGCGTGCGTCCTTACCCTATCCTGTTGAGCCGCGTGTGTGCACCCTAGGTTTTCCTAGTGTTTGTGGCCACACAATACTCTCGACATAGCCCTTCTAGCACCTAGGAACCCTTATACTCACCCTGGTTGTAGCATGCACAAGGGCCCTAACCTGTCATGATCGACATTTTTGCGACTCCCGCACTAGGCGAGCCTACATATCCAAAAACTCCATTGAAGACCCGAGAAAACCCTAGGTTCGAGTCCTCCTTAACCTTGCTCAGTTCTAGACGTCGCCCCCTCCCCCCCTTAACCGACAGTTTCTCATCCCTTAAAACATCATGTATTGGCAATGTGTCCTCAGAAATCATAAAGCGTCTCAAATAAGCCTAAAACGTCAGGAATTTTAAGAAAACAAACCTTTAAATGTTAATAAAATTAATCTATATATTTTTCATGCCTAAAACGTAAATCATGCATAATATGATTTGAATGGTGCAAAAAAAGAAGTTTAGAAACGTACTTTTACGTTTAGAACGCTCAAATATTCAATCTTCGACGCGGGGTAGTGAGGAGGAGCCATCGGGGAATGTCTAGGCTTCAAATTTTTTCTCTGAATTTTTCGAAAATAAGTGTGTGTAAAATTTTGGCTGCTGCTAGGTTTCAAGAACACTGGGTTAGGCTTTATAAATTTAGAAATTTAGGATTTTAGAAGTTAGGGTTTTTAGGTTTTAAGTTTAGGAATAATTAGATCCATTAATCATAAGTAAATTAGGCCCATTAAGGCTCATTTAATCATAAAATTAAAATTTACAAAAATAATTTTTAAAAATAATAACTTTCGGGTCTATAGAAACCCTTCGTTTGACTAAAATCAGCTTCTCGGATGAAATGAGGCTTGACTCGCAACATAATTTGGACTCCAGCATTTTTAGAAAATTTTATCCAATTTAATCATATTATCGAGCTTTAGAAACATCATGATCGTCCCCAGTTTCTTTTTCCCGACCTAATATCAAATATCCGAGCAGAAACCCTTAATTTCATGAAATCATGTCATATTAAGCAATTAATAATTTAATCCTACTAAAATATATCAATTATTTAAAATCAATTAATTAAAATAAATAAGCAGTTTGAATAATTTTCATGCATGCGGTTTATGTGAACTGATTTTTGGACGTTACACCACTCCTTCTCCCACATATCTTCAATGTTTTGGGGGGTTTTTTCACAAGTTTTTGGCAAGGAAAACGTCTAGTAATCATCCTCCATTCATACTCTACGTTCTCTAGCTTCGTATTCGTTTATTCGATCATTTAAACGCAAATACATGTTCTAAACATTTCTTTTATGAATTAATATTGTTATATATTGTTATTTGGTGATAAATAATCATGAAAAATATTTCCCTGCATGAAAGATATGAATCAAAATCGTTTATACACATGCTGAAATTTTCTGCACAAGTTCCTTCAAGTTTTCATGAGTTTTTGATGCTTAGTTTTCGTGTGGATCGTCCGCGCTGTTGTTGCTATATATGTGGATGTATAGGATGTGTTAAGATGTTATTTATCAGTCCTTGAAGGGTCAGAAGGGGCCTAGTCGTGCGAAAGAAAAGGGGGATCACAAGCTGCTTTCGTGTTCGCGTGGGGGGGCTGTTTTCGGTGTTCGGCTTGTTGGGGCAGGTTTGGGCTGGGCTGGGCTAGGGCTTGTTGCTAGGTTCTAGACCGTGTTTTAGGGTGTTAAGGTTGATCCATTCTTGGTCGTTTATGGGCTGGTCGGGTAAGAAATTCACTTGAGACAAAAAGGGCAGCACGCGCATGAAGAGCGTGCAAGGACATGTCACGGGCGGTTGCTCCACGACGTCCAAGTGAAACCTGAGTTGGTAAGGACCATTTCAATGGCTTTGTTAGGGTTTAAGGTTATGTTCTAGGGCTTGGTTAAAGGCTGGTTCGAGCCGTGGTAAGTTTGGAGGTGTCAAAAAGGGGCCGAATAGAGCCTATAGTTGTTTATCTTGTTTCGGGATAGTTTGAGGATGTTCTATAGGTGATTCTAAGGCTATGGACAGGTTGGTAGGTTGCTGGTCAAGGTTGAGTCAAGTCCCGAGTCGTGGAGGTAAGTCACAAGTCGTTTTATTTAATTCTAGAGTCATACGGGTAAGATGCAAGTTTATGAGATGTTTTGAATTGTAAGTTATAAGTGGTGACAGAGGGTCCGGGGATCGATCCATCAAGGTCCACGACGTTCTTAAATAAATATAACGTGCAATAATATTTATTTTGAGGTATGTAATTTGTCTCTTGGCCAAATTACGCATATACGGGGGTCCGGAAGCCGGAGAACTTGTCTAAGGACATTTCCAACTTATCTTATGATTGGTAGTGGATATCCAGTCCAAGGGCTGTGGTGATATTTTCCGGCCAAGCGCTGTAATGTTAGTTTGATAAAACGAATTATGTTATGGTGCCACATTTCAATGAGCAGAACTCTATGCAAAATGTTTAAGTTTATATTATGTCAAGCGAAGCATGTTTTAGGAAAATATTTATTCAGGAAAGTCACGTCATATTTATTTATGTCTAGATAATTTATGTATCAAGTATGTGTAAATTGCAACAATTTTTATTATGTAGTTTTTGTTATTCACAGTTTATGAATGATGAGTCTTTAGATTCAATCGACTTGATTGATGCAGATGATGTCGAAGAGATTGGAGATGATGACCAATGAGCAGGCTCGGACCGTAGGCAGTGCACGCCCGATGGCCTTGCAGTTTATGAGTTTTATGCATGCTAAAATTGATTTAATACCCTGATTTATTTTATTGCGTTTTGGTTGGGAAACAAATATTTCTTTGGATGTTTTTAAATATTTTATTGATGTCGACATGAATCATTTTTATACCTCAAAATATTAAGAATTTGAATTATTTATATTTTTTAAAGTTTCAAATTTTAGGTTTATTTGTTTGGAATTTTCGAAAATGATACGTAGGTTTTTATTGAGTTTAAAAGTTAAGAATTGTGAATTTAATTAGATAGAAAAGTTTTATTTTCCGGGTATTTTAAATAGTAAGTGAGGGTGCTTACACTTTATCTATGCATATTACATTGATATACAGATAAAAAATAAATTTTATAATTTATTAAAACGTAAAATATTATTAAAATAAATATTGATAATTACATAATTGTCAATAAAGTTCAAATCAAAAGTTATCTTACTAAACACTTAGTCTAACATGTAACCTTGAGATGTGATTTACACTATTATATCAAGATTTGAAAGATTAGATTGAATATATACCAGAATTTGAAGTTCTCTAATCATGGTCATTTTTTGAATGCTTGAAGAAATGTGAGCCAAGTATTCAAGAGCTTCATTTTGGTAACCATTTCAGAACTCTCATAGTTATAATTCCAAATAGCCAAACTCATTCTCTTACCGTTAATCAAGTGAACTTTATGAGTGTCCTAAAAAAAATCGCGGTGTCCTGCTCCGACACACTATATATTTCCAACTTCTTTATTTAAATCTAATTTCTCTTGTCTACACCTTCTCAATTTTCGAATCCATAATATAATAAATTAAAATTAAAATTAAAATTAAGTGGCTGCAATAAGGCGGCGTTTGCGATCGTAAACCACCGATAATGCTAGGCGGTGACCGATAAAGTCAAAGTTTTACAAATTAACCAATCATCACCAACCACGTGTCGATGACAATATCCATATAAATTCCAGCAAATACAATCCCTTCCAGTAAGCACGACACGTGAGAACTTCTCTCATAACGTTCTCTGCTCTGCCATCGGCCACGTGAACCCAGCTTATGTGGATTACGTGGATACGCTGGCCGCCGTCGATCATTTGTCTCTTCAATTTCAGCCGTAGATTGTTGCAGAAAAGCCTGTGGACGCCAAAATTCGGAAGGGTATTTATATTCTTCACATTGCTCAGAAGAAGGTAATTTTGCCTTCCGTTCAGCTTCCTGCTTTCAGCTCATTCACTACCGGAATATCCCTCGCCGGCGAGTGGAAACTCTGTGTCCACTTGGTGAATTTGGATTGGTCGAGTTCTTTTCTGTTGCTCAGGTATCTGCTGTGGGTGTTGATGTTTGATAATTTATTCTGCTATCTGATTGTTAAAACCGTTTTCTATTATTTGATTTATAAATGGATCAAATTTTCAAATCTGTTGTTGAATTTTGTTTGGTTTTTTTTAGAGTATGTTTTGTCTCTGCTTCTGCAGTTCCACTGATGGCGGTGGTTTTGTTGGTTTGTGGTGTGATGATTTTTTTGTTTGTACGATCTCTGATTAGCTTATGGGAAAATATAGGTGAGTTTTTTTCAAGTATGATTAGGGATGGAAAAGATGTTGAAACGGTCTGATTGTAGATTATCCAGCGTCTACATGCGCTATAAGCAATTTCGAAGAATTAATTTTATGAATCCGCGTTCAGGCAATAGCAACATTATTGACTCCGTTGTACAGAATTGATCGTGATTTGTGTTTTCAGACGCATCTGCGAATATTTTGAAGTGTGTTTTATACTTCGTGGCATAATTTACATTGATGTAATTGGCTTTATAGTCTTTTGATTGTTTGGGGTATTGGTTTACTAATGTAGTTTCAATGTTTGGAATGTGTAGCTAATGTACTATTAGTTAATGCTACAGGATTTGAGTACCCAGAGCCCAGCTTATTTAGCTATCAGTTTTTTGGGATCATACAACTTTGCCATGGGAGTTGTGACTATTTCTAGTTCTGCTGCACGAAATCCGTTTGGATTGAACTCAAGAATTTCATCTCGCATAGCAGTAGTGAAAAGGCCAGTAATACTATCTTTCAAAACTGATAAAAGTAAAAATACAGCTTTAGTTGCGCCACCAAAATCTCGCTCTTTACCTGTTGAGACTGACCAAGGAAATGAAAAGACGTTAAGAAAGGGGAAAAGGCCTTCAGAAAGAGTGCATGCTGCGTCTCTTGATGAAGCCTCCTCAAGTACTTTAGATCAGTTGGATTACAATGAAGCTGCAGCTAAATTAGAGAATTTATTCAAACGAAGCCATGCAACAAATTTGTATGACAATGAAGTTAAAGATCATGTGGCAAAAAGAAGGCGGCAAATGAGGAAGAGGATTGGAGAAGATATGGTGGACGTGGAGAAGAAGAAAGTTGCTGAAAGTTTTGTTCTAAGTTTTAGGAAGAAAGAGAAGAGATTGAGTCTTGAGAAGAGGATTGCATTGAGATGTAGGAAAGAAAGTGCAAGTCTTGGATGGTCTCAGAAAAGGAAACTTGGTAAAAATTATGAACATGAGAAGATCGATAGGCTTGTGAGGGACTATTCATCTTCCACCAACTTGGTCAGCTTAGATTGGAAGAAAATGCAGATTCCTCCCGTTCTTTCTTCATCTGAGCATAGTTGGCTGTTTAAGCTGATGCAACCAATGAAGGTGAGCAAGTACATTAAGTTTCTCCTTCTAGATTAGTGTAATTTGCATCGTTAAGTTGAAGGCATGAAAAAAGGGGAAATTGTAACTCCATTTTTTGGTTATTGATTAATTAATTATTTATTTTGTCAGTGTATCTTCATCTAGCTTTGGTTATTGTCATTCAGGAAATTCTCCAAGTAAAGGAGACTTTACAGAATGATTTACAAAGAGATGTAACGGATGAAGAATTAGCAGAAGCAGTAAATATGGGCATAACTCATCTGAGAAAACGTTTGGAAGTTGGTCGTGCTGCCAGAAGCAAGTTGATCAAGGTAATTATGATGCCATGAAAATGCTTTGGCATCTCCTGGTTTAAGTGACAGAGTTTCATCTAACAGAAGAAAAAATCAGTCTTCTAGAAGGCGTCGATTAGGCGGTGGCCGAGTTTTAAGAAAGCGATGCCACAAGACGTTGTTAGAAAAATCCTAATTTAATATATAAAACTTTTTATTTATTAAAAAAAATTGTTCTCTCGTATTTTTCAATCAATTAATGGATAAAGAGTAGGAATATGTCGATTTTGAGTTTAAGTTTGATATGAAGGAATTATTAGAGAAATTTGGAGATTAACAGAAGAATTAGATATTTAGGCAAAAGAAAAACCGCGCGCTAAGCAGTGGGTGGTCTGCCACCTATGACCTACCCCTATCGATTTTTAGAACACTAGAAAAAGTAGCAATATCTTCTTAAAGTCGTGTGATATTAATTTTTTTGAATCCAGCATGTGATCTTAGTAGCTCTCCGTAATTCCATGAACTTAGATACATTGACGGCTCTGGTCCTAGACCCTTTACTGCATGATAGCTTAAAATTTTGCATAGAGTTGCCAAATTCAGGAAAATAATGTCACTGAATGCATATGTTCTTTTATTGCAGCATAACCTCCGTTTGATTTTATTTGCAATGAACAAATATTTTCATGACTTGGCAAATGGCTCAAGATTCCAAGACCTCTGTCAGGCTGGAGTAAAGGGTCTTATAACAGCTATTGATCGCTTTGAGCCTAAAAGGAACTTCCGTCTCTCAACATATGGCCTCTTTTGGATCAGACATGCCATCGTCCGTTCTATGACACTTTCAAGCTTCACAAAGGTTTCCTTTGGCCTTGAGTCGGTAAGCTTGTTGTATCAAGGTCATATTTTTTCTATTGAAACCAAATCACTTTAACTTAACTTAAACTCGTTTCTAATGTAGGTTAGAGCAGAAATCCAGAAGGTAAAACAAGAGTTGTTGTTTGAGCTTCAGAGATTGCCAACAGAGAAAGAAATCATAGACAGAGTTGGTATATCTCCTGAAAGATACCATGAAGTGATGAGAGTGTCAAAGCCCATTTATTCTCTGAATGCACGTAACAGGGTAACTCAAGAAGAATTGATCAATGACATTGAAGATGGTATTGAAGGGGATAAAAGAAGTCAACCTGCGATTCTCAGGCTTGCCCTGGATGATGTGGTAAATAAATCATTGTCTTTTTCTATGATTGCATGTTATATCAAAATTGATTTTGCTCATCACAAATTTACGAAGATCTTCAACTTTTCAACTTTCCTCGTACTCTTTTGCAAGTCCAAACGAAAATTTCAAATATTGTATTTGAGTTGAATATATTGTTTCCGACTTTTGAATTGGAAGCTAACACAAAATATATGGGATTTAAATTTTGTGTGGCAATTAGTGCTGCATCTTCGACAATATTTACTGGGCGAGTCTTGCGTGTCCTTTCCTTAACCCACGCCAAACATTCAATAATTTTTTGTAGAAAACATAACATTCAATCAGTATAAGGACATTTTTACAAAGTTGTGTTAGTGAAGAATTCACATCTTACTATCTTATTGCCGTAGAAGTCCTATAATTAACAATTTTCCAATTAATTGGTATGTGAGATGAAATTATTATTATATCTTAATTTAATTCTAAACAAAATCAAAATTATTAAGCAAATTAGTAATTTTTTTGTCTTTTTTTTAGCCGTTAAATATATTCTTATTTATCAATATAATACTCACTTTCTACCATTTGGTGTTTTTTTATTTACGAGAAAATATCACTCGTCTTTGTAAAATAATACAAATAATAAAATTGATGTATCTATTGTGTTTTGATGACTATTTGTTTACGAAAATATTACATTTTTTGTATTGTTTTATTTTACCAATTTTTTTTGTTTTCTTTAAAAAAAACGAACTATATAAGAGAACGTAACAAGTGTATGGGAGTACTAATACATGATTATACTTGCTATACCATTATTGCAAATGGGTCAAACAAAATATGCTTTCTTAAGATATACATGGTGCATTTATCACGTCTAAAGTCGAATAGCATAATGGTTTCTATTCCATCTCTCTTGACTAATCTGCCATGATTCTTGTTTTTTGACAGCTTGATTCTTTGAAACCAAAGGAGAGTCTGGTAATTAGACAACGGTACGGCCTAGATGGCAGAGGAGATAGAACACTCGGGGAAATTGCAGGAAACTTGAATATTTCGAGAGAAATGGTCAGAAAACATGAAGTTAAGGCCCTCATGAAACTCAAGCATCCAGCTCGAGTCGATTATCTTCAACGTTACATTTTCAAATGATTCTACATGACCTACGTCAAATACAATTTCTACAAGGAAACCAATAATTGTTGTGTATATATAATCTTCAAAATAGTTTAACATTACATAAAGGTATATTTATTGATAAATAAAGAAGGTTTTTGTCTCGATGTTTTCGAGCATTCCTTTTTCCTTTCCCTTGAGTAAAATTATCTTTACTAACCAATTTTACTTTATTTTGCAATTAACCATTTTTGGTTGGGCTGCTGTCCCCATTACTGATCGCATATACTTTTTTTTACAAGTGAACTAGACAACTAAGGTGGAATAATAACATAAAACTACATTTGAAGCCGTGAATTGAAAAGGCCATTTTATCGTTTGCAGTCTCTGTTCTTTACTATTTTAGCATATCGATATTTTTATAATTTACTAGCATTAAATACGTGCAATACTAATTATATAATAAAATTAAAATTTTGATTTTCTAAAAAAATAATTTGAATCATTTTATTATTTATCTGAGTATAATCTCTTGTCATATTAACGAATAAATTAATTAAAAATTTTCAAAATTTTTTCTCAAATTAAAATTTAAGATGTTGATTTTATGTTATATAATAAATTTTAATGAACATAATATATAGTGTTAGGATTATTTTGTCCGATAGATGATCGAAATAATAAAAATATCAGAATATGATTTAAAATAGTAAATTCGTGTTTTATAAGAATTAAATGTTGTGCCAGATGTTACAACATCTCGGACAACATGCAGCGGAATATTATATTTTATAACACAAATTCACTTTAAATAAACAGATGGACGAGATTAAATATGCGCAAGTATAAATACTTGTGCGGTGCCTTATGGCAAAAATTAATCACTAAAAAAAATCGTTTACAAAAAACCAATCACTAGTGATTCTCAATAAAATCAATTTTCTCAACAAGTTGAGAAAACAAATGCTTTCTAAAAACAAACAACCAGAATAAAACTAAAACAAAAAGCCAAAAACAAACAACCAGAATAAAACTAAAACAAGCCAGATGTTGTCCGCAGATGTTCTCAACATTCACAGCAACACTCTATCACCCTCTTCACATCACGTTTCTCGAATAAGGTTTTCTCTGAAATTCTGAACGTGCACACATGAGTGAATATTGACCGAGATAGAAGACCACCACGAAAATCTCCCACGAAGAACTCTTCACGAAAACTTCCCACGAAAAACACTTCGACTCCACGAAAATTCTACACACAAACTCTCTGAATTTTTCCCACGAAAAACTCTTTCTTTTAACCTCCCAAGAAAATCACCTCCACGAAAATCCTATACGTGAACTTTTCCACTAAAACTCTCTCACGAAAAAACACTCTCACGAAAACTCACACAAAAAATCTCCACGAAAAATTCCTCTAAGTAAACTCTTCTCGCCCCTTTTTTATTAAATCTCCGTCGCCCCTCAGCACATGTTGATCACCTCTTATTTATAACATTCATCTCTCCTAGAGTTTATCTTCCATAAGAAAACCTATAAGATATGGTAAACAAGAATTATATTAGAAACAAAATAAACAATACCATATCATGTAAATCATTATCATAAATATTATATCTATAAAATACAAACCTAATATTCCACATAATCTTATCAATAGAAAATTAAATTAAAGGAAGATATCATATCACAATAAAATCTTAACATAATTATCTAGAAAGGCAAAATCATAATTAAATATTAAATATCATATCAACAAAGAAAAGATAATATTAGGGAAATAAATCAATAAGATATATCAATTAAAATTAGGAATAAATATTTCCCTTCAATCTCCCCCTTTTTGCCTTTCTGGACAAAATCAAATCAAACTCAATTTATCAGTTGAACTCCAGTTAACTCCCCCTTTTTATGAGAATTTATCTTCCCCTGAATAAAATCAAGCTAGTACGGGTGTTGTTCGTTTTGTTGGCAACACCTGAGACAACACCTGCAAAAGTCATTAACAGTTCATTAAAACAGAAACATATCAGGGAAGCAGAAGTTAACAAAGCAGAACATATAAAAAAATCAAGCAAAAGTATCAGATAGATGGTATCATTTGATCCTTTCAATTCACAGTCCCTTGAGTTTGAGTCGCGTCTTCTCCCCCTTTTTGTCCATAATGGACATCTACCTCCATAGCCAGACGATAGTCAGAAACTAAGTTATCATAAGAGACAAGATCAGCTTTAGCTCATAATCACTATCCAAAATTACTGAGATAATTGCGTCAAAAATAATTTCAAAAAAAAATTCCAGAATTGAAACCCACATCGATTTTAACACCACTGAACCATCAAAAATCACAAATATTGGATTTCTAGCAAAATCCGGATTTTCATCGAATTTTCTCTGTTAAAATACGCATACCCTCTTGACCAACAATATTCACAATGTTATGTTTATGCATGACCTATTTATGCCTAATAACAGAATGTAACAGAAATAAAAACATGAAAAAAAGTATGAGATATGTTTACAGATGAGGTGTTGTCACAAATGTTGGCAGCATCTTCTGAAAACACGTCCAATTCATGAAAATAATTTTGATTTTTCTGCACACTTGGAGATTTTTTATTTTTTTATTTTTCTGACCATAGAAGTGGTAGCTCCCACACTAGAAGAACGGTCTTCTTTAGGACTCCTCTAGGTAGCTTTTTCCATTTTCTTCTATTTTTGCCTTCTGTATTAAATTCAGAAGAGGTAGCTCCCACACTAAAAGCACAGTCTTCATTGGACTCTTTTAGGTAGCTTTTTCCATCTTTTCTTCTGATACAGAGCATATTCATGATTGATTTTGCTTTTTACTCAATCTTTTCAAGTCACTTTTCGTATGGGACAATGTCATGGAGTACATGATCATCTTTCAACTACTTTGTGATTTAATCAGATTGTTAACCATATCCAAGTGTGTCAATTAAGATAGAATAAGGAATTGTAAGCGTAACAGAAGATTAAACAACATCATTCCAACACATCATATCACAGAATGCATGAAAATGCAGTATGTCTAAATCCTAGAAATGCACATGCATGTTAGATGTTGTCCGAGATGTTGTAACATCTGAGACAACATCCATGTATGATCAAATAGAACACATGCTGAGAGATTTTCTAAGGTTGGAGAACCTCTCAAAGTCTAATGCTTTTGTGAATATATCGGCCAATTGGTTATTTGTATCAACAAATTCCATCCGAATCAATCCTTTCTCTACTAGATCTCGAATAAAGTGATGTCTAATGTTAATGTGTTTTGTTCGATAGTGTTGTACTGGATTTTTTTGAAATATCAATTGCACTCGAATTATCTCATTATCCGATTTCTTCCTAATGAAACTTACCCATGAAAACAGTGAGAAATCATCAACACACACAAAAGAATACTTCTTACCTCCAACGCTTTCTACTTCCATGGGACCCATAAGATCCATGTGCAGTAATTCCAGACAGCATGTTGTCCCAGATGTTGGCAACACTGGGTGCGACACGCGCGTCTGTTTTCCTTTTTGACAATCTCCGCACACATATGATATTCCAGATGAAAGATTAGGCATACCTCGTACTGCATCGTACTTGCTCAAGTTCTTCAAGGTTTTGAAATTTGCATGTCCAAGTTTTTGATGCCATAGGTCGAGTTCACTAACTTCTGCATGTTTGCATGAAATTTCCTCACCTATTTGATAGCAATTATCCAAAGACCTTGTACCTGTCATAATGCACTTGTTAGATTCATCAAAAACTTCACAGTTATGTTTATCAAACTTAACAAGTAAATTATCATCACACAATTGGCTTATGCTTATAAGATTGGAATTTAATCCTTCAACATGAAGCACATTATGGAGCTTTGGCAGTCCTTCAACACTCAAAGTACCCTTTCCAACAATTTTTCCTTTAGCTCCCCCTCCATATGTCACTCTACCACATTTTTGCTCAAAATAATCGGTGAGATATTCTCGTGATCCCGTCATGTGGCGTGAGCTTCCACTATCAAAGTACCAATGACCTGCAGTATTAGTTTTCAACGAAGTATATACAACTTTACAGTGAGTTTTTACCTTTGGGACCCAAATTTGTCTTACTGTAGGTCGATGGTGGGAGGTGTTGCAGAAAGTGTTGGACAACATTCGGGGCAACATCCTGCTCGACTTTCGATTCATGCAGTCATCCCTGAGTTTAAAACAGTATGGCCTGATATGACCAGGCTTAAAGCAGTAATGACATACATACCTTCGTTTTCTTCTCTTAGGGACATGTGTAGTATGTTGTCTTTTTGATGGAGAGCTTTTGATTGGTGACTTGGATTGTGGTTGTGGAGATGTATCAGCTTTTCCTTTCACAAAAACAGTAGACTTGGAAGATTCACCTATTTCAAACACACTATCTTTGAACCCTAAGCCTTTCTTGTCATCTCTTCCCATCAAAAGTATGGATTCAAGCTTGGATGTGCTTGAATTAAACTTGGACAAGGTTTCAGTTTCCTTTTGAAGTTCTTCTTTGGTCTTACCAAGTTCCAAATCCTTTTTGCTCAAAATTACCTCAAGTTTGGCAACCACGGCTTTTAGATCAACGTTCTCCTTCATGAGACTTGAGTTCAACTTGTTTCTTTTGGTCCAATCTTCAAATAGCTCTTCATAAAGCTTTTGCACACTCTCAAGAGTGATTTCTTCATCATCAGCTCCTGATTCGTCATCTCCACTCAAATTTCTAGAAGTTGTGGATTTCAAGCACACTGAATTTTTGCAGATGTTGCGGCCAGGTGTGGTAACACCTAGGGCAACACCTAAAGGATTTACTTGCAGCCTGTGTTTCTCTTCATTCCTTGGTCGAAACTGTTGTTGGACAGGAGGTATAGGAGCTGGTGGTCGAAGTGCTGCATTTGCCAGTGATGTGTCCATTTAAATATTTCTGTCAAACAAAACAAAAACCAGAATCAGCACTTAGTATATCAAGAGTAGGCTCTGATACCACTTGTTAGGATTATTTTGTCCGACAGATGATCGAAATAATAAGAATATCAGAATATGATTTAAAATAGTAAATTCGTGTTTTATAAGAATTAAATGTTATGCCAGATGTTACAACATCTCGGACAACATGCAGCAGAATATTATATTTTGTAACACAAATTCACTTTAAATAAACAGATGGACGAGATTAAATATGCACAAGTATAAATACTTGTGCGGTGCCTTATGGCAAAAATTAATCACTAAAAAAAATCGTTTACAAAAAACCAATCACTAGTGATTCTCAATAAAATCAATTTCCTCAACAAATTGAGAAAACAAAGGCTTTCTAAAAACACACAACCAGAATATAACTAAAACAAGAAAGCCAAAAATATGTTGCCAAACAGTAGATCCACGAGAAGCAATCTTCGGTCAACTTCTTCCCAGATGTTGTCCGCAGATGTTCTTAACATTCACAGCAACACTCTATCACCCTCTTCACATCACGTTTCTCGAATAAGGTTTTCTCTAAAATTCTGAACGTGCACACATGAGTGAATATTGACCGAGATAGAAGACCACCACGAAAATCTCCCACGAAGAACTCTTCATGAAAAATTCCCACGAAAAACACTTCGACTCCACGAAAATTCTACACACAAACTCTCTGAATTTTTCCCACGAAAAACTCTTTCTTTTAACCTCCCAAGAAAATCACCTCCACGAAAATCCTATACGTGAACTCTTCCACTAAAACTCTCTCACGAAAAAACACTCTCACGAAAACTCACACAAAAAATCTCCACGAAAAATTCCTCTAAGTAAACTCTTCTCGCCCCTTTTTTTATTAAATCTCCGTCGCCCCTCAGCACATGTTGATCACCTCTTATTTATAACCTTCATCTCTCCTAGAGTTTATCTTCCATAAGAAAACCTATAAGATATGGTAAACAAGAATTATATTAGAAACAAAATAAACAATACCATATCATGTAAATCATTATCATAAATATTACATCTATAAAATGCAAACCCAATATTCCACATAATCTTATCAATAGGAAATTAAATTAAAGGAAGATATCATATCACAATAAAATCTTAACATAATTATCTAGAAAGGCAAAACCATAATTAAATATTAAATATCATATCAACAAAGAAAAGATAATATTAGGGAAATAAATCAATAAGATATATCAATTAAAATTAGGAATAAATATTTCCCTTCATATAGAACGGAATGAAGTGAAACAAATTTTAAATATATATCCAAAAACATAAGGTATAATAACCTAAAAATCAACCATATTATAAATTTATCAATGCATAAATCATAATTTACTTAAATGAAACACGCAAAGATAAATAAATATCAATTTAAAATTCTCAAGACTAACTCATAAGAATAAATGAAATAATAATATTGATAGTAAAATATAATTCATATTCAATTTAAATATTATTTTAACCTCCTACAAATTTTTTTTACCTTTTGTATTTAAAATTCTACATAATAGATAATTAATTTTATAACAGAATCGATCTTTAGTAGACTACATCGATAACTATTAATTTCTTGTTAAATACAATTTTAAAATAATAAATAAATCAACACATGTAAATAAATACACATTTAAATAAGAATATATGTTAAATATCAAATAAAATCAAATAAATTCATATAATAATTATTAAATATAAATTTTAAACTACCCGTATAATTATCACCATAAAAATTTGAAATATAACTGAATAAATATACTTTCATAAAAATTTGTTATTTTTTGTATTTTTTGAATTAGTTAGTTTGATTTCAAAATAATTAAATAAAGATATTAAAATATTACATTAAAAAACTCTAAACTTTGACAAATGCTAATAAATTATAATTATAATTTATATGTAAGACCCTTGATTATATTATCTGGTAATTTGGCATAATTAGAATAATTATTGAGTTATAAATTAAAATAGTTATTTATGACAAATAATTTTTAAAACTGTCTTAAAAATATATATTTTAGAATATTGGAGAATTAAACGATATAAAATACATATAGAGTTTAAACAACACACAAGAGGAAATAAATGAAAAACCAGGATAAAAAAAAGCATAAGTTACTATTCTTATAAATTAAATTTCTCTATATTATTTACATATACATACACACGCAGCTTACCTTAAGAGAGAAGGATGGAGAAGTAAGATAGGAAAAAGCCATTCCCACAGCTACAGTAACAGCCGCAGAAAAATCGCCATAACTTCTTCTTCCATTGTCAAAATCTCAAAATTCTTGATGGGTTTTGTTCCCCAAATCCTAAGCTTCGATTCAAGCTACCAATCTTAGATTTTGAGCAAGGATTCAGTTAAATCAAAGTTGCTAATTTCTGCACAGTTCTTGTCTGATTTCGTGAGCTTTTGTTTCGGATTTTTGGGTTTATGTTGTATTGTGCACTAAGAATCTCGACTTGTGGTTCAAATAAAACTCATAGACTATTTGTTAGCTTTATATAGCCACCGGAAAAATGGGATTAAAGCGGATTTAATATGATTTTTCTACCATAATGTGTCAAAACTGAATTCTGTAACTCTGGTGTGTAGAATACCTTTTGCAATTCGAGGATATGACATTATACATTTGCATTTTTGACTTATGGTTAAAATAAAAGTTGTAGATCTATGTGTTGTCTTCAAAATGAGACTAGAACCGTTAAATTATAGTGAGAATTGAGACAGTTATGCTTGTTTTTCTGAAAATGCTCGGTATGCGAGATTATGTTCGTGATTTTCTTAGTAGCATCGTGTTCTTGTTAATTCTTGGATTAATATTCTAAGATTCTAAAAATGGTTTCTTATAAATAAACTTTGTTATTTGAGTTGTTTTTCATTTCCAATTAGAGAATATTTATTTGAGACAGTATTGAGGGAGATATGAATTTTATGTTATGAATTGTCGAATCTGGAACTATAACAAAATGTAACTTCACGGTTTCTGTTTTTGGGCATTTAGTCTTGTCGAAATGATCAAACTCCTTGTTGATTTCTTCCTGTGAAATGTTGGATTATTCGGGTTATTGTTATGTGTTTTAGGCCGAGGAGTTTTAAAGTTGTGCATTGATCGTCGTTAGTTGGTATAGGTATGTTACAGTTCGGTAACATAAAACGACAACACTTAAATTATGTTTTAAGAATATTTTTGTGTTGTTATTATTGTTTATGTGATTATGTTAATTGTTTGAGTTGTTAAATGTCTTATTGAGTTATATGTTCAGTTATATGGAATTTAGTCTGGGGCATACTGTTATGACATATATCTTGAGCCTTATCGTTCTTGTTGACCAGTTACTGTTATTCATTGTTATTTGGTACTCGTTCTTGTATAACTCGAGATTAGGGTGTGGCTGTTAGGCCTATATTGATACGCCTGAAACCATAACTAAGATTGATCAATCTCACTGTTAGTTTAGACCTCGGGGTGAGTGCTGAGATTGTGATATCCAGTTCTGGTTGTTTGTGTCTAGTACGACCTCGACTTTTTTTTTCCTAAATCATAAACTCGAAAATACCAAATGAAATAAACTTAACAATTTCATAAATCATAATAATTTAACATTTGGAATCTCAAGTGAATAAAAAATATCCATAAATCATCAACTAGCCAAAAATCCTACGTTGACCTTTCAAAAGACCAACTAACATAAAATTAAAGCATAAAAAAATATCTCTAATAAATTCATTTACAGAAATCTTTCAAATCTTTTATCTATCAAGCTAGTGCAGAAAATAAAGGTCCCTCGGGAATGTACTGCCGCACTCGATTTACTCAAGCGTCAACGCCTTCTCCAATCATCAAATCCTGTATCATTCAAACCTAGTGAGTACAATTACTCAGCACGTTCTAAACATGAGTATAAAATAATACATATACAATCACATGCATTAAAAATCATACTTTTACTAAAAATAATCTTTTGAACATAAATAAACCATTTAAATTCATTATCAGCATAAATAAATCGTATCTCGAAAAATCATTTTAATCGTAAAGCATTCAATCCTTTATCATTTTGGGTGAAGTTTGTTCCTTGAAAGTGACTAGTCTTTATTCTTTGGTCGACTGATCAGTCTTCAGCTCCACATGGTCCATGGGAGCGGGAACTAGGCTCCGCCGTGGAAATACGATCATTGGGGTCCCTCTGAGGCCTTTTCCTGTAAACGGTGTCCATCTGGGGCCTTTTCCCTCACAACATCCCCACAAAAGTGTAAGTTCATCGTTCCTTCTTAAAACGGATCTCCCACATATCATATATCATTTGTCATAGTCAATTCACATCCCTCAAAATATTTTTCATTTTCTTTTAAAAGCATAAAATATCATAACTTTCCAAAATAACATTTTAACAGTAAAAATTGCACAGCTTTACCATAAATCATAAAATATCATATTTTCATCAAAATCAACATTTTAAATCATTTAACATGCATTATGATCCTTCGGGATGTTGTCAAGCTTTTACGTAATTCCCAAGTGTAAAATGATCATTTTTCCCGACGTAATATTTCTCGATTTTGAATTTTTCTTACTTTTAATTACATGGTTGCGGCAGTAAACTCCCGAGACATATATCATGTGCGGCATAATAACTATTTAAGCTTAAACTTTTAAGGTGAAATATTTCTCGATTTTGACTTATCCTGTGTAACTGAATAACTGAAATTATAGGGTTGTGACATATATCAGTTCAATTATGGTGAACACTGAACTGACGGATGTGATAACTGATCAAATCAGTTTGAGAACAGTAGTTAAACAATTAAATACATAAGATATGTTTATGGATGTTCAGAGGCTTCAACTGCTCCTACGTCACCCCTTCTACCTCCTCGGGTAGGATAGACTAGAAGACTTTGATTAATTACAACAAGTGTAATAACCCACCCAGCTTAGGAATTACCCAACTGCCTAACTGAACTCCTAGTCTAGACTGAAGGCAGCACCTTCCAGTCAAGACTTGTTTAACGTCTGTGTGTCAAAGATTACATACACAAGTTTATTGTTTTTGTGCAAGACTGTATTTGGGTGGTAAAGTGTGTGTGTGTGAGAGAGAACTGAACAATGAACACTATCAGAAAGTGTTCTCACACACTGAGGGAATTGTACTTCTAAACTAAGCTTGATAACACGATGAAGTGTTCCCTCTGGAAAAATTGCTTCTAGTAAGCTGATATGCAATATATGTGCTCTTTCTATTGTTTTTCCACACTTGTTCTTCTTCTTCTTGTTGTTGTTGGTTTTCACTGATCTTCTATTTATAGGTGGGTAACCGATTGTATAGTGAGACTCCACAATTATATCTGTTGCAGTTTGAATGTGTTCCTTGAGATTCATGTCTCGACTTTTCTGAAATCTATGCTGAAACATTTTGTTTTTAAGCTTTGCTGCAACGTTCATTATTGTAGTATTGATAGTACATATGCTTTTGTACCCTTGTGCGTAGCTGGAATCCATTTAGATAAGCTTGTCTTGATCTGAAACTGATTGATTCCTAACCGATGTTTCTAACTGGTCATCTGAACTGATCTTCAGTTAGGCTAGTGAAATCAGTTGACTTGTCAGTTTAACTGATTTCACTCTTTCAGTTGAACTGGTCAGCTGAGCACTTCATCAGCTGGCCGGGCTTCTGAAGTTCTACTGCTAAACAACCTATCAGCTGGACAATCGGTGGAACTGTTCTTTGATATATAAGTTGAGTTGATTCAGTTTGAGAAATCAGTTGGCACTTTCAGTTCGCATCTGTTAGATTTAATTTTGGCTCGATAACTGATCAGTTTGAAGCCTGATCAGTTTCAGCTTCCTGCACACTTAGATAAATCATTAGAAACAAAATAACAAGTTTTGTTAACATCAAAATCAAGATTGCGAACATGAAATGTTCCAACATAATCATATTAGGAAGCCTTGAAAATATTTAAAGAAAAATATTTATTCTAGTCTTGGTCGTACCCGGTCTCCTTTCCTCTGCCTATTATCGAATATTCGGATAAAATCCTTCAATTTCATGAAATCATGTCATATAATCATTTAATCATGACATCATACCTTTAATCATATAATAAATATTTTGCATGCATTTAAAATCAATTAAGCAATTAAAATAATTTTCATGCATGTGGTTTACGTATGTTTGGTTTTTTCGGACGTTACAGTGTCATTCCTGTTTTATATCGTTACAGCTGTATGGAGGCCGAGTTGGGGGTGATGATTAGCACAACCTGGCATACCTCACATACTTGGCAGGGCAGTTTAACTGCATAACGATGTAGCTCTCATGTGTGTTGCTCGAGCATTATTCGTCTTGATCGTATCATTCGTTTGGCTCCGATATTGAGCCATGTTCATGTATTTCACATTTCAACAACATATATATGATGCATGTTATAAGTGCAAGAATTGCACTTAATTTATATTAGAATCTATTTGAATTATGTTATTTTATGACATAAATACATTTGGTATCTGTTGTTTTTGTGCCCTGCAGGAGTTAAACCACTATTGGATGATTGATGATGATTAGGGAAAATTTTGATGTCGAACGGTTGACAGAGTAGAGCCGCAGCACCAAGGAACTAGCACTGCAACGCTAAGACTTCACAAGAGGAAAAGAAGCGCCTATGCGCCCATATATCAGAGCCTCAGCGCTCCTGTGTTCGAGAGATAGGTGCCACAGCGCCACAAAGACAGCGCCACAACACCTACACTACAAAACAACAGGCGCCACACCGAGAATCAAACAAATGGGCTTCAAACTACGGCCCATGCGAGAGATAAAAAGAAGGCATAGGGTTGCAGACGAAGGAGAACCGTTTTGGAGAGGAATTCCACGAGAGAAACAGCCGCACACATGGGAGACGATCTGGAGCACAAAGATTGATCAAGAGGACGAAGAATGACGACCCTTGGGACAAAGATGCCACTTCTGATTTGTCATCCAAACTTTCGCCCTTTTTATTTCTTGTGTTGTGATGTCTAGACTTTCAAACATACTTTGTTTTTGTTTAGATTTCGTTATGAACTAAATTTTCCAGTCTAGATGATGATGTAGCTTGTGGATACGATGATTTGACGTGGTTGTTTATATGATTGAATTTTTTTTTGTTTAATTGTGTTTCTTTGTCTTTATTAGACTGCAATTTATTCTTCATAAATTTTTTGTTGTCTGATTGATTCTACAACTCGAGAGAACGACTAGGATTAGAGATCATTAGAGGCACATCGTTGAATGATTATATCGTTCGAAAGGCGTATAATTTTTGCAAGGTCTAGGCAAGAACATCATTTGCATTTATCATTTAAACTTAGATTTTTATTAGAAATGTTTGGATCAAAGTTTGAATGATACAATTTACTCGTCACTTGGGAAATGAGGAATGAAATAATTAAGTGCTCTTGGCCATTAAATAATTGGACTTCATGAATATAAATTCAACCGGGAATAATTATCGTGCAAATTTAATGAAATCACTCATCTAGATATTTTCTCGATTCGGTGATTAGATTAACATTTATTTATAATTAATTCATTTTCAGCAAACCAAACATTTTATTGATTTTTCTAGATAAAATCGTGACTATTTTAATTACAAGCACTGATATATGTTTACATACACACTCCTCGTGTGAACGATACTTTACTCACATATATTAAAACTTGACAACCGTGCGCTAACGAGCGGAAAATACGCAACAGGTTTTTGGCACCGTTGTCGAGGAGTGTCAAATTTAAATTTATATCAGTGTTGTTACCAATTATTCTAGATTTTAATTTAGAGTTATTTTTGTTTTATTATAATAATTACTAATTTGTTCATTTTCTCTGTTTGACAGCGCATGTGAATATCACAAAGCCCTGACTTGCTTATCTTTGATCCAGAGATCGAAAGAACTGCGCGAAAAATAAGAAAAGCGAGAAGAGAAGATATTCAAGCTATGGCCGAAAACAGAGAGAATGACAGACATAACCTGCCAGAGGCTATACCTAACAGAGATCACTTCCGATCAGTGATCAACACTCATTATTATGGCATTTCTTGGTGGACTATAAATGCGAACAATTTTGAGCTGAAGCCTGCTCTGATAAATATGGTTCAGCAGAACCAGTTTACTGGAACCGCCACTTCAGATCCTCACTTTCGCCTCTGAGAAATTTCCTGGAGATTACTGTCACAGTAAAGATTAATAATGTTCTTGATGATATTATTAGACTGCGTTTTTTTTTTGTTTTCTCTCTGGGACCAAGCAAGAGGATGGTTCCAATCACTGCCGCCAGGGAGCATCACGACATGGCAGGAGTTAGCAATGAAGTTTCTTGCTAAAAATTTTCCACCTGCGAAGTCTGCACAGTTGAAGATCGAGATCAGCACTTTCAGGCATACTGATTTTGAGCAGTTGTACGAGGTATGAGAAAGATACAAGGAGTTGTTGAGAAAGTGTCTGAACCATGGTTTAGAATACTGGGTGCAAATTGAATTATTCTACAACGGTCTAAATGAGAAAACACGAGGAACAGTGGATGCAGCGGCTGGTGGCATGATCTTCATCAAATGTCCTAATCAATCTTGACTTGCTTGAGCAGATGACTATAAATAGCTACTAGTTGCCATCTGAGAGGTCAGGAGTAAAGAGGACAGCTGGAGTTTATGCTGTGGATCCTATTACGTCACTCACTGCCCAAGTATCTGCACTGACCACACGAATAAAATCTATGAATAAGGTGAGCACAACAGAGATTGAGGGTCCATCGATTGTTGCTAAAGAACCACATCTTCCTGAAGAAGCTCAGTACAACAACAACAGGAATGTTAGTGGCTATGGAGGATATCGCGGTAACCCTCTCCCTAATACTCACTACAAGAAAATATGGATTTAATAACACTTAAAAAAAAACAATTTTTTTAAATCTTTGAGCGGTTTTCTTTGAGTATAAGTCAACAATTTTTTAAAACCGTTGTCTATGAACGAGTTTTTTGTGGCTACGACAACGGTTTTTTAAACCGTTGTCTTTGAGCGGGTTTTTTGGGCACTACGACAATGGTTTTAAAAAAAACTATTGTCTTTGAACAAATTTTTTTATGTTTGAATGGGTAAAGTGCATCTATTGCTCACAAATTATCAGAATGTAATTTTCAGGGCATGGAAGTATAAGATCAAGGACCAGAAGCTATAAGATATCTGATTGTGGTGATAACAATGGAGACTTAAGTCCATGTTCAAGTAGGTTACAAAATCACAACATTTTCTTTTCTGGAACCGTGCCTCAGATCTCGAAGGTCGAAAATTGACCAGATGATTCAAACGGGAATGGCAATGACCATGCAGTCTATTTGGATTCCCATTTGGCTATTGGAGCGATTCTTTGAATTTCACATAAAAATTCTCTACTGACATCAAAAGGGAACTTGATGATTCTCACAAGTTATTTGGTAACAATATGGTAATAAATATATATTGAATGTGTTTTAATTGCTAACATATATACTTCATAAACTTGGTGCTATGTTTCAAATCCAACATGTGCTTTATGCTTATGTCTGTGTTTGAATAGAACGGGGAGCTTGAGAATAGATCCAATATTTTGTCATGCCAATTAAGTTTACAAAAGACTTCATCTGAAATGGAGAAGCTGTTGCAGCTTCAAGAGTTAATGAGATTGGTGTTGAAAGGAATATGGAATTCCGAATTCATTTAAGATATTATTTCGATTTTGCACTTCTAGACAAATTTAATAGATTTGTTTTCCAAGATATACTGAATCCTATTATTAGGAATGATTTAATTAAGTTGGAAACTTATCTATAAGATATAAGGTATTTGCTTTAAATTAGAGTTTGATTCCTATTAAACTCTAGTTTCCTTGTATATAGATGGGAAGGATCTATGAAGATGTAGGTCAAAAAAGGACTATATATATATAAGAGGGTCAATTATCAATAAGTGGGAGAGACGCAGAAAAATACTTTGATGGCGACAGGAGCTTTGCTGAAGCATATTCAGTTCTTGAAGATTTGCATAAGGAGCAAGGGTAGTCCGTTTATCCAGTGACCGTGTTGCCGATTGGTGTTGCCAACAATCAAGAACAACACTGACGCAGAGTGTTGATCGAAGAGTGGTTTCATTTGGTTTTTAAGCAATATGTGTTTGTTTTATGCATCTAGATTTGATTTGTGTTTTTGATGCATATTTTAATTCCTTGGAGTGTCAAGGAATTTAGCTTTGTTTCTTTCACTAGTATTGTTTCGTGTAAACAATTTACATAAGTTTTCTAATGAAATTTTTTCCATGAGGCGTCGCACAAGTCTTTGTACTTTTGCATAGTTTAATCCAAGTGTTTATTTAGTAAAGTTATATCCGTATTTAATAATAAATTTCCGCTGATGTGTTGTGTGCAGTGTTGACAACATCGAGCACAACACCCAATTCTGATATATCAGTTTTTAATATTTATTTCTTGTTACTTTATGCGCAATAATTCTTTCAAGTGGTATCAGAGCTGACACTTGATACACTAAGTGATGGATTCTGGTTTATTGCTGTCTTTACAGGAAATACATTAATAGCTTAATGGATCCACTAGCGTCTAACACTGCTTTTAGACCACCAGTCTTAGATGGTTCGAACAATGCTCTCTAGAAAGTCAAGATGAGGATGTACATCAAATCTATCGAAGAAAGGGCATGGCAACGAGTCTTAGATGGTTGGTCTCCACCAAGGATAGTTGATGATGATGGAGATAGTAGAAGTAAACCAGAGAGTTCCTGGTCCAATGATGAAGTTCAAACCTCGAACTTCAACTCAAAGGCACTCAATGCTATATTCACCTCTGTTGATGTCAACATGTTCAGTCTCATCACCAACTGCATTTCTGCCAAAGAAGCTTGGGATATTCTTCAAAAGCACTGCGAAGGTTCTGAAAGTGTTCGCAGAACCAAACTCAGGATGTTAACCTCTAAATTTGAAAGCTTAAGGATGGAGGAGAACGAGACTATTGTGGAATATGATCGTATATTGCGTGATATTGCAAATGAGGCCTTTAGTCTCAGTGATCCTATGTCAAACAAAATACTGGTTAGAAACGTCCTGAGATCCCTTCCTGAGCGTTTTAATATCAAAATCTGTGCCATTGACGAATCCAAGGACACCTCTACACTTAATCTGGATGATCTAATTAGCTCTCTCCGAACATTTGAGATGAATCTAGAACTATAGAAAAGAAATACTGGGAAGGTTGTTGCTTTACAAACGACTGATGATTCTGTGAATAGCCTAATAAAAGAGGCGAAGGATTCTGATCTTGGCGAGGAATCAATCTCCTTAATCACAAAAAAGTTTTGCGACTACCTAAAAGGAATGAGAGATAAGAAGAAGATTGTACCAACATCAAGACCACAATTTGTTCCTTTTGAAAGGAATAAAATAACCGCCCCATCCCAAGGAAATTTTAGATCAAGAAATGATTCATTAGGTCGAACAGAAACAAACAAACTTGATACAGTTCAATGTCGACAATGCTCTGGATTTGGCCATTATGCAAATGAGTGTGCAAACCGACTCTGCAAAAATAAAAACATGGCAGTCTCCTTAAGTGACGATGACTCCGATGAAGAAAGCGACTTGAAGGAAGGTGATGACTGCACTTCACTGTCTGTCATTTAGAAAGATACATGCAAACTGCAGGTCAATCCTTTTGGTATTGCCACTGGCGTTGCAACACCAGGCCGCAACACTGTGTCAAAATCACTATGTCTTAATGCCAAATCAATGAAGAATCCTGAAGTTGAAGAAATCCAGGAATTTTACCAAGAAGAACTCACTATTGAGATTGTGCAGATGATGTACGAAGAACTGTATGGTGATTGGCTCAAGAGGAATAAGACAAATAAAATGCCTTTAAAAGAAAACACTAATCTAAAAAATAGTCTGTCTCGCCTTGAAGTCTTGCTGAGTAAGAAGGATCTTGAACTATGTAAATTCAAGGATGATCTTGAGAAGGCATCGAAGACACTTGCTAAATTCAATTCAAGCTCATCTAAACTTGATGCCATGCTAACTATGGGAAAGGACGGAAGAACCGGCCTTGGATACGTTGAAAGTATATATGAACACGATGAGTCATCCAATGCTGGTTCGAAGAATACAGTATTTGTGAAAGGTGTAGAAGACTACTCTGTCCCCTCAATTTTAGATCCACCCATGAAAAATGTTCCAATTCTAAAAATGACCACTGAACAGAAGCTGAAAACACCAAGTTCAATGCTCTCATCTTCAAAAGGTCTCCATCCATCAAAAAAACCTCAAGTCAAGAAGACTGTGCCAACCTCTCAACCTAAGCAACGAAAGTGTCACTTCATCTGTCACTACTGTCACAAGGCTGGGCACATCAAACCTTTTTGCTACAAACTCAGAGACGACTACCTGAATTGGCAATCAAATCGGGTGTTGCACAACACCAAGCGCAACACCTCAGTCAAGAAATCTACTACAAGGAAAATATGGGTACCCAAAACTGTTATTCAATGCAATGTCGTTTATACCTCTTTAAAAACTAACATTGCAGGTGCATGGTACTTTGACAGTGGATGCTCACGCCACATGATCGGATCTAAAGAACATCTCACAGATTATGTTGAAGTAAAATCTGGGCGTGTGACCTATGGTGGTGGTGCCAAAGGAAGAATAGTAGGCAAAGGAACACTGAATGTTGATGGCCTTCCTGAACTTCATAATGTTCTGCACGTTGAAGGACTTAATTCGAACTTAATAAGCATAAGTCAACTTTGTCACAATGATTTACATGTTAAGTTCAACAAAAATAGTTGTGAAGTTCTTAATGATGCAAATGTTTGTGTAATGTCAGGTACTCGGTCTGCTGACAATTGCTATCTGGTGGGAGAAGGTGATAAGTGCCGAAGTGCCAAGGTGAGTGATCTGGACCTATGGCACCAAAAATTGAGACATGTGAGTTTCAAGACCTTGACGAATTTGTGTAAGTTTGATTTTGCGAGAGGTTTACCCAATCCGAGCTCAGGTAATACATATGTCTATGGACCGTGTCAAAAAGGTAAACAAACTCGTGTTGCACACCCAGTGTTGCAACATTTTGGGACAACACTGTGTCTTGAACTTCTGCACATGGATCTAATGGGTCCAATGGATGTTGAAAGCTTGGGTGGTAAGAAATACTCACTTGTTTGTGTTGATGATTTTTCTCGTTTCACTTGGGTAAGCTTTATAAGAGAAAAATCAGATACCTTTGATGTCTTCAAGAAATTGCATGCCAGAATAACTAATTTGCATGATGAGAGGTTAGTTAAAATACGGACTGATCATGGCAAAAAGTTTGAAAATTCTCTTTTTACTTCCCTATGCGAAAAGAAAGGAATCTCTCATGAATTTTCTGCTCCTAAAACTCCTTAACAAAATGGAATAGCCGAAAGGAAGAATCGAACTCTTCAAGAAATGGCACGAGTCATGCTGAGTTCAAAGAATGTGTCAAAAAGGTTTTGGGCCGAAGCCTTGAGCACAGCTTGTCACATTTCCAATCGTGTGTTTCTAAGGGTGGTTCCACCATGACATCGTATGAAATCATCATGGGGAGGAAACCAAACCTCAAATACTTTCATGTTTTCGGACGTATTTGCCACGTTCTAAATGATCAAGAACATCTTGCAAAATTCGACTCCAAAAGTGACAAGTGCTTATTTCTCGGATATTCAATGAATAGTCGGGCTTATCGTGTGTTTAACTTAAGAACAAGAATAACCATTGAATCTATTAAGGTTGTTTTTGATGATATTGCAGGACTAACAGGAAAATCTAAAGAGGATGATACTGAGGGACTACTGGATTCAAGTGAGCCATCAACCAGCATCGGTGTTAAGACTGGTGTTGAGACCAGTGAGGCAACACCATGTACAACACCGCCACTAATCAGAACAGAAGCCATGGAGAATGAAAACGTCGATGATGATGATGTGATATACAATGAAGGAAGAAATATTCCCAGAAAAATTCAGAAGAATCACCCATCATAACAAATTATTGGTGAAATACATGAAGATGTGCAAACAAGGAAAAAGGAGAAGGTTGACTACCGAAAAATGATCGGATTAGTGTGTATGAACTCCACATTCTCCCAGGTAAGCCACTCATGCTTTGTGTCTTTAATTGAACCTAAAAATGTGAATGAGGCACTAAAGGATGAATTTTGGGTCAATGCCATGCATGAAGAACTAGAACAATTTGTCCGCAATGATGTGTGAGACTTAGTCCCCATACCTTCGAATGTCAATGTTATTGAATCAAAATGGATATTTAAAAATAAAACAGATGAATCCGTTAACATTATTTGAAATAAGGCTCGATTGGTAGCTCAAGGATATACACAGATTGAGGGGGTGGATTTTGATGAAACCTTCGCACCTGTGGCACGAATGGAGTCTGTCCGATTGTTACTTGCTGTTGCATGTCATATGCGTATTAAATTGTATCAAATGGATGTGAAAAGTGCTTTCTTGAATGGCATTTTAAATGAAGAAGCCGATGTCTGTCAACCGAAGGGATTTGAAGACCCTCACCACGTGGACCATGCCTACAAACTGAAAAAGGCCCTGTATGGACTGAAACAGGCTCCACGGGCTTGGTACGACAGGTTAGCTGACTATCTAATAAACTTGGGTTTCAAACGAGGTGAGGTTGACAAAACTCTCTTCATTCGAAAATTGAAATATGATATTTTGATCTGCCAAGTGTATGAAGATGATATCATTTTCGGTGGGTCATCTCAAATACTTGTGAATAACTTTGTGGACTGCATGTCTTCTCAATTCTAAATGAGCATGGTAGGAGAACTAAATTTCTTTCTTGGATTACAAATTAAGCAATTGCATGATGGTATATTCTTGTGTCAGTCCAAGTATGCAAAAAATTTGATCAAAAAATTCTTTACCGACAACTTAAAACATGTGAGAACACCTATGGGGTCGAGTGAAAAGTTGTCTAAAGATGGTGTTGCCGAATGTGTTGACAACACCATGTATCGCAGCATCATTGGGAGTCTTTTGTACTTAACTGCTTTTCGGCCAGATATTATGTTCAGTGTGTGCTTATGTGCTAGGTACCAAGCAGATCCGAAAATTTCACACCTCAAAGCAGTGAAACATATATTAAGATACATTGCAGGTACACTAGAATTCGGTTTGTGGTACACTCATGACACAAACACAAACTTGGTAGGTTTCTCTGACTCTGACTGGGCAGGTGATTTAGACGATAAAAAAAGTACCTCGGGAGGGTGTTTTTATTTAGGAAATAATCTTGTATCTTGGGCTAGCAAGAAACAAAACTGTTTCTCCCTATCTACGGCCGAATCTGAATATGTGGCAGCTGCCAGTTTCTGTTCACAACTTATGTGGATGAATCAAATGATTAATGATTATGGATTCCATAGTGACATAATGATTGTGTACTGTGACAACTCTAGTGCCATAGACATTTCTAAGAACCTTGTTCAACATTCTCGAACTAAACACATAGATATAAGACATTATTTTATTCGAGACTTTGTTGAAAAAGGTATTATTCGACTGGAGTTTGTCAGGACTGAAAACCAGCTGGCCGATATCTTCACGAAATCGTTGGATTTCGAGAGATTTTCCAATTGTAAGGCCCGAGATGTGGATTGGTAAGCAGAACTTATTAATGCATGACTTGATGTATTTATCGAAGGGTGAGGAAGCGACGTTGCGATTCGAATTGAGTTGCAAAATATATTGTTGGGACAGCAAAGACAATGCACCCGCGGTCGTTTAGCATAAAATCTTGAAAGTTAACAGTAGCTGGACTACACCCGCGGTAAAGAGAGAGACCGCACCTGCGCCAAGAAGTAGACCGAACCCGCGATGCAAGGGCAGAAAGTTGGGTTTTGAGGGAAAAAGCCACCGCACCCGCTCTATGAAATATACCGCACCCGCGGTTGATGAACAAAGAGTTGGCTATTTTTACAGTAGGGATACCGCAACCGCGGTGCCAGACATAGCGCACCCGCGGTGCTGCTACAGTAGGGTCACCGCACCCGCGGTCCAAGAATGAGCGCACCCGCGGTCGTTCCTTCTGAATTTTTTGAAGGTGATCCAATACGTGCAGCGCACCCGCGGTCCAAAGGTGAGCGCACCCGCGGTGCGACGTGCGCGAGAAAGAAAGGGGCCACTTGCCTTACATGCAACGTATATATGTATATATATATATATATATATATATATATATATATATATATATATATATATAGCAAGCACGAATTGTTCCTCAGATTTCAGAGAAAGGGAGCGAAGCTTTGAGAAGAAATATCCTTACACCTTTCTATTTCGATCCGTCCGTCAGATTTTGAATCTGACTTCAGTACTGAATTCCTATCGACGCAAGCTACAACTGGACGTAAGTTTTGTTACGTTTAGACATGATTTGAAATTATGATATTGTCAGAATTGAATATGACTCATATATGGTGTTTCTGATACAGTAGACATCGTATAATTGAAGTCAGATTAAAGAACAGACTGTTTATGTAATTGTTATGATTTTCGGAGTTGATTTGATTTAGATTCGATATCAGATTTGTATTGTTATTGAGATTATGAGTTGTACCGATATTGATTATGAGTTCTGGTATTATATCTGTGATGTTGAGATTGACGAGGTTATCGAGACTGTATTGTTATGCCGTCGAAACATCAGTAGATTGATATTGATCAGATTTACGATTGATGGAGATTGTATTGTTGTACTGTATGTCGATTGACATTGATCAGATTTTATTTTGATTTGAGTATTGATCAGAACAGGTTCTGAATTGAGTTTTATATTGATATTGTGCCTGTTCGATATTGTCATTGCCAGATTGGGTATGGACAGAGTTGAATTCGAGACTTCGTCTTCGTCAGACCGAGAAGAGAAAGGTATAAATCGATGTTAACTGGGAGATCGACTTGAGTTAGATTTAACTCGAGTTTCCCTAAACCACATACTTGTATGGTATTGTTTTATACCTTTGTGTTTTAATGATTATGTTTATTCTATTAAATTAGAAAGTAGAAAGCAGAGAGCTATTGAGTGAGAGTCACTGATAGAGGGGCTAGATTATGACAGAGGAGTCACTGGCCCATTGCACATTGTCAGAATAGGGTTAGTCTTGGACAGACATGCCAAGACACTGGACGTTTGGTATATCGAGATGCTTCAGATACAGATAGCATCCTTATTACAGATTATTCGATATAGACTAGACCAAAGTCCAGAAATAAGAACGTACCGCCACCGCGACCGGTAGTAGTAGGTGGGAGACCTGTTACCTTCTTATTCACCGGGATCCCTAGATTAGATGAGAGATGAGTCGAGTCTGAGATGCCGTGTCATGAGTTGAGTCACAGATTGTATAAATTATGTTTCGTAGATTACAATTCTTGTTTTATTTACAGTTTGATATTGATTCGCATTGTCAAATTATGATACATGTAGCGATATCTGTTTCATGCTTTATTATACCATGGCATGTACACATTGTTTATACTGGGATTTATTCTCACTGGAGTTATCCGGCTGTAGTCTTGTTTGTATGTGTGCATGACAACAGGTGGGACATGATCGAGGTCAAGAAGATGATGAGAGAGGAAAAATTTAGCGTGGTGATTCCGGACTTGTTGTAGATATGGTTCTAACACTTGAAATCTAGTAGTTGAACATTAGTCTAGTCTGAATGTTTATTGTACAGAACTGTATTTTTATACTGATATGTATATTAATTAAATTCCATTACGTTCCGCTCTTGTATTGTAAAAGGAAAAAAAATTTAGACCCTGTTTATCTTAATTGATAATTATATCCCAAAAAAAAATGATTAAGAAGATGATTAGCGTCCGGGTCCCCACAACAGGTGGTATCAGAGCATTAGGTTCCAGAACTGTAAGTTTTTTTTTTTTAGACTGAGATAGAGGAGAATGAGCGGGGTAGATTGAGTTTCTTTCTTGCTTTTGATTGCTAGCATGTGATTTATTATAATGTTGAATTACAGTATATGCTAGCATGATACTATGAATTACTGCTCTGCAATACATGTTTACCTGATTATCTGAGTTGATTTGGTATTATGTATTTTGAGTATGAATCAGACCTGATTCTTGATCAGCAGTAAGATGATCAGAGGAGGACTGAAACAGGTTTGTTGTATTTGGTTACTAATGCTTTTGGTAATCAGATATACCTCCTCGAAGAATTCCAGAAAGAGGTAGTACTTCGATTGATCAGATAGATGTATCAGAAACTCCGATGGAAATACAGTTGAAACAGTTTCAGTCATTTCAACCGCCGATTCTGAGAGGTACTGAGACATCTGATGATTGTGTGAATTGGTTAGATGATATAGAGATATTGTTTGATTCACTTGAGTATCCAGACGAACGGAGAATTAAACTAGTGCCCAACAAGTTACACGACGTCGCAAGGAGTTGGTGGATTACCAACAAAAGAGTATTAGAACAGCGTGGTACGGTAATTACGTGGGAAATCTTTAGAGCTGAATTCTATCGAAGATTTTTCTCAGTTTCGTACCGGGAGGACAAGAAAGCAGAGTTTGAGAATTTGAAACAGGGCCAATTGAATATTGAAGAATATGTTGCTAAATTCTCTACTTTATTACGTTTTGCTCCTCTTATAGTTGGGAATGATGAAGCTGTAGCGGATCAGTTCATCAACGGATTGAATGCTGAGATATCTTCCTTGGTAAAGGTAGAGCGACCCCAGCATTTTGGTGATGCTTTGAATAAAGCAAAGAGAGATGAGGCAAGTTTGAGTCGACAACGAGGGAGGTTGGATGTGATCCGACCCCAGACACAGCAATCCCCTCTCAGATTTGATAGTGACAGTACGAGTGGGAAGCCAAATTTGTTGAAAGCTCGAAAGAAACAGTTTAAGAAATTAGGGAGCGGACCGAGCGGTTCATCTAGCTCCAGTGGTTCTAGCCCGAGTTATACTGGAGTTTATTGCAGGACTTGCGGAGGAAGACATTCCACAGAGCAATGCCAAGGAGTACTTGGCAGTTGCCATATCTGTCGACAGTCAGGACATTTTGCTAGAGTTTGTCCACAGAGAGGTTCCCAAAGATTTCAGGGAGCAGAATCATCTGGTGGTAGTGACCGAGGAACAGACCCAGGAGGCACTTGATGATATATTGGTAGGTAACTGTTCTTTTATGATTATTTTGCATATGTATTAAGAGATATTAATACATCTTATTCATAATTGTGTATGAATTGCATTGAGACATGCTTTATGTATTGGGTCTGTATTTACTGTAGTATTGATCTCTTTACCTTTTGGGGAGATGATTTGATATCAGTGATATTCTGTGAAATATCGTATACTACAGTAAGATGAGAATGAGATTGAGTTAGATTATGTTGTACTTTTATTGTCTGATTCTGGCAGCATTATTGATAGGGATATATGGAACAAGTACATAGCTATTGTAGATTCTTACCAGGAAATGGTAAGATTCGGACCTGAAATGGCTGAAGAATGAATAATGTACGGTAAGGATTTTCGATTTTTAAATTCCTTTGATTTCCGTATTAATTATGATTCGATGATTATCGAAAGGAATGGAGTTATTCCTTATGCATTCAGTTGATTACTGAAAATGAATATACCATGAGCTGATTTGTCAGTAGCAGGAGAATTGCTAAAGTCTTTCTAGATGAAATTCCGGATTTGCCTTATATCAGGGAGAGTGATTTCCGCCTTGATTTGATACCAGGTACTGGTTTTAGAAGTCCGTACAGAATGATACTGATTGATTTGAAAGAATTGAAATATCAGTTAGAAAATTTACTGACCGAAAGTTACATCTGATTGAGTGTTTCTCTGTAAAATACTTCAGTTTTATTATAGGTTGATGAATCCTGGATTCAGAGGTATTCTGATGATTTTATGCCGTTAATCTATGATATTTTGTGATATACTCGTGGCATAGGACTGACTGAATCGAATATCTTTTATTGAAGGATTTGAGAACTGAAATTGTTGTATACATAAATTGTTCAGATATGAATCTTGATTAAAACATATTGTATTCCGAGTATGTGATATCCGAATATGGTATACCGATTGATATTAGCACAGCTGAGGCAGTGATCAATGGCTGAGAATGACACCGAGTCAGAAATGTCAGAAATTTATTTTTTCATGAGTTTAGCAGATTATGATATGTAACTGTTGTTTTGAAATTGCTTACGAATTGTTATTGTTCTAAAATAGTATTTGAGACAGAGTATATTGTTTGGGGGACATTACATTCGAAGATGATATAGTAGTTGATCTAAACAACGTTGAAGATGTAATCGGTTAGTCAGATCGAAAATATTGTCAGAAATCACGTTCTATGAGTTTATTAGATCAGTATAGATGATTGATATTTAAAATCTGAGCCGATATTGGTGTTATTCTGAATCCGTATTTGATACAGATTGTTGTATATTGTTGAGATTATATACAGTTCAAGCCGAATCAGAGCTGATTTTGAAAGTTACAGCAGTTCAGAAGTTTGATCAGAATGTACAGAACTTGATTTCTGTAAGCAGAGTAGGGTGTCAATCAGAATATCAGAAGCGCACAGTAGTCAATTCAGTATTCTTGCTAGTAACAGAAAAGATATGATACTTCGAAAAGACAGTTTTGATATAAACAGAGGAGATCAGTTGTAGCAGAATTTGTACGGAAATGTCTGAATCGTCGACAGATGAAAACAGAAAGATAGAAACCAGGATATTGGTTATCTAGATTATCGGTTCTTGAATAGAAATGGGAGTACATTTCTATGGATTGTGTGACGATACTACTGAAATCTTGACAAGATAGTGCTGTGATGTGATTATGATTGACAGATTGCTCAAATATGCCTCTATTATGTTGTACAGGAAGATGTACAGACATGATCAGATGACTGAGATTTATGTAAGAAAAGGGGTCAGATTGTATTGAATGCCAAAGTTGATTATATCATACTATGATTTTTGATTGATTCTGTACTTTTGGCAGAGTATACAATAAACTCTTTCATCTATTGTCTATAAATAGACGGATAGTCAGAGCGAACTGTCCTGAGACTGGAGGATATCCAGGACATGTAGTGTTGGATTTTAGCACTAGTTGACATGATTTATTGTCACTTTGTGAATGATCGTATAACTATAGCTATCAGATGAGTATTGAGATAGCTTCAGTTACGGTATTATATAGTGAGAACTGTAAATTTCCTTTGCATAGAGATAATATCTCGGAGATACCTGAGATTGGATCTGATAAGGTCAGAGATACGATAAAGAAAATGCAACTAAGAGAACGAAGACAGCTCAGAATAGACAGACTAAATAAGCCAACGTCTTACGATGACTGTTGATATTTGAGGCTGAAAATTTAATATAGCACTGACTGGGATAAACAGAGGTGGTAGCAGATGCTGATATTGATTTTTTAGGAGCTGTGGATTGGTATATACGGATGTTGTATAGCCAGTATTTCAAGATTGATTCGAACAGGGTTATTCCGAAAGATATTATGATATTATACTTTTTGAATTATTACTCCAGTCTGGAATCAGAGATCCGTGAAAGAAAGAAAATTAAGAACGAAGACTATTCTACTGTTGAATATACAGTAAAGTCGTCATGGCATTAGAAATGTTACTTGAAAGACAGAATCTGATATGAGACTGAGATTTCAGGATTGTTTCAAGGAGATGAGTTTTCTGAGTAACCTCTCTTATACATTTCTTTCTTATATATATATCTGATTCGATTGCCTATGAGTTCAAGGACGAACTCATATCTAAGAGGGGGAGAAATGTAAGGCCCGAGATGTGGATTGGTAAGCAGAACTTATTAATGCATGATTTTATGTATTTATCGAAGGGCGAGGAAGTGACGTTGCGATTCGAATTGAGTTGCAAAATATATTGTTGGGACAGCAAAGACAGTGCACCCGCGGTCGTTTAGCATAAAATGTTGAAAGTTAACGGTAGCTGGACTGCACTCGCGGTAAAGAGAGAGACCGCACCCGCGCCAAGAAGTAGACCGCACCCGCGGTGCAAGGGCAGAAAGTTGTGTTTTGAGGGAAAAAGCCACCGCACCCGCGCTATGAAATATACCGCACCCGCGGTTGATGAACACAGAGTTGGCTATTTTTACAGTAGGGACACCGCAACCGTGGTGCCAAATAGAGCGCACCCGCGGTGCTGCTACAGTAGGGTCACCGCACCCGCGGTCCAAGAATGAGCGCACCCGCGGTCGTTCCTTCTGAATTTTTTGAAGGTGATCCAATACGTGCAGCGCACCCGCAGTCCAAAGGTGAGCGCACCCGCGGTGCGACGTGCGCGAGAAAGAAAGGAGCCACTTGCCTTACATGCAACGTATATATGTATATATATATATAGCAAGCACGAATTGTTCCTCAGATTTCAGAGAAAGGGAGCGAAGCTTTGAGAAGAAATATCCTTACGCCTTTCTATTTCGATCCGTCCGTCAGATTTTGAATCCGACTTCAGTACTGAATTCCTATCGACGCAGGCTACAACTGGACGTAAGTTTTGTTACGTTTAGACATGATTTGAAATTATGATATTGTCAGAATTGAATATGACTCATATATGGTGTTTCTGATACAGTAGACATCGTATAATTGAAGTCAGATTAAAGAACAGACTGTTTATGTAATTGTTATGATTTTCAGAGTTGATTTGATTTAGATTCGATATCAGATTTGTATTGTTATTGATATTATGAGTTGTACCGATATTGATTATGAGTTCTGTTATTATATCTGTGATGTTGAGATTGACGAGGTTATCGAGACTGTATTGTTATGCCGTCGAAACATCAGTAGATTGATATTGATCAGATTTACGATTGATGGAGATTGTATTGTTGTACTGTATGTCGATTGACATTGATCAGATTTTATTTTGATTTGAGTATTGATCAGAACAGGTTCTGAATTGAGTTATATATTGATATTGTGCCTGTTCGATATTGTCATTGCCAGATTGGGTATGGACAGAGTTGAATTCGAGACTTCGTCTTCGTCAGACCGAGAAGAGAAAGGTATAAATCGATGTTAACTGGGAGATCGACTTGAGTTAGATTTAACTCGAGTTTCCCTAAACCACATACTTGTATGGTATTGTTTTATACCTTTGTGTTTTAATGATTATGTTTATTCTATTAAATTAGAAAGTAGAAAGCAGAGAGCTATTGAGTGAGAGTCACTGATAGAGGGGCTAGATTATGACAGAGGAGTCACTGGCCCATTGCACATTGTCAGAATAGGGTTAGTCTTGGACAGACATGCCAAGACACTGGACGTTTGGTATATCGAGATGCTTCAGATACAGATAGCATCCTTATTACAGATTATTCGATATAGACTAGACCAAAGTCCAGAAATAAGAACGTACCGCCACCGCGACCGGTAGTAGTAGGTGGGAGACCTGTTACCTTCTTATTCACCGGGATCCCTAGATTAGATGAGAGATGAGTCGAGTCTGAGATGCCGTGTCATGAGTTGAGTCACAGATTGTATAAATTATGTTTCGTAGATTACAATTCTTGTTTTATTTACAGTTTGATATTGATTCGCATTGTCAAATTATGATACATGTAGCGATATCTGTTTCATGCTTTATTATACCATGGCATGTACACATTGTTTATACTGGGATTTATTCTCACCGGAGTTATCCAGCTGTTGTCTTGTTTGTATGTGTGCATGACAACAGGTGGGACATGATCGGGGTCAAGAAGATAATGAGAGAGGACAAATTTAGCGTGGTGATTCCGGACTTGTTGTAGATATGGTTCTAACACTTGAAATCTAGTAGTTGAACCTTAGTCTAGTCTGAATGTTTATTGTACAGAACTGTATTTTTATACTGATATGTATATTAATTAAATTCCATTACGTTCCGCTCTTGTATTGTAAAAGGAAAAAAAATTTAGACCCTGTTTATCTTAATTGATAATTATATCCAAAATAAAAAATGATTAAGAAGATGATTAGCGTCCGGGTTCCCACACCAATCTTCGGAAATCTCTCAGCATGTGCGTACTATAAATCTTTTGTTTTGTGTTGTCATTGGTGTTGCCAACACCAGAGACAACATCCTTTTTGTGCATGCCCATTATTAGGATGATAGGCTTACTGCATATTCATAACCATAATATTTTTTTTGCAATGTCTGAACAGTGAAGGCAATTTCTGAAAGGTACTCTCTAAGTGTTCATACTTCCAATCAAATGTTGAGAAATAAGTTATGCTCGAATAAGGCATCGCGTAGTTGAGGATATTCATGAATTTCGTGATCTTGTCCAATGTGAAAAAGTGACTTGGAAAACGCGAGCATAAGGAGAAAAACAGAAAAGAGGTAAACAAAAAGATATAAAAAAAAATTGTTGAGAAGAAAATGGAAAAAACTACCTAGAGGAGTCCATTGAAGATCGTTCTTCTAGTGTGGGAACTAGCATTTCTGAATTAAAAGAAAATTTTATGGAAGTTTTAAATGAAACTTAGTGGTGTTGCCATGAGGTGTTGCTAACACCAATTTCAGACACTGCACAATTTATACACTGCCTGACATTTTGAAAATACATCATATTGGAGGCATATGTAGGACATGCATATTGTTTTTTTTTGTTTCGTGAATTCATCATGTACAGTACATTTCAGTATTGACTCATGATGGTTAATAAAAACCTTAATTGGCCATGTTGAAAAGAAGTGACTTCTTATGGATATGGGGTGAACTCGATGTGGGGTTGATCTGGCTGTTCTTTGAAATTGTTGTGACTCGATTTTTCTTTTACCGTTTGATGCGAGGGGTAAAATTGTGATTAAGTAGGATATATTTCGAAAATGGTAACCGTTGAGTCCTGAAATTTTTTTACCATTACTATGCAACGTTCCGGAATAAAAAAATATTTGTTACCGTTGCTGCGAGGGTTTTTATACCAAATAAAATTTTGAACAATTTCTTTTTGCCCTCTTCTCTCTGCCTTCACAATATTGACTACTTCTTTTTGTTTCCTCCCTTATCTGTGACAAACTGTTTTCAAATTACTCGCTTAACATTATCTTTCTTGAAAACAATGGTAGATCATCAATTTGATCCACAGGATATACGAAGTGAAATGGCGGCAAGTCACGGTGTTTCTCCTCCGGAGACAACACCACAAACAATACCACCTTCTGAGAGCCTTCCTGAGAACCCTCTGCAGATAGTGGCTGTTGACTCAGAACCTATCCCGTTGGAAGAAATTCTTCCTTGAGAACCAGGATATCCTTGGGATGCAGACAATCCTTCGAATTATGAAGCGTATCGACGGGCTTTTCCCCCACAACCTCAGAATTACCGACGACGATCAAAGCGGAAAGAAGGGTATAGCCCTAATTTCGACCAACCGAAGAAACCCAAAATGGCAACCTATTTTACTCTTGATCCAGACTTTTCGTCCGGAGATGACTCAAGTGATAATAATTTTGAGTTGGTTCATCGAAAGCAGTCAGCTCGTACAAAGAAAACATCAGCTCCGTCATCCTCCTCCGCTCCTCCAACTGATAAATCTCCTGAGCCCCCTAACGAGGTATGTTTCTCTTCTGAGGATGAACAATCTTTGGCAAACTTTATGAACAGTTTGAAAGAGGCGAAAGCCGGACAGGCTGTGGGGTCTACTGGGGATGAAGCCCCACCTGTTGTCTCTGAGGAGATTGAAACAAACTCTGATTCTGACTCTGAAGCCAAAGAATCTGAGAGTGCCCCTGCTCCTGAAGTTGAACCTGAAGAACCTACTGATGGTGTTGACATAGGTGTTGAAGATAATGTTGACAACACAGAAACTGTAGACTACAATGTTGCCCACTCCTTCTCGACGAGATTCTACTCTGAGGCGGCTGTTAGCAGATGGTCTCTTTATGCTCATCTAGAATTTATCGAAGAACGAAATATCGACTTCGAGGCGTACGGAAGGTATAACTTAACTACGTTTTTTGCAAAATCGAAGGCTGAGTTCTACTGTTAATTCTATCATGCCTTATGCAAGAAGACCAATACTTGAATTCTACTGCAACTTGGTCTTTGCTATCAGAAATGGGCGATCTGTCAAGTACGGCAGAGTGTTTGTTTGGGATATCATTTACGATTTCTCTCCGTCCTCTATCAATGAATTCTACAAAACCCCATCGGAAGACGGTATTGCTGACTTTCCTCACATTGATAAAATCACTATATTTTTACTGGCGGAATGGTCACTACGTTTCCATACCTTCCTCAACGCCTTTCTGTAGCAAACTTGACTTCGTTTTACTCTGTGCTACACAAAACGGCGATCCGTAACTCGACCCCATCTACAAAATCTACTGTGGTTACACGGCAACAAGCCATTGTCTTGTTCACTATAGGCACCGAGCGTCCTTTTAATTTTGGACAGTTGGTCTTCACCACTGTCATGCAGTTTGCTGAAGGGCAGATGAAGTCTGTAAAATTGCCATTTCCCTCTCTTATATTTGGGATCCTTGAATCTCAAGGGTTTGTGCCTGATGAAGATGATCAGCTAACAGAGATTGGAGAACCGTTAAAAATCTCTCTTGCTTTTCTTTGAGGAAATCGGAAAGTGGACCTCCCTTGGTCGGCCAATGTGGAATCTGATGTTGCTGTCCCCCCTGCTGGTGTTTCTCCTGGTGTTGCCCCTGGTGCTGGCAACACCACTACTTCGTCCCTCTCCAACTCTGATGACTATATCGTTTTGATATTCCCCAATGTCCATGAACAAATTGCTTTCGGTTTTCAACAGATTCAACAGGCCCGGGATACCATTGCCTCTGAAAACATGCTGATCAGCCAATCCAATGCCACAATCGCCTATTATGAAAACTAATTGTGGATTATTGGCTGCTCCTCGAGGTAGGCGTACATTCTGGCCAAAAAGGGGGAGATGGAGATGCTGCACCGGGATCGGAGACTGGTCCCTCGAATGCTAATCAGGGAGATTGTGATAATGAGGAGGACACTGATGAACAAGCTGATTAGGCTTATGCGTTGGTCTTGCTTTATGTTTACTTTGCTTCTTATTTTTGTTCCATATATGCTGTTGAAGTAATGATATCGTGTCTTGATAATTCAGGGGGATAAGCAACCTACAGCTCAGATACAACTCAAGGGAATCGTGACTCAGGGGGAGTTGGGTTATATTTGTCATTTTTTTGGGAAGTTTTTGTCCAGAATTGCAAAAAGGGGGAGAATGAAAAGAATATTGTATTCCGAATTCATTTAAGATATTATTTCGATTTTTCACTTCTAGACAAATTTAATAGATTTGTTTTTCAAGATATACTGAATCCTATTATTATGAATGATTTATTAAGTTGGAAACTTATCTATAAGATATAAGGTATTTGCTTTAAATTAGAGTTTGATTCCTATTAAACTCTAGTTTCCTTGTTTATATGTGGGAATGATCTATGAAGATCTAGGTCAAAAAAGGACTATATATATAAGAGGGTCAATTATCAATAAGTAGGAGAGACGCAGAAAAATACTTTGACGGCGACAGGAGCTTTGCTGAAGCATATTCAGTTCTTGAAGATTTGCATAGGAAGCAAGGGTGGCCCGTCTATCTAGTGACTTTGTTGCCGATTGATGTTGCCAACACTCAAGAACAACACTGACGCAGAGTGTTGAACGAAGAGTGGTTTCATTTTGTTTTTAAGCAATACGTGTTTGTTTTATGTATCTAGATTTGATTTGAGTTTTTGATGCATATTTTAATTCCTTGGAGTGTCAAGGAATTTAGCTCTAGTTTCTTTCACTGGTATTGTTTTGGTGTAAACAATTTACATAAGTTTTCTAGTGAAATTTTTGCCATGAGGCGTCGCACAAGTCTTTGTACTTGTGCATAGTTTAATCCAAGTGTTTATTTAGTAAAGTTATATCCGTGTTTAATAATAAATTTCAGCTGTTGTGTTGTGTGCAGTGTTGACAACATCGAGCACAACACACAATTCTGATATACAACTTTTTAATATTTACTTCCTGTTACTTTATGCGCAATAATTCTTTCAGATGTCTTATTGATCCTGATGAGTGACCGATCTTGAGTAGTCTATTTTTTCATTGATGTTTGGGGATAACATTATTCAAACGAACCACCCTTGAGATATCAATTGTACCATACAGATGGAGGGGATGAATTCCTTTGTTTCCCAAGTTGCTGAAATAGCAGCACAAGAAAGAGCAATGCTTGATGAATGCGAATCACTAATGAGCATTACAGCTGCATTTCAGGTGAGGTTATAGAACTTTTCTTCTCAAATAATATTTATCTACTTTACCACAGAACTATAATGTATATTTTTAGAAATCATAAATAGACATTCAGGTTTTGCTAAAGAGACATCATTATATATTATCACGTATTTCTACTGTTTTATTTTTTGTTTCGCATTACATTTCTTTTGCAAGGACTAGTACATATTTGGTGTATGAAATTGCTGAAAATTAGCTTGAATGTACATGAGCAGGTGCAAGAATACAGCCTCAGAACCCATATATCTTAGTCGAGACAAGCTTTGGGAAATGACGAATCAGCAATATTCTGATTTTACATCTCTATATAATGTGTTGGAATTTTTCTTGTGTTGTCAAAAAAGGAATCCTATTGTTTGAAAATGGGTGGGTGAAGGCAAATCACAAAACATAGGATCTTGAGAGGTAATTTTTATCTTTTATGAAAATGGGCTTAATTGAACTTTAATGGATGTAGGAATACATTATTTGGCTTGTGAATTGACTTGTATGAATTTGTTTGTACTACATAGACAAATAATAGTCTCTAAATTTACTCGAGTGCTAAGTTTTTCCATCTATATTTTCGCTTTTCACCTTACAAAGCTTCCGTCTTTCTGTCCAATGTAGACCCACTATGTTTTATTGCAATCTTCCTTTAATTTTTAAAGAACAACTTCAACAACATGTCTGTGTTCATGCAATGGAAGCAGTCATGGCTTGTTGGGAGCTTGAGCAATCATTGCAAAGCTTCACTTAACACCTTTTATTCCTTGTTAACGATAAACTTGTGATAAATTAAATGATTTTTATAGTTCATTGTTTTTATATTCCTTGTGAAAAGCTTATTTTATATGCTGAATTGAAATATATACTCGGAGTTTCTTTCCTTGAGTTGATATTGAAATTAGTACTCCCTCGAGGTTCTTCAGTGTTGTGCATATGATTACAAAATTTCTTCATTTGATTTTCCTATTCTGCTTTACATGGGCTCGATAGACTTCTTGAGTTAACAAGTATCCATATGTCCATGAATTTAAATCACTACTATGTCTAATGCAACATGCCATCTTTATCTTCTTCAAATTTTCTCTCGTATCTTTTTTTTGTTTTAAACTATAAATGCTACTCGTTATGCAGTAGGGAGCAAGAGGGTGATCCGTCTCAATTGAATTTTTAAAGGGGTGAGTTATAATTAACAAATGCGTTGTTTGATAGATTATTTCATGTCGTGATTTTTTTTTGTTGGTTTTACGTTCTTTCGTTTCTTCTGGACGAATACGTGAAACCGGATGCAGCAATTTTGGTCAATCACAAGTTGGAAAATAAAGAGTATGCTTTTTCAAAAGAGTGAATATGAGAATATGTTCTAGAATTAATTTTTTATTATGTTTAAAATTTTTATTGTATTTTGTTAATCATGCATACTTAGTAGTTGTTAAGTGTTGAAATGTTGATTGATATTTAAAATAATTATTGTTTAAATTTGTTGGTTATAATAATAATTGTTATTTTTAGATGTTTATACATTTTATATTCAAAATATATTTTTAAACAGTAGATTAATTAATAGGTAAAAAATTAATAAAAATTCTAAAATTTAAAAAATACATCGTTTTTAATCTGTTGCAAAAGTGTTGTCTTAGTTAAAAAAACAACGGATTTTATCCGTTGCCTATGTGTAAAAAAAAGCGTTGTCGTTAGCAGTGTTTTTAAAAGTCCGTTCAAAGACAATAGATAAAAACCATTGTCTTTGACAGAGTTGAGCGAAATTTTAACAACAGTGCTTATGACAACACATTTTTCTCCACATAGACAACGGATAAAATCTGTTGTCTTTTGGCGTTTTTGTTGTAGTGACTTATCATCCTGTTTTGAGAAATCATGTAAATTTTTCATATGCAAATAACAAAAATGTGTTGAATCCTCCACCGGGGTTCAATACATCAAAGAGGAGAAGGAAAGCCTTCGTTTGAGGATTTGGTAGGGAGGTTTGTCGCTGAATCTAGTAAAAGGATGGCGAGGACTGAGTCTCGCCTTGACAGTATGGGAACTCACATAGGAAATATGGGTGCCATGATGAAATACTTGGAGACACAAATTGGACAGTTGGCTACTGCATTAAGATATCAAAATAAAGTCCGTTTCCCAAGTAAAACTGAACTTAACCTAAAGGAGCAGTGCAAAACAGTTACTTTGAGAAGTGGAAAAGAACTTGAAGTTGAAACATCCAAAAAAAAATTGGAAAGTGATAAGACAGATGAAGAGGGTGAATCTGAGGAGAGAAAGGAGAAGAAAATTGAGGAGTCCAAGACTGAGGTTGAACGGACTCGTATATTGAAGCCGACCCTTCTATACCCTCAGAGGTTCAAAAAAAGAATTTGGATGATCAGTTTGCAAAATTCTTAGAGATTTTCAAGAAGATTCACATGAACATGCCATTTGCTGATGCTTTAGATCAAATGCCAAACTATGCAACGCTCATTAAAAATGTGATGTCTAAGAAGAGGAAGCTGCAGGAGTATGAGACCGTGAAGTTGACTGAGGAGTGTAGCGTCTTTCTGCAAAAGAAGCTACCACATAAATTAAAAGATCGAGGGAGTTTTACTATTCCTTACTTTATTGGTGGTTCTCAATGTTGTAGAGCTTTATGTGATCTAGGAGCAAGTATTAATCTAATGCCATTTTCTATTTACTGGGAATTGGAGCTTGGAGAGGTTAAACCAACCACTATCGCCTTGCAGCTTGCAGACAGAAGTTTCACGTATCCACGTAGGATCGTCGAAGATGTATGGGTAAAAATTGATAAATTTATTTTTCCTGCTGATTTTGTAATTCTAGATACGGAGGAAGATAACAATGCTCCATTAATCTTTGAGAAACCTTTCCTAGCGACAGGAAGAACATTGATATATGTACGTAAGGGAGAACTCACCTTGAAAGTTGGTGGAGAATCAATCATTTTTAATATCTGTCATGCCATGAAAGGGTCGAATGAGGTAAGCATTGATGTTATAGATTCGTGTGTATATCTTGATTGTGCAGGAACTAGGGTGTAGAGCCCAAAATCAGTACACGTAAAATCCATGCATTTATTTAAATTGTTTATTTATGTTTAAATTGATTTTTAGCGATGCATGATTTATTCAAATGCATTATTTTAAATTAATTATGCTTTGTAATGCACGTTAAAATGTTTCTCGAGTTTCATGTTTCATGTGATTATCCGATACGGGATCGAGAAAAAGAGACCGACGATGATTTTGGCGATTTTTAAAATGTGGTATTTTATTTTAAGTTAGGATTGAGGCATTTTAAATGATTTATTTAGTTTTATCATTTTTAAAGCTTAATTTAATTATTAAGTGATTTTATGACTTTAAAGTTTTAAAGATTTGTCACTTGTACATTTTATTTTAAATTAAGATATTTTATTTAAAGTTATAGGGAGATTAGTATTTTAATTAGTTGTTAAATTATTAATTAAGCATATCATTACTCCTAATTACCTACGAACACACGCACACACACATTATCACCCACACACACATACACGACACACACAATTCTCCCTTTCATTTCATTTCAATTTTTTTTAGAGCAAAACTTAGGGTTCCTTGAGTTCTCTCAGCCACCGCCCCTCTCCTCTGTATTTTCAGCAATTCTTGTTCGTTTTCTTCAAAGAAAATCGTAACACATTCGTCCCGGATCAACCCTCGCATCCTTCCCGCTTCGGTATCGTTGGTTCGGTAATTTTAAATACGAAAAGGCATTAATATTCTTTCGTTTATGCATCAATCTCGTTATAGTACATATTCTCATGTTTATTATGTGTAAAAATTCATGAATGTTGTGTAAAGTTTGAGCAAAAATTGGTTGGATCGATTTTGAAACAATTTTAGATCTGGAAACCCAAATTCTACCGTCGTTTCGATTTCTGCGAAAATTTGGTCGACTTTCTGGAAAATCTTTCAACATATAAAACGTAGTACTTTTGGATACCTTCGATTTGACAGTAAATTCATAATTTTTGGACTAGAAATGAGCGAGTTATGATCGTTTTCGTAGGACTGCTCAAACTGTAATTTTCTGAAAATGTGTTCTTGACCTGTTCTTGAAGTTTATTTTTTGCAAGCTTCGTTGGGAACCATTGGGTGATTGCTGCTGCGTTTAAGTATTGTGAGTATGATGTTGGGATGATTTTTGGTGCTTCGTTTTGTGTCGATAGGCACTTGGTTGCATTAGAAGTCGTAGGAAGCATTTTGGTGTCAAAATAGTGTGTTGACGGTTTGAGTTGCGTTGCCATAAAATCCTAGGATGGGTTTGAAACATTGCCATAGAATCCTAGGATGGGTCTCGAGGTGTTGGTTCACGGTCCGCACGATCGAGTTATGAGGATTAAGCCACAAGTGTATTGATTTCCGTTGGTTATCATTTTTCAGAGTCTACACAGACCCGGACCCTGACACGGGGTCGTGCCCTTGTTTCTTTCGGAGTGTGAAATTCCTGAGTACACGGACCCGGAGCCGGACCCTGACACGTAGTCCGTGCCTTTGTTAATTTCGTAGGTTAAGTTTGTAGAGGACAAACAGACCCAGACCCGGATGTGTACATGAGTTCCGTGTCTTCCATGTTTGGGAAAGTATAGGGATTGTTTTGGGATTTGATGTCATGGTTTAGTACGATGATTAAAAGAGGTCGAGTCCCGAGAAATTTAGAACGTCATAAGAAATTTGTCATTTATGGGTGTGAGCATGATTAATACGTCTACATTATGAAAGATAAGTGCTTGAACTCATATTAGTATGTGCAGCAGTGGCCCCAAGCGAGATCCAACGAATCCCTCAAGGCTATGTAAGTATGTTCGACGTGAAAAGGAAAATATATTTTATGTTTTTGAGGTATGTTAAATGTCTTGTGACAAATTATGAACGGGTTTGGAAGTTGGTGAACGTGGCCGAGGACCCCTTCCACCCCGATAAAGCATGACCGAGTTTAGATTAGGATTGAAAAGCGGTAAAGCATGACCAAGGACCAATCCACCCGGTAAATCATGACTGGGGATCTCATGTATGTGGTAGTGGATTTTTCCTGCCAGCCTAGTACCGTGGTTTAATCTGATCAGGCACATTTATGTATGAGTCACTTGCTTTGAAACATATCTCAACGCAAAATGATGATGTTATGCATGTTCAAGTATGTTTTTATAAAAATTTTATGATGATGACACATCAGTGGTTATGTTATTACGTTCAAGTTTATGTATTTACGTTCTACTTTTAAGTTGCATGTGATTTTATTACGTATTACTTGTTAGCTCCGGTTTATACGTGTTTAGTCTTTAAACTTACTAGACTTGATCGATGCAGGTGAGGAAGACTTTGAGGAGACTAGGGGTGAGGACCAATGAGCCGACTGGGACTATGCAGGAGGCTAAATGTAGAGCCCAAATTCAGCACACATAAAACCCATGCATTTATTTAAATTGTTAAATTATCTATTTAAGTTTAAATTGAAATTAATGATGCATAATTTGTGAAATTGCATTATTTTAAATTATTTATGTTTATGTGATGCACGTTAAATTGTTTTCATGAGTTTCGTGTTTCAGACGATTATTCAACGCGGGATCGAGGAAAAGAGACCGGCGACAATTTTGGAAATTTTAAAATGTGATATTTTATTTCATTGTATCTCAGGATGGCATAGAGGTCGACCCTAGCAAGGTATAGGCAGTCAGAGATTGGCCAGTTCCTAAGAGTGTGACAAAGATCCGTAGTTTCTTGTGATTGGCAGGCTATTACAGGAAGTTCATCCAAGGCTTCTCTTCTATTGTGTTGCCTATGACCGCCTTGACGAAGAAGAATGTCAAGTTTATCTGGGGACCTGAGTGTCAGGAGAGCTTTGACGGACTGAAGCTAGCTTTGATCATTGCACCAGTACTAGTTATGCCATCAGGGCAGGGAGAATTTGTGGTCTATACGGATGCATCGTAGCTTGGGTTGGGCGCAGTTCTGATACAGAAGGATAGAGTGATAGCCTACGCGTCCAGACAGCTGAAGGTCCAAGAGAAGAACTATCTGACTTATGACCTCAAGCTACCAGTAGTGGTATTTGCCCTGAAGATCTGGAGACACTATCTGTATGGGCAGAAGTGCAGGATTTTTACAAATCATAAGAGCCTGAAGTACTTCTTCACGTAGAAGGAACTGAATATGCAATATAGGAGATGGCTTGAGCTGGTGAAAGATTACGATTGCAAAATTAGCTACCATCCGGGTAAGGCTAATGTTGTTGCAGATGCTCTGAGCAGGAAGCACACAATGATTGCTCATCTGTCAGTGCAGAGACCACTATATGCTGAGATTCAGAGATTGGAGCTTGCAGTTTATGCTAGGGGAGGCCCCAAATCTTTCTACTCTGACAGTACAGCAGACTCTGAGAGACAAAATCCGGACAGGGCAGACTTCTGACGAGCAGTTGCAGAAGTGGAGATAGAGAGACGAGACCAAAGGCCAGAGACTTTATACAGTTGTAGACGGCATTGTCAGATATAGAGACCGCCTATGGGTTCCTGACAGTGATTCCCTTTGAGTGGATATCTTGTGCGAGGCCCACATCACCCCGTACTCCATCCATCCAGAGAGTACAAAGATGTATAAAGATCTACAGACTCTGTATTGGTGGCTGGGCATGAAGCGAGATATCCTATGATTCGTCTCCAATTGTTTGACTTGTCAGCAGGTTAAGGCAGAACATCAGAGACCTGCAGAGAAGCTGAGACCACTCACTATTCCCGAGCGAAAATGGGAGAATATTAATATGGATTTTGTGACAGGGCTTCCGAGGACAACTGGAGGATTAAATGCAATCTGGGTGATTGTCGATCGGCTCACTAAATCAGCTCATTTCTTACCGATAAGGAAGATATTCAACATGAATCAGTACGCAGAGCTGTACATCAGAGATATAGTCAGACTACACGGGATTCCAGTGTCCATCGTGTCAGACAGAGATCCGAGGTTCAAGTCTGCATTTTGGAAGAGTCTCCATCAGGCATTGGGTACGAAGCTACTGTTCAGTACTGCTTTTCACCTCCAGACAGATGGTCAGTCAGAGAGGGTGATTCAGATTCTAGAGGACCTACTCCGAGCATGCATGATTGACTTCTAGGGCAGCTGGGAGCCGAAATTGCCTTTTGTGGAGTTCACGTACAACAACAGTTATCAGGCATCGATAGGTATGGATCCGTATGAGGAACTTTACACGAGGAATTGTAGGTCGCCAGTTTATTGGGATGAGATGGGAGAGCAAATAGAGTTGGGTCCGGATATTGTTAGGCAGACAGTAAACTTAGTTGCCAGGATTCGGGACATGATGAAGACTGCTCAGAGTCGTCAGAAAAGTTATGCAGATAAGAGACGGCAAAATCTTGAGTTCGCAGTACGGGATCATGTTTTCGTGAAAGTCGCACCGATGAAGGGTATGATTAGGATGGGGAAGAAGGGCAAGCTCAGTCCTAGATTCATAGGATCCTTTGAGATCCTAGAGAGGGTTGAGACACTCGCATACTGAGTTGCTTTATCACCGAATCTGGCAAGAGTTCATAACGTGTTCCACGTCTCCATGCTGCGTAAGTACATGTCGAATCCTTCGCATTGTGCTTAACTATGAGCCACTTCAGCTGACACCGCACCTATCATTCGAGGAGAAACCCACTCAAATACTGGACAGGCAGGAGAAAAGACTCTGGAACAAGGTGATCCAGATGGTCAAGGTCAAGTGGCTGAATCATTCCGAAGAGGATGCTACTTGGGAGACCGAGACCGTGATGAGGAGTCGCTACCGGAGTTATTCGGTACGTTCTAAATTTCGAGGAAAAAATTTTATTTAAGGGGGGAGAGTCGTAAGGTCCAAGAATTTAATTACGTAACCTGAATGCATGCAATCTAGGATTTTTATTTAAATTATTTGTTTAATTATTTTTATGCATAATTATTGCATGATAGGATTTATTGCATGAAATTTTAAAAGTTCATGCATTAGGGTTTCTTGATGCATTTCGCGCCCGAACGAGGAACGGAGACCGGAGAATTATCAGGAAAATTATTTTTATTACATGATTAATTTTTATTAATTATTATAAGGTTTTTTAAAGGTATTTTTCAAGAAATGGGCTTTTTTGGGTATTTTTACCCGCCAGAGCATAATTTTTAATGGCACGTAAATTTTATCGAATCGAGAGACTTTTTGAGGGTTCGTCTAATATTTACAAAAACATTCCAACATAAAATATTTTTCGCGTGTGTGTTTGAGCTTAATGGGCCTAATTTTAAGTTTATGTGGCTTAAAACTTTTGTTAAACTTTTAAATGATAATTATTGACCCATTAGAGCAATTCTATTATTTAATTAACACATAAACACCCACTAAACCTAATTGTTTTACACTTTCCGACACCTTCCCTCTCCCCTATCAATTTCTCTCGATTTCAGCAGCCCCTCTTCAGCAAAACCATCGTCCATAGCACTTTTCTTGCAAGAAATTTCACCGGTACCTTCCCGTTGCGCGGTTCTTCAAATTTTTTGTTCATATACATCAAAGGCACGTTTTTATACTCCTTCTCTCATCATGCACGCCAATAGTAGGCTGTAATATATGTATTTGTATGAAAATGTCTCGATCTGATTGAAGCTTGCACATTCGAACATTTTTGGCATGAAAACCTTGCATGGTTGGCTTCCAACTCACGTTTTTTTTATTGTTGTGCAAGGGATGCGAGTTCTGGTTGTTAAGGGACTGAGAAAGGTGACGAAATGGTGTTTTGGGGGATAGGTTTTGCTACTGCTTGTTGTAGGTTGAAGGGCCGAGGCGTGTACGTGTCTAGGTGACTCGTTTTGTAGAACCCGTAAATTAGACTACGTATAAGCCATGCATAATTCTAGTATTTAAATTAAAATGATTTTTATGCATGAAAACTTAAATTCCTTTCTTTAAATTTTATTATTTCATGTAATAGTTTAATTGTTACCTTTTTAGTTAAATAAGTGAGGTCGGACTGGAGTCGGAGTATTGAGATAAAATTTAATATTAAGAAAACATTCCTAGAATTTATTTAAGATAAATAATAAGTTACTTTAATGTAAACGAATATCTAAGGAATTATTTAAATAATTTGAGAAGAGTAGTAAATAAAGTTCAATAATCAACTTCTTAATTCACTAAAATATTTAATGGGTAGATAAAACACTAGAGATTTAAAATTCAATAATTAAGAAATATTTTCCCCTCCATTTTTATTAAAATTTTCGGCCATAGCACTTTAAAAAGATTTAAATATTGTCAACTCTCCATCTTTAATTTATTTTCTTATCTTCTCTTGGGAGATAATTCCATCACATTTAATCCTCATTTAATTATTATTTAAGCAATATTTCTAACATGTTATCTAGCAACTTTTCCCTTACTTTTTAAATAAAAAAAAATCGGTCACCCCTTATTATAAAAGATTTAAATTAGTTTGACAACTCATTTCTTTATTATCTTTCCTTAACCTTTTCTAGATAGATAATCCTTCAACATTTAATCTTCAATAATTATTAATTAAGCAATTTTCCTATCCATTTTTTTTACTAAATTTCGGCCATCACCATTTCTAGATTCAAATCTTTTGGCAACTCATTCCTTTGATTCATTTCCTTATTCTTTGCATAGTAGATAATACCCTTCATTTTAATCACCACTAATTAACAATTAAGCAATATCCTCCCTCACTTTACTAAGCTAGAATTCGGCCCTCACCCTAGAAAATATTCCTCAAAATCTTTTTGATAGCAAATCATTTCCATTATCTCACCAACAACTAAGATAGCAAGATTCATTCCTCCCTTTTATCTTGCAAACTTCCCATCCTCTTCCCTAGACATTTCCCTCTCCCCCAATCTCAAAATTCAGAGCATATTCAGAAGAAAACCCAGCCAAGAAATCGTTAGGTTCAAGAGAAAAATAAGAGAGAAAGTGAGAAAAGAAAAGAGCACTCCGTCTCCTCCGCGCCGCGTTGTCGTTTCGTTTATTTTTCCTTCAAAACAAACCAAGGCATGTATATGTTTTCTTTCACTCTTCAATCAAGCCATATAGGTATTTTTAAACATCACATAGTACATGATTTAATTGCATGAAAACCGAAATACATATCAGCACTTTTCGAAAATCATGTGCAGAATTTTACGGTCACTTCATTGCTTCACGGTTTTGGGTATTGTTTGATGTTTTCAGGTGATTGGCTCGTGTCCAGGCTCCCAAGGCTGCCCCTAGACATGTGCTAGGGTGTATTAGGATCATGTTGGACCATTTTTTCAAGCCCTATGCATGCTGAAATTCAGAAATGACAGCAACTCTTTCCTAGTGTCACTTGTGTTTCGATTTTCTATTATCTTGCTGTCAAGAGGGAGTTTCTGATCTTGGCTGCCCTAGGAGCTATAGCAATGGTTATAACACCTCCTTATTATGTCTAAGACGTGAACAAGTCTGTATTTCAAAGCTTGGTCCATGATGAAATCGGTTTTTAAATCAAAACAACAACAGCCCCCTTCGACCCCTTCAATTTTCTGCATGTGTATATTTCGGTTTTGTGGTGTGGTGTGAATCTTGGTTGGCCTCTGGCCCTTAGCCACGGTTCATACCATACCCTTTATGTCTAGATCATGCCATGGTCAATCAAATGGCCACTGGAATGGCACGAGACAGCAAACGAAGCATTACTCCCCACGCACGCAAGGGTGCTCTCGGGTGGGACCTATCGGGTGATTCATGGTGTGGTTCGAATTGTGGCTGGCCTAGGGCCCTTAGCCATGGTTCAAACCATTCCTTAGGACTGGATGTGCGTGCATGACTCGAGGACCACATTTATTCCGCACATGATGTTTTTGAGTTTTGAGAAAGCATGAACACATTTTTATACACTGATTTTTATACCTTGTTTATTTTAGGATTCTTACTCGTTTATGTTTATGCATATTTTGATGAATGAGCTTGGTCATTTCAAACTGCTCTATTTTTACTATCAAATATTTACGATTGTTTTTAAATGATATATTTTTCAGTAGAGTTGCATGCGTGCAAAATATTTAAAAGGGATTTTCGAAATGTGAGCTTTAAAAAATATATTTCCTCATTTTGAATAAGTAACTGTTTCAGTTGGTATCAGAGCAAGGGTCCTGTATAGAGTCGTGCCACCGCCAGCTTCTGCAGCTTAGTCTTCAAGCCTCAAGTCTGTAAGTTTAAAGGTTTTAAATGGTTTGAAAGTTTTATGATATCACCTGCATGTTTGCATGATATCCAATTAACGGGAAATATTTATCTGTCGTTATGTTTTGAGATTAGATGCTTTTAAAAAAAAATTTATGCATGTTGCGACATGAAATGAGAAATTATATAATTTTCATGCATGATGGCTTTGTGGTGAAATGGGACATGAATAAGAATTTTGCTATTGGGCATTAGGAAAGGTTGGAAATGATTTGTTTGTATTGATTTTTGGTTAGTAAGTACTGATGTTCTACTATTTGAGTCAGAAGTTAGTCATGAAGATTATGAATGCTTTTGGGACTTGTAGAATTTCTAAGAAATTATTGATGGTTCATGGTTGCTAGTTGAGTTAATTTTTTAGGATTTCATATAAGAATTAATGATTCGAAGAGTACGACGATCTTTGGAAGTATAAAAACATAGAATTTATTTAGGATGCATGCTCTACCTAATTGGATTTAAGGATTGAATGGCATGAATTAAGAATTTTAAGGATAATTGTAATAACCAATAATTTGAGGAACAAAGTGCAAAAATAAAATTCTAAGGGACTATTTTCAAATTTACCAACTTTGGGATTAAATTTTGAGTTTCGAGAATTTTAAGGTTTAAGGAGGCAAAGTCGAAAATTTTATGGGGACAAAAATACAAATTTCGAAAAGTTGTAGGGCGAAAAATGTAATTTTAGAGAATTTTTAACGGCAAAATTGCAAATTCTGAAATTTTTGAGGAATAAATTTGAACCTTAGAGGGACACTTGGGTTAAATCAGTAATTTTTCGAGGTTATGAGAATTGATTTTGGATCTAATAAGCTTAAAATTATTGAACTTTATGTTACGAGAAACATATAAAAAGGAATTAGGAATGCCAAAAACTTGTGGGTAATTATGGAATTTTCGAGATTTAGGACAAATTAGATAATATTCGAGGAAAGTAATAGTTATTGCAATTTTAAGAAATTTCGGGACTAGTTTAGTAATAAATGAAAATTGAATGGTTTAAATGATAAGAATTTTCGGTGATGTGAGCTTGAAGAGATAATTAGAACCTTGTTATATCTGGGTTATAATGTAATAAGGAATGACAATCAAGGGCATTGTAGGATGATCCAATATTGGACTTGAAAATCTAAGTGTTAATGGAATAAAGCAGTGGAAAATTAAGAATTTAGAATGATAACAATTTAAGATAAAGTGATCATTTAGTTAAGTTATAAGATTAGAAATTGAGTTCACTTATTTTTGGGAACTTAAGGTTTGATGTAGCATAAGTTTTAATCATGATCTTAAGAGTTAAATTTATATATTTGTTAAGGGCTAAATTTTTCTAGAAAATTTAGTATGATTGATGGTTAGATTACTTGATAGACACATGTAAGAATTGAGGTAGACACCTTGTCTTGAGTAATTTTTTTTTAAAGTAAGTAATAAACTTGAGAATACGTGAATATATGTGTTGGAATTATGTTATCTAATATTATTTGAGTTGCATAAGCTTGAATTTCAAGATTTATACGATAAATGTTCATACGAAAATTTTGGGTGAAAGAAAAACAAAAAGAAAGTATTGATGTTCAACATAGGTTACCAGTGAACCAATATTAAGATTTTTAGTCGAGTAAGTAATTTAAAATCTCGAAATGAGGATTCTAGAATGCTATGGAGCATAAGTGAAGTTGAATTACTAGAGTTAGTCTAATACTAACATGGGATAACTTATTAAATTTTATACGTTAGTATTAATTAAGAATTAAAGATACGTAAGAATACGACATTCACTTCAATGAGGAAAGTCCAAGTGTCTTAGGCATCAACTAAATTGTAATTGAGAAGAAAATAGTTTAACAATGTTGCTAGAAAGGTTTTATTAATTAGGTAGAAGATCGATAGTGTATATTTGGGTTTTATGGATTAACGCTTCTCGAATTTAAAGATTTGCAACAATTTTGTATTTGGGATGTACTTGTAAATAGTTAAGTTACGTTAGTTTTGTGTCATACGATAAAGATTCGATTCAAGAATCTTAGACTAATAATATTATGGGGTTGAAATACGGTTTAACTTTTAAGTGTATGATCGATGATAGAAGTTGATCTGTAAATTTTGATGCTAAGATTTCTTAGGTTGAACTGCATAAATGCTAATGTATTAGGGCGATAAATTTTATGGGTATTGCATAAGAAAATTAAATAAGTTTGGTCGTCCATCTCGGAGGAATTGCGAGATAAGTCAAAATTTGAGGCCTGAGTAGAATAGAACTAAGTCGCCATAAGTCGTTCTAAGTTGCTATTCACAAATAAGGATTTTGAAGGCATACTTAATTAGGATTGAGGAGATATAATGACAACATAAAACTTGTTTTATTAGAGCGACTGCAGCGGAATTGTGGATTATTGGGATACTAGAAGTAAGAGTCTAAACTTTTTTATTATCAAGGATGAGCGAATTTCGGGAACAAAATGCAATTTAAGGGGGAGAAGATTGTAACGTCCCAAAAAATTTGAAGGTACACGTAAACCACATGCATGCAAGTTATCAATTTATTGTATATTTTAATTAAATTATTTTAATACATTAAATGCATGGTTTTAACATGAATATATATATATATATATATATATGTTTAATTCTTTGATTATTTAAAGCTTCACGCATTAGAGTTTTAAGTTGTATTTCGCGCTCGATTGAGGAACGGAGACCGGGGATTTTTGGAAAATAATTTTTATGGAATAATTAATTTTAATTAATTAATATGGACTGTTTTTAAGTGTGTTTTTCAAAAAAGGGCCTTAGTGGGTATTTTTTCTCGCCCGGTCGTATTTTTTTTAATCGATAAGCGAATTTTAGTGAGTGGGAGGACTTTTTGAGGGCTAGGGCAATAATTTTAAAAACGTACCTAAACGAAATATTTTTCGAGAGTGTTTCTGAGCTTTTTTGATTTGTTTTATTTCTAATTGGGCTTAAAACCCTTTTAAACCTTTTAAGAACCCAATTAGAGCCCATTAATACATGGATTATTATTTAAACACTAAACTAATCCACCCTAACCCTACACACTAGCAGCCGTCCCCCTCTCCCAACATCAGCATTTACGTCCCAAAACCAGCAGCAACCTTGCTGCACATTTCGATCCTCAAAAGTTCTTGCATCAAGGCTTTTCATTGCTCCTCCGGTGCTTCCTCGACGCTCGTTTCTTCGACCTTCTTGCATAAAATACATCAAGGCACACATGTATCTTCGTTTTCTCATCATTCATGCCAATATTATTGCCGATATATTTATGAATGCATGAGGATTTATTTCGGCTAGTTGAAGCTTCGGTTTTATGCAAGAATTGGCATGAATGTGCATTCGTTTGGTTAAAAACTCATGTGTTCTTGTATATGTGCAAGGGGCTGCCTGTTTTTGTGTTTCTAGGGGATGTACACGATGGTGAGAGGGTGTCGATAGGCTGGAGTAGATGGTTAGATGGGTTAAGTCGAGGGTCGATCAATTTTTTTTTTGTTGTAGTTTGTCACAAAACCCGTTACCCTCGGTTATTTTGAATTATGCGACTTATAGGTTGGTTATCTGGAAATGTGTTCAACACATGATACGTAGCACTCTGTGTTATATTCGATTCAATAGCAAATTCGTAATTTTATGATAAGAAACGAATGAGATATGATTTTTATCGTAAAGCCGCGCAAGCTGTGAAATTTCTGTGTCACAAAAGATTTCTCTTCTGGAAATGTTTTCAACATATGATTTTTAGCACTCAGTGTTATCTTCGATTCTATAGCAAATTCGTAATTTTCTGATAAGAAATGAGGGACATAGGATTTTATCGTAAAGCCACGCAAGCTGTGAAATTTTGTGTCACAAAACCCGTCACCCTCGGTTATTTTGAATTTTTCGACTTATAGGTTGGTTTTCTGGGACTTTTTTCAACAATTATTTGTAGGACTCTGTGTTATCTTCGATTCGATAGCAAATTCGTAATTTTCTGATAAGAAATGAGATAGATATGATTTTTATCGTAAAATCGCTCAAGCTGTGAAAATTGTGTGAATACGCTGGATATTCCAGCAACCTTTGGGCTTGTTTCGTGGGTCATAAGTGGTCTGTAATGGGCTATTTATAGGCTGGTCATCTAGGTTTAAGTCACGGTTAAAGTTGGAATAGATTTGGTTAAGTTTCGAGTCGATTCGGGTTAAAACCGGGCACCCCGGTCCAAGTTTTAAAACGAATCATTTAAAATTGAAATGGGCTCGAGTTTACATCTAAGGATGCTCATAAATATGTTTTGGGAAGTTTTAAGGAGTTTGGTAGATTTCGGGTCGAAATTTAGAGGTCCAGGGGCAAAATGGTCATTTTGGGTTTCTAGGGGCAAAATGGTCATTTTGCACCCCGGGGTGAGTTTTAGTACCGGCAGCGCCCTGAGCACAATATTATCATGTTTCTAAATGTTTATGCATCATGATCACGATTTTATGAATTTATGAAATATACGTTGCATGCTTGATTTTAATAAAAATTTATGCATGTGCATGATTTTGATAAGTGATGAAAATGATGATGTTTTGAAGTGTGAGAATTAGTTGTGGCAATCGAAGTATATGTAAATGCTTAAGACGTATATGTAAATGATGATGATGAGGCCTAGGCACAGTGGATGGGTAATACTGTCATTGATGTCCGATAGCCGCCGGGTACCGCGATTCTGTGTATGATGGATCCATCTTAAATGATGTACGATAGTCACAACTAATGAACTGAATTAACCAAAGGAAATTATGTAAATGATGAATGATGATAATGATGAACGATGAATGATGATAATGATGAACTGTTTTGACATGTAATTATTTCATATGGCACGTCCACATTTACGCTTTTAAAATGCATGAAAGGTATGTTGATTACATTATATTTTCATTCCATTTGCAAGCCTCATGGATAATTGCATTACCCTCAGCAGCAAGATCACGTCCTTCATTGCAGCAAGATGATCAGTCCGGGAGTGCAGCAATTAACAAGTAATCCCAGGTTTGTCTCGGGCAAAACATCATTTATGGAGGGTAGTAAAGGCCGCACCGACCAATTGTAAACCCGGTCAATCAAAGGTTGCATTAGGTGAGGGTAGTTCCGAAGACAAGAATTGGGTAGTAGAGGCAAATTCGGACCTAACCATTAAGCACGAGGAAGCTTCTACTTCTTAAAGCTTTCTTTCCCCTAAGATTTACCAATAATATTATTAAATAATAAAACCTGATTGTTGGCAAGGAACTTGACTCCCCCCCTCCCCCCCACAAGGAAGCTGCGGTCTAGTCTCTCTCTTTCTATTTCATTTCTATATATAGAAAGTTGAAAAATCATCATATAACCACACTGGAGGCGATCTCGAACATCAAAATAAAATATTTTCTAAATAAAGAAGACCTTAAAGGTCGTTCGAACTTTTCTTGTGAGTATGGCGTGGGTTACTTCAGCATTTGAGGATCGAGACGGCGTGAAAGACTATTGAAAACATGTTTAATAGGCATTTGAGCTTTTCCAAAAGGAGATGGAACCGTTGTTCTTCGTCAACGTATCGTTACCAACATTGATTATCCTAAACAGGCTGCTGTGTGCTATGTATATGTACTTGTTATTTTTGGTACAGATGTGTTGAGTCTTTTAGACTCACTAGACGTGTGTGATACAGGTGAGCATGTTTTTGAGGGGACAGGAGGTGCCGAACTCAGAGTTGGCAGGACTGGATGTGCGTGCACGACCCGAGGACTACATTTCTTCCGCACATGATGTTTTTATGAGTTTTGAGAAAGCATGAGCATTTTTTTATACACTGATTTTTATATGCTGTTGTTTTTATGATTCTTACTTGTTTATGTTTAAGAATATATTGATGGATGAGCTTGATCATTTTAAACTGCTCAATTCTTACCGTCAAATATTTATGATTGTTTTTAAATGATATATTTTTCAGTAGAGTTGCATGAGTGCAAAATATTTAAATGGGATTTTCGAAATGTGAGCTTTAAAAAAATATATTTCCATATTTTAAATAAGTAGATGTTTCATCAGCCCTCGTTTTACTCCTAAACGTCCACTTTCTATCCATAACACGCCCTATGTTGGTGTTAGAGTAGGTGCCCGTCGAGCCAAGTGTTGGCCGAGTGTTCACAATGAAACTCTATGTATAAACAATCTTTATTTTAATAATATTTGAAATTATTTTTTTGGCACATCTTTATCTGTATACCCATGCTAGTTGCATAGATAAAGTCCTTGAATATACAAATAGTATAAAGAATTTGACATGCTCATATGATGAGTATCATGAAACTCATATTTGCAATACTGTATATTCTAAACAGTTCCTAGTCGATTCAGCCGTCGCTAAGAAGGATATAGGCCGCTCGAGTTCGAGACTAGTATCTGCGATGTGAGTACCATGTTTCATTAGTAGGGGACATTGTGATGTCCGAACATGCAGATAGGTGCTCCTTGTAGAGTGCACTGAACAACCCTCCATAAAGGACTTTCCAAGTGGTTCTCACTTATCGAGTGGAAACGTCCTAGTTTATGGTTGTACACCATTAGTCCTTACGACCCGTGACAACATTGAGACTCTATAAGCTAACATTGCACTTTGACTTGTTTACCGACTCATATGGGGTCATCAAGTGGCAAGGTTGGGTGTTTTGTCGAAACATATAGGAGTCGATGCATTGTAGTCGGAGATTCACCGCTTACCTTCGGGTATGGATATCCTATGTGTATGTAGTTTGAAATCTCTGATCAAAGTATGGTGGTAATTATGAATGGGGTTTCATAGATTACACCATCGATGCAACTACGACATGACACATAGTATCGATTCTTTGACAGCTCTCGATATACCAATAGTTGTCGAATCGGTCGGGATATATGAGTTGAAGGGACCGTATTGTACGCTAACCATAATTGAATGGTTCTTGCAGGCACTATCATTTGATACCTAGGGAATCATGTAAGCGATGCTGCTAGGCGTTTAACATGATTGGTTGGGTACTATCAGACTTGAGTTCTGACGTTCTTATTATCAAAGAGTTGATAAGTAAAAATGGAGCAATTGGGGTATGCTCATATAAGGACATGTTTAGTCCCGAATCACATGGAGATGTGAATCCACGGCTAGTTGTATCAATGAACCTGTTGGGATCGATTAGGGGGGTAATCGTTGAGTTACAATAGTTTGGTTCTTGAAATATTGAACACCGATAAATTAAATCGAGTTTGCTTAAAAATCAAGCGAAAGATACTCGAAATAATCCTTCGTAGAAACTGATTAAATATTTTGTAAACCATTTAAAATATATGCAAGTTGAATGAGTAAAAATATTCAGTTGAAGCATTTTATCAAACACTTGGTATACAATATTTTGATATTTGAAGAACACATAAAATGCTTCAACAATGCATCTTTAAAAACAGTGAAAATGATAAGCAAATGCAATAAACAAATAGACACGCATTTGTTTATGGATGTTCGGAGATTTCAAATATTCCTACGTCACCCCTTCTTCCCCATGGGAAGGATCCACTAGAAGACTTTGATTTATACAACTACTTGTACAAACCCATTCCGGAAGGGCGGCACCCAACTAGAACTCCTAGCACTCAAGATTGTAGGCATCACCTCACAATCAGCATATTGTTTAATGTCTCATATGCAAAGACTACATACACAAGTTTATTGTCTTTGTGCAAGACTCACTCAACTAATCTTTGAAGTTCAACTCTCTTGTATATGTGTGAGTGATTGTGTGTGAGGAATTTATCATTTATAGTGTATATCTCAAATGTATCCTCACACAAGGGCTTGTGCTCTCAACTAGCTGATATCTTCATGCTAACAGCCCATGCTTTGAATCCACTTCAAAAGCTGTTGTTTGATCTTCAATATGTTGTATTTATAGGATCCAACACTGATATATACGTTAGACACAAGAATATGACCGTTGGAAAGTTTCTTTACTGTTTGTGGAATTGCAACGGTCAAATTCGTCTTGCTGGACATTTTCTCGACTGGTCAACTCTGGTCAACTGGTCAACTCAACTGTCAATCGGTTCAACTGGTTCAGTTGGTCTGGTTCAGTTTAACTGGTTCAGTTGGACTGGTTCAACTGGTCTTCAGCTGGTCTGGTTCAGTTTCAGCTGGTTCAGTTCAGCTGGTCTGGTTCAACTGGTCTTCAGCTGGTCTGGTTCAGTTTCAGTTGGTCAGCAGGTAGGTTCAGTTCAGTTGATTGGTCAGCTGGTCAACAGTTGGTTCAGTTTCAGCTGGTGTGCTAAAATCAGCCTAGCTGATTTTAGTTTGTGCACAACCAGTAACTTCATCGTCATTTATCAGCATCTTAAGCTTTGATTCAGACTTTCACTTTTGAATATGATTTGTAGATCATCGTCTTATCTTCTCAACGCATATTGAATCGCTTCATTTCGATAACCAAGCTGAGAGATATGACCAAAATACCGCAGCTGCTCAAACTCAACTGATTGCTGTTTTCGTGTGATCAGTTCGGTTATTGAGCGATCAGTTAGACCATCATAACATCCGATTTTGCCCAACTGACGTGAAATATCATTTGTTCCAAATTGAGTTTTCTAATTAGTCTAGTTGGCGGATTGTCATTTGGATAATCCAGTTGAGAGATATCATCAAAATACCAAAGCTCGCCAGAAATTCAGTTTGTGCAAAATTCAGTTTCAGCTTGCTTCTTGTGTTTGCAACTTCACACTTGAGTAAATATGTTAGAAACACAATAACAATTTTTGTTAACATCAAAATCAAGATTGCGAACTTGAAAAGTTCCAACAGAACCATTGAGGGCCACACAAGTGCTAACTTCCTAGATCCCGTTGAGAAGTTAAAATAGTTCAATGTGTTGAACGACTTATAAAAGAGTTTATAAGTGTAAAAAAAAATAGAAGTATGACTTCTATAAGGAGAATGTAAATTTTAACTTGTGGAAGAGTTCCTAAATTAAAAGTTGGCCAAACAAATAATGTATTTGAAAATTGTGATTTTCATAAACATTATTATACAATAAATTAAATTAATTAAAGTGTTGAATTAATTAAATACTAGTGGACCTAGTAGATTCTAAATAATTAAATTAATTCAAGTGTTGAATTAATTAAACAACATTGGGCCTTGTAGAGCCCAATTAGAAATAATTATTAAACTAGTGGGCTTGAGTAAAATCAAGTAAGATTTAATTGGTGTCAAATTTGTTTGAGACAATTAAATTAAAGTCCATGGACTTTGTAATTGTTACAAGCCCAAATAGAATTGCATGTTTGGGAGGTAAAAGGTTGGAGACAACATTTTGAGTCAATAGGCATGCATGCCTTTGGGACATACTTTAACTTTTTACATAACCAAGAAAAATGTCTTCCCTTCTCTCCCAAAAGCATATGACCGAATTTTCTTGTGCGTTTTTCCCTTCAATTTTTGTTCTTCAATTGTTGAAGAAAATATACAGTCTCAAAGAAAAATGCCTTACATTTTCTAGTGCAAGTGTAAGGTGGATCTTCCTTGTTGGTGGTGGGCTTGATTTTGAGCAAGGTGTGCTCTTGGAAGCTTGTAGATCAATCTACCATTCAAGAGCTAAGGTGTTTACATCTTAGTTGGAGCCATCATCAATCTTTTGAGATTGATAGGTAATATTTCTTAAAACACCCTATGAATGTCATTTTCTGTTTTATTGTATTTGCTACACACTATAGTGTTTAGGGTGCTCGGTTTTTGCAAGAAAAATAATTTTGAAACTTTCGTTGCACAAACAAGCACCTTAATCGATCCCATTTCAAGTGGTATCAGAGCTATGATTATTATTTTGTGTAGCATATACATGATATTATATTGAGGTCAATTTCTAACCGCATGAGACAATCAAAACAACAAATCGAAGGCCGATTTTTGGGGTACTTTGGGCAGCAAGTTGCTGCCCATTTCGCGCAGCTTGGGCTACCCAAAACGGGCAACAAGGGCAGCCCTTGGGCTGCCCGAACAGCCCCTTGAATTTAAAAAAAAAAAATTGTGCATGTTGACCGGAATCCGGCGACGTCGATGACGACTAGGGTTTCCAAAAGTGTTTTGGAATATTAAAGTGTCATGTGCCTTGAAGTTGTTTGGTCATTAGATGGCTTAATACAATTTGTGAATTTAAATGGGCCAAAATATTTTTGGTGAAAAATGATTTTTTGGGCCCTTAAGTTTAAATTTACAAAAGTTGTACATATTTTCTCATGAAATAAATAATTGAAGTTGGAATTTAATTATTTGTAGTAAATTTTGATTTACAAGAAATTCGGTTATAAATAAATTAATTAGAAAGTAGACAAAGGAGTTTGTATATTTTGTTAATTTAGTTTATAATCGTGGCGGTTAGTGATTGGATCAAGATATATAATATCCGATCAATTGATTATTGTGATAATTAATTGATGGTGTATGATATGTGATATTATGCATGAAGGATGATCAAAATCCCAAGTCCAATTTGCTAGGTGTATGCTAGGATATTTTGTGTTAATGATTGCAGTAATTATAAATTTATAAAGTGGGCTTGGTTTATGGCACGTTCCCACCCCATTAGATGTATCGCTATTTGCAATGGATATTTATTTGTAAATATTAGTATAGTGGAAGATCTAGATGGGAAGATGGTGGCCTTGATGATTATGAAGATTGAAGACATGTAAATATTGGAGGCTTATGTAAAAGTTGCATTTGCATCCCATGCATTTCCCTAGGATTGGACCTAGGCCCGTGCTTAGCTCACACAGGCCATTAGTTTTGGGGCAATTGATCATCTTTGTTTTGTTTACTGTTTATAATATATGCATGATATGTTATAAATAATGAGTATGTGCGTTATTATTATGATAATAACAAAGTTGCATGAATCCGGCAAACATACGATCAAACATGGCGAGCTTTTAAATAAATTAATGATGAGGCCTTTCAAAATTAAAAACCTCATTTTGAATAAGATTCAAAATTAATATCAAGCCCGAAAAGCGGAATTATAAAGTTGTTTATAATTTCCATGTCTTCGATCGACAATGTGTGCATGATGAACGCTACCTGTGTTCGGGGCTCGGCTCATATTATTGGGGGACCTGGACACCGGAAAGCTGTGACATCCATTGACATGGTGATGTGAAATACGTGGAAATCCCATGATTTCGGCTCATATTATTGAGGGAACTCATGGCGACCGTCCATTAAGGTTCAACATTGTAATGCCCGAGATTTTGACTCTGTTAATATGGAATTATGGAATTTGAAATGATATGATTATTTCCGGGCCATTCCGAGACCAGATTGGACAAATTATAAGAATTAAAAGGAAGAAAAGATGAGTTGAGCCGAATGTTGTGCGCCCGGGCGGAAGTCTTTGACCGCCCGAGCGTTACATGATAAGGGAAGAGGGCCGTAGGTTTCGCGCCTGTGCGGAGGTCTTTGGCCGCCCGAGCCCGCTTGTATAAAATTTCAGGGCCGAGAGTTTCGCGCCCGGGCGGAACTTTATGTCTGCCCGAGCGCAAAACGTGTTGGACACAAAATAAGCTAATTGCCCCTCACCATGCATGCTATATAGATTATGTGTACTTCATTTCCTTCATTCTTCAGCTAAAGAACGAGAGCAAGATTCAGAAACTCCTCAAGTGTAATTTTAATTTGATCTTGTGCAACATCTAACCATTCGATTTTGAATCCGAGCTTAGATTCTTGTTCCTTGCATCATAGGCTTCTAAAGGATGTAAGTATTACTACATTTCAGCATGTTTTGAAGTTGAGATGATTGGGGAAATCAGATTTTGATTGTTATTAATTGTTATTATTATATCGGTGATAGTATATTCGAAACCGGATCGAAGAACGGATATGATATGTGATTTTGTTCAATTTCCAGCATGTATTGAGTGGAGTATTTGCAGATTTCAGCATGATAGATTGTGTTTATGATGATGATTATGAGTTATTGTTATTGATTACTGGTGTTTGAGATGACCGGTATTGCGAGATTACGCCGTTATGTCGTTGAAATGTACCGAGATTGAATATTGATCCGTATGTGTATTGATTTAAGCTAGAGATTGATAGAATGCATCTTGAATATGTCATTTTAGATTTGTCTTGACTAGCTTTGACATCGACAAAGGCTGAACAACGAAAGGTATAATTCAATTTGATTCGGGAAGACACAACTCGAATCAGATCTGGTTTGAGTTTCCCAAAATCACATACTAGATTGTTTATAATTTGATACGGTTATGCCTTGTATATAGAGTTGTAGCAATGCACATGAGATAGGTGAGTCGTTGGCAGACATGCCAAGATACCGGATGTTTGGTGATATCGACGTACGTATGAGAAGATCGACTCCTATTGTAGATATTCGATATAGAGAGGGCCGAAGTCCGGGAATAAGACGTACCGCCACCCTGATTGGGAGAGTAGGTGGGAGATTGTTACGTCTTATTCACACCGGGATCCTTAGATTTAGATATGAGTTGAGTTAAAGAATAAGAGTCGAATTGTTTTATCTGTATTCACTAATGTGTCATAATTACTGATTTATGTGTTATGATTTTGTATGTAATTGCATGACATGCATGTATACATGTTTTATACTGGGATTTGTTCTCACCGGAGTATCCTGCTGTTGTTGTGTCTGTATGTGTGCATGACAACAGGTGGGACATGATCAGGGTCAAGGAGAGCGTGACTGAGATTGGATAGCGTGGTGATTTCGGGCGTGAGAAATGAACTAGTAGTTGTACATTTGCTATGTAGTTTGTTGTAAACGCTATTTTGTATGACTGTAATTGAACAAGACATGTACCGACGTTTGTTGAAATAAAATTGAGATAACGTTGATGTATGATTTATATACAATTGTTCTGATATTAAAAGCAAAATTTTGACCCACATTTTCTAGCAAAGATCCAATTAATCCCAAAGACAATTGAGTTAGAGCCCGGGTCCCCACAACATGTGGTATCAGAGCGATAGATCCTTAGACTGAACTAGAAGTGAATGAGCGGGGTAGATCGAGTCGTCTTCCTTGCTTTGATGATGCTAGCATGCTATTAATTGTATGTTGATTTACATATGTTCTATATGAAAGCATGTTTCTTGTAGTAATCCATGGTTACCTGTTTATCTGATCGATTGCTACATGTATTAAGAATAAAATGAATCAGAACCGATTCTGGATCAGAGGTATATGATCAGAGGAGGACTGAGACAGATTGTATAGATTGTGTATTAATCCGTTTGATAATCAGATATGCCTCCTCGAAGAGCAGCAGTGCCTGTACGTCCGGTACCAGAACATGGCAGTACTTCTAATGATCCGATGGATCTTACTGCAACACCGATGGAGAAACTACTGAAACGGTTTCAATCCTTTAAACCGCCAACACTGAAAGGTACTGAAAGCGCTATTGAGTGCGAAAGCTGGTTAGACGACATTGAAATGTTATTTGAGTCCCTTGACTATACCGATGAACGACGAGTGAAGTTAATTGGCCATCAACTGCATGAAGTCGTGAAGAATTGGTGGTTTACCACAAAAAGATCATTGGAGCATCGTGGCACAGAAATCATTTGGAAAGTTTTTAAAGCAGAGTTCTATCAACGCTTCTTTCCCGTGTCTTACCGAAAGGATAAAGGTGCCGAGTTTGCCAATCTGAGACAGGGGCAGCTGAACATCGAAGAATATGTGGCAAAGTTTTCGACATTGCTTCGATTTGCTCCTTACGTGGCAGAGAATGACGAGGCCATTGCAGATCAGTTTATCAACGGCTTGAATCCCGATATCTTTACCCTGGTGAATACCGGCAGACCGAACAACTTTGTTGATGCATTGAACAGGGCGAAAGGTGCTGAAGCTGGCTTGATAAAGCAGCGAGGAGCATCATATATGGCGCAGACTCCAAAACCTCCACAACCTACTACACAACTTTCACCCCCTCCTCCTAAATTCGAGAGTGGTGGTAGCAGTAGTGGTAAGAAAGACTGGTTGAATGCCAGAGGGAAGCAATTCAAGAAATCGGGCAACAGCTCATCCAGTTCCAGTGGCCCGAGACAGAGGGGTCCTAGCCAGAGTGCATAGTATACAGGTGTGTATTGCAGTACTTGTGGAGGCAGACATCCTACAGATCAGTGTCAGGGAGTTGTTGGGCGATGTAATGTTTGCAAACAGCAAGGACATTTTGCCAGAGTCTGTCCACAGAGAGGGTCACAGCGATCACAGGGTGCAGGATCGTCTGCATCAGTATCTCAGTCTGAGAGGCAAGCATCATCTGTCCATTCCTTCCAGCCGCTATCTGCACCGTCTCAGTCGAGGCCAGGAGGGAGCCAGACTGTGAGCCAACCTCCCTGACATCAGGCTCGAGTATTTGCACTGACAGAAGAGCAGGCCCAAGATGCACCAGACGATGTGATAGCAGGTAACTGTTTTCTTTGCGGTTATCCTGCTTATGTATTGATAGATACGGGTGCATCTCATACATTCATTTCTGAGCGCTTTACATTGATGCATGCTTTACCTGTCGAGTCATTATCTGCTGTAGTGTCTATTTCTTCTTCCGTTGGGAAGTGGTCTTATATCAGTGACTTCGGTTAAACATTGTATGCTACAGTTCGAGGATCACGAGATTGACTTAGATTGCATTGTACTTGGATTGGCTGATTTTGATTGTATTGTCGGTATCGATATGTTAACCAAGTACAGAGCCACTGTAGATTGTTTCTAGAAGATTGTCAGATTCAGACCAGAGATGGCTGATGAGTGGAAATTCTATGATAAGGGTTCCAAAGCTCGGATTCCCTTGATATCTGTGTTGTCTATGAGCCGATTGTTGCAGAAAGGAGCAGAGGGGTTCCTTGTAAATTCAGTAGATCTACTGAAATCGAGCCCAGCATTGGCAGATCTGCCAGTGGTATGCGAGTTTGCGGATGTATTCCCAGATGAGATCCCAGGGTTACCTCCAGTCTGAGAGGTAGATTTCAGTATTGATTTCCTACCAGGTACCGTTCCTATATCTTGAGCTCCCTATAGAATGGCACCTATTGAATTGAAAGAATTGAAAGAACAGCTCGAAGATTTATTGGCCAAGGGTTACATTAGACCGAGTGTGTCTCCTTGGGGTGCTCCTGGTACTGTTTGTTCGGAAGAAAGATGGTTCGATGAGACTTTGCATCGATTATCGACAATTGAATAAAGCGACAGTAAAGAACAAATATCCCTTGCCTCGTATCGATGATTTATTTGATCAGTTGCAGGGAACCTCTGTCTATTCCAAGATCGATCTGAGATCTGGATATCACCAGCTGAGAGTCCGAGATGTTGATATACCGAAGACAGCGTTCCGAACCTGTTGGAAACTAGATTCTGGAGTTTGACAAAACATGAATCAATCGATTAACAAAATATGAATCAACTGATACGCGCAAGCAAATTCGGCAACTGAACTTATCAACTGAAATCAGGTGATAAAATGATACAGAGTAAACTGATCAGTTAAAACATTCAGCCGAATGCCTCAAAGTCTCTCAACTGAAGATGTCTCAGGAAAGAACAAAGAAGACATAACAGATTACAAGAGCACCGCACAACAACCAAGACTACTTAAAACAACGCATTCCGGACAAAGCAATTAAGACGCCGAATTACAATAAATGAAGCAAACAATATCGAAGGAATAATCAAGTGGAAACCAACGGATACAAAGATTCAAATTTATCTCAAGATTACCGTTGGAAAAGAAGAGTATAAATATGGCAGAAGAAAAAGAAGAAGTGACGATACATCATTCAAAACTTGCTATTACTCTGTCAAAATCTCAGCTCACTCTTACTTGATTTATTCGTAGCAATCAAGGCTACAAGTTGAGCAAACTAGCACTCTGTAATATTTGTTAATTCAATAGTGTTAAGATCAGTTACGCACAAAGATCATTTTGTAATACTAAGAGTTTCAATTTAGGCAGTGGGTAAGTCCTAACTGAAGTGGGTCTGTACAAGTGTTGTATTGGATCAAAGTCTTTTAGTGGAAATCCTATCCTTGTGATAGAAGTGGTGACGTAGGAGTAATTGAATTCTCCGAACATCCAGAAACATTCCTTGTGTATTTTATTTCAGTTCTGTATTCTATCTGTCAGTCAGTTACCTTCCGCAACTACCTCAGTTTAACCGATTGATATTGACCAACAAGATTCCGAGAATCAGTTTGTCACCAAACTGAACTCAAAAATTCGATAAGACCAATATTAATTGAGAGTATTTATTCAACCCCCCCCCCTTCTAAACACTCTTGACACGTCAATCGATTTTATCAAGTGGTATCAGAGCCGTTGAATCTTGTTCTTGAATACTTCTGATCTATAAATATGCTAGCATGACTTCATTCAATAAAATTCCTATGTTCTCAAGAGAAGATTTCGATGACTGGAAAATCAGAATGCAGTCTCACTTAGCTGCACAAGATGATGACATGTGGTATGTCGTAACAGACGGACCCATGAAGATTCTAAAAGCAAATACAGCAATTGCTATAACTGAAGGGGAACCACAGAGAATTCAAAAGCCCAGAGAAGAGTGGACAACTGAGGACAAAAGAAAAACCAATCTTGACAATGTGGCCAAAGATACTCTATACAAAACACTGGACAAAGCAACATTCAACAAAATAAAGATGTGCAAAACAACAAAAGAAATTTGGGAAAAGTTGATTCAGTTATATGAAGGAAATGACAAAACAAAAGAAAATAAACTCTCTGTTGCTGTTCAGAAATTTGACAATATCAAAATGAAGGTTGGAGAATCAATGAATGAGTATGATGAAAGGGTGAGCAGTATTGTAAATGAATTAAATGCACTCGAAAAGGTGTATACTAACAAAGAGGTTGCACTAAAAGTGATGAGAGGTCTTCCAAATGAATGAGATGTCAAAACTATGGCTATGAGAGAATCTAAAGACTTGAACCAGATCGAACTTCATGAACTATTTGCTGATTTAAAGGCTTATGAATTTGAATTGCAGAGCAGAGAAGGAGAACCATTTACTCCTACAGCTACAACTGCTCTAGCAGCTTTAAGAACTGAATCAACCAGTTCAGTCGAGAAATCTGCCGATCAGTTAAGCAATGATGCTATGTCATTATTCATCAAAAAGTTTGGGAGGTTCATGAGAAAGAACCAAGGAAACTTTCAGAAGCAATACCAGAGAAACAATTCCAAAGAAGAAATAAATGCTTGCTACAATTGTGGCAAAACAGGTCATTATATTGCTGACTGTCCTAAACCTAAAAAGGACAGTCAAGGATCAACTGACAGAAGAAAGAAATCATATGAGCATAAGAGAAGATCCAGAGATGATAAGAAAACCTACAAAAAGAGACATGAGGTTCTATTAGCTGAAGAGAACAAATCCAAATGGGCAGAAACTGATAGTGACGAATCAGAACCAGAAAGCTTATATAGCTCAAGTGATGAAGAGGAAGTCAAATGTCTAATGGCCAATGATACAGAAGCAGAATCTACAAGTCAACAGACTGAACTCAGTCAATCTTGGAATAAGTCGTCTACTGCATTGAATGAGATGCAGAATTCACAAAAATCAGTTTCTGATAAAACTGGTTTAGGGTTCAGTAATCAAGGAGAAACGTTTTCAAATGATACTCAACCAAAGCTGACAATGAACAAAGGGAAGTACATTCACTTTGTCAAATCAGCAGTGGTACAAGAACAAATTGAGCCCAGTAAACTGATTGAACAACCTACTGAGAAGTTGAACAAGGCTATAAGATATTGGATTGGCTATAGCCAAAAGCTTTCAACTGATTCACAAAGCGGGTCATCAAAAAGATTTCACAAAAACTATTCGAATGGCTATGTCAATTACTATAACTGCAAGCCAGTTCAGAAGAGATACAGATTGAACAATCAGTTGAATAAGACTAAAACACATACTGTATCAACTGTACACTACTCACCAAGCACACAAAAGCCGAGAAAAACCATTTGGAATACAGCTACTGGAAAGTCAGTTAGACTAATCCAAGTATGGGTTCCAAAGGGACTAATAAGTTTTGGACCCAAATAGATATGGGTACCAAATCATATTATGTGTGTGCTTGAAGGTAACAGGTACAGATTAAAATTCAATATGGTATTTGGACAGCGGTTGCTCACGACATATGACAGGAGATGCAAGTATGCTATCTCAACTGACCAAATATAGTGGTCCAAACATCAGTTTCGGAGATAATTCCAAAGGTAAAACCGTGGGTAAGGGTAAGCTTATCCATGGTAACTTTACTATTAAAGATGTTTTATTAGTAGAGAATCTGAAGTATAACTTGATTAGCATCAGTCAGTTATGCGACAATGGATTCTCGGTACAATTTAATAAAAACTCATGCTCAGTTAAAACATCAACTGATGAAATCATAATAACTGGCAAACGATGTGGAAACACATATAAAGTCAGTTGGAATGAACAGCCTCATGCACCAGTCTGCTTTATTGCTTCAAAATCATCTCAAAACTGGTTGTGGCATAAAAGGTTAAATCATTTAAACTTTAAATTCATTGCCTATCTGAGTAAACATGAACTTGTAACTGGTTTGCTCAAAATAAATTTTCAAAAGAAAAACTTTGCTAAGCATGTCAGTATGGAAAACAAGTACGATCTTCTTTCAAAAACAAGGGCTGTAAGTCTTCATCCCGATGCTTAGAACTATTGCACATGGATCTCTTCGGTCCAATACCAGTCATGAGCTTAGGGGGAATGAAATACACCTTGGTGGTCGTAGATGATTTTTCAAGATTTACTTGGGTTATCTTTCTCAAATCCAAAGACCGTAGGGCTGCACAACTGATTAAACTCTTTAAAAGACTTTTAAATGAAAAATCAGTTGGGATTGATCGAATCAGATCTGATCGAGGAACTGAATTCATCAATCAAACACTTTCAAGCTTTCTAGAAAATGCTGGAATCAAGCATGAGCTCTCAGCAGCAAGAACTCCTCAGCAAAACGGTGTAGCTGAGAGAAGAAATCGAACCCTTAAAGAAGCTGCTAGAACAATGTTTGCTGATTCTGGTATTTCTCAAAGATTTTGGGCAGAGGCAGTAAACACTGCATGTTATACTCAGAACAGATCAATGATTAATAAGAATCATATGAAAACACCATATGAGATCTGGCATGGAAGAAAAAGTATAATCACTTATTTCAAAATATTCGGCTGTAGATGTTTTATTCATGATAATAATAAAAATTACTTAAAAGCATTCGATGCCAAATCTGCAGAAGGAATATTCCTTGGATATTCATCAGTTAGTATAGCTTATAGAGTCTTTAATAAGAAAACTTTAAATGTTGAAGAATCTGCGCATGTTGATTTTGATGAAACTGCACTAACTGATAAGCCAACTGATCAAGTTGAGCTAGCTGATCGATTTTCAGATATCAGTTTGGAAGATGATGACAAAGATGAAAATCATAATAATCAAAACATCCTTCAAACACCAGAACCAGAGATATTGGATCAATTAAATGAGCAGGAAGTCAATGCTGACAATCAGTTATTAAAGAAAAATGATAATATTCAAATATCAGCTGACGAGGCATCAACTGAAGCTGAAAAATGCATTCAGTTACCAACTGAAGAAGTTGCAGATGCAACGAATGCTGAGTACAGATGGAGAAAATCACATCCACCAGAATTGGTAATAGGAAATCCATCTGATCCAGTAAGAACTCGCAATCAAATGTTAAATTTATTTATTCATTCAGCATTTGTCTCACAAATGGAACCAAAGAAAACTGATGAAGCTCTTGCTGATCCTAACTGGGTAAATGCTATGCAAGAAGAGCTGAATCAGTTCACTCACAATAACGTCTGGAACTTAGTTCCAATACCAACTTCAAAAACCATTATAGGTACAAAATGGGTGTACAGGAATAAACTAAACGAGGACGGTTCAGTTATACGCAACAAAGCAAGACTAGTAGCACAAGGATATAGGCAAGAAGAAGGAATTGACTACGATGAGACGTATGCTCCAGTTGCAAGATTGGAAGCAATCAGAATATTTCTTGCTTATGCATCTCACAAAAACTTCAAAGTTTACCAGATGGATGTGAAGAGTGCATTCCTAAACTGTCAGTTACAAGAAGAAGTATATGTTGAACAACCTCCAGGTTTTGTAAATCACAAACTTCCTGATCATGTATACTATTTGAACAAAGCATTATATGGTCTTAAACAAGCTCCCAGGGCTTGGTACGAAACTCTTTCAAAATTCCTAACTGATCATGACTTTACAGTCAGATCAGTTGATAAGACCTTGTTCAAATTTACTAAAAATAATCATATTCTATTAGTTCAAATTTATGTTGATGATATAATATTTGGGTCAATTAACCCCAAATTGTGCGAAAAGTTTGCTAAGTTAATGCAGAAAAATTTTGAAATGAGCATGATGGGTGAACTGACATTTTTTCTTGGACTGCAAGTGAAGCAACTGAAACTGGTATATTCATTAGTCAAACAAAATATACAAAGGAGTTGCTAAAGAAATTTGGTATGGAATCATGCTCAGCTGCAACTACTCCCATGAGCCCATCAGTTAAACTAGATACTGACAAAGGGGGAATATCAGTAGAGGCGACATTATATAGAGGATTAATAGGTTCATTGTTGTACCTAACAGCCACTCGACCTGATATTGTTTTTGCTGTCTGTATGTGTGCCAGATTTCAAGCAAATCCTAAGCAATCACATTTCTCAGCTGCTAAAAGAATTCTGAGATATCTTAAGGACACGCAAAATGTTGGGCTATGATATTCCAAAGACTCCACCTTCAATTTAGTTGGATATTCAGACGCAGATTATGCAGGATGTAAGCTTGATCGCAAAAGTACAAGTGGATCTTGTCAGTTCTTAGGAGACAAACTGATCTCTTGGTTCAGCAAGAAGCAGACATCCATAGCTACCTCAACAACAGAAGCAGAATATCTTGCTGCTAGTAGCTGTTGTGCACAACTGATCTGTATTCAGCAACAACTGAAGGATTATGGAGTAACGTCAACTGAATCGCCCATATTTTGTGATAATACCAGCACAATTGCCATCACTTATAATCCAGTTCTTCACTCAAGGACCAAGCATATAGATGTCAGGCATCACTTCATTAGGGATCATGCGTTAAAGAAGGATATTCGATTAGAATATATTTCAACTGAACAGCAAGCAGCTGACATCTTCACAAAACCATTACCCGAGGCTAAGTTTTCTTACTTTCGAAATATTCTTGGTTTAATTGATTTATCTTAGAAATTATTAGTAATATTGCTTCACTAACAGAATTATATGCAGAAAATAAGAACACAACAAATTGAAAATAACACTTCATTAAGAATACCAACGTTCCCATTATACAGAAGATATCATGGAATCAACTGAATCTAGCCACGCCCTAACCCAATCATTTAACTCATAAATTCGAACACTAGCAAATGCCCTAGATTTCGAAATCTTATCAACAACATGCCACTCCTTCCATAGCATCGCCTCCAAAAGACATTTGTCTTCAACCAAATCCCTAACATGCCTCACTTCAAAACGTTCAAGGTATTTCAGTGCTCTTGCCTCCTGAGCACGAGTAGGAATAGCACCACTGTCACTAACCCTCTTCAACTCATGAATCTTTTCCCATGTTAACATCACCTTCTGAAAAACATATATCTCCATCTTTCTCTTGATATCTTTTAAACGAGGGGTTGACTGCTCAGTAACATGAACATGAGTGCTGCTGCATGCATCAGAATCAGACATATTGAAATATTTTTGAACTGATATTGCATCACATTTTTATCACTATCATCTTATTTATAGGAAAATGACGATGGAGAAGCTGAAGAGTCTCAAGTTAATCAATGCGTCTTTCACATTTACCAAGGACTTTAAGTTATCAGTTGTTCATTGTCAACTGACACCAGTTTGAATTCTATTAATAGTTGTTTAAATAGTCCCAGTTCATGATCAACTTATGACAGTTAGTCTCTCATCAGTTCATTTGTTTACATATCACAGCTGATGAAATATATCATTTGCAGAAAAACAGAGTTAAAACTAGATAAATATTTCATTACTTATAAATGTTGGTCTGGATTACATCATCATACTTCTCCTCCACAACAATTATCCAAAATTTCAGCCAAACAGATAGAGAAGAAGGAGCAGTCATGAGAAAGCTGTGAGAATGAGCTATGCGCCTCAGGATCTTCAATTCCTTGCGGAGCATCAGCTGATACATGTGACCGTCCTTGAAGACGTCCACCCACACAGCAATATTCAAGTGCTTTCGCACTTGATTCAGTTCTGCCACCAATTGCCTTCTATCTCATCCTTCCTGGCCTCCACAGAAAAGGGAGAAAGACTTGAGTCACCCGTATCAGACATTTTTTATCTTGAATATTTTGGATGATATGTCTATTTATAGCAGAATATCAAGAAAGCTGAAGATTCGTCAACATTTCAGCAAAACCAATAACCTCTCTGACTCTTAAAATTATTTTGTAGCACTACTTTAATTATTATATGCACCAATTTAGGGGGAATGTCAGTTTTTAAGACGTTAACTAAGAAGACAATCGTTTGTGAATTCTCAACTGACTTGAATCAGTTTCCCAACTAATCGTTCAGCTTGAAAATTTTACAAATCTTCTCACATAAGTTAACCAATTAAAAACTTATTATATTCCAAATCAAATGAGGTGACTAAATTTTTATGAAGTGGCATATTTTAAAACCACTCATTATTATATACACACGATTACAGCACACGTGCACACATTTTTATTAAAATTTTTTCCCGGGCTGACATGTGTCCAGAATTTGAACAGTCACGAACAAAAGCATTTTGCCCGCTTCACTTCAGTTCTATTCTTCACAATTACAATCAGTTTCTAAGAGTATACAAATTTCAGAACTTATTCTCTTCAATTTGCAGATCACTACACTTTTCGAAATGGCAAACCAGATCCCAGCCCATATCTTGAATGCGATGGTCATCGATTTTAACTCGGTTCTATCGATTCAAGAAGCAGACGTTAAGAATGTATTTCTAAAGCTTGAGTCGGCAGGTCTCAGGATGTTCTTGGGACAATCTTCTCAAAAGATATACCTCAAGGAGGTCAATGAATTCTATCGGAAGGGATTTATCACTGCTAATGACACTATCTATGTGACTATCAATGATCAGTTGCTACTCCTTTCTGAAGAAGCTTTCGGAGAAATCTTCTCTTTGCCAACTGATGGTTATGTCAGCTTTTCTGAAGTAAAAACTCATGACATTGAAGAAATGCAGTCTCGACTATCTGCTGATGGACGGAAAATCAAGGTTTCCGATCCAAAGAAGGAACTGAAACCAGAAATTCAGTTGTTAGCTGATATCGTGGCAAAGGGAATATTAGCAAAAGCCGGTTCTTATGCTGCTCTTACAGTCGAAAAATTCCAGGTAATGACCATAATCATGGGTGAAAAGAAAGCAAATTGGAGATATATTCTTTTTAACATCTTGAAGAATATGCTCAATTCATCCAAACAGTTTGCCATCCAAATCAGTTATCTGTTAAAACTGAAGGGTTTGGTAGCTGAAAATGCTGAAACATCATCAAAATTCAAGGTATTTACTGCCAAAAACACCTTGCCATCAAAAACCAAAATAGAGGTTGAGCCATCACCAGTCAAGAAGGTCAAAACAGCAAAAAGGAAACTGATTCTCAGTGAATCAGATTCAGAGAAAACTCCTTCCCCTAAGCTTGTCAAAAGACCAAGAACTCAAAGAACCAAACCAATAACCACAGTGGAAGTCATTCCACCTGAGAAAATTATTCAATCAGCTGCTCAACAGCCCATTCAGGCTATCCCTTTGCAAGTAGTCTCACCTGATGATTCAGTTACCAAAGCAAAGACACCAGCTAAGGTAAGAGCTCTCTTGACTCTTGTAAATCGCCCTACCATCCTGCCTAGAGCGAGATCTAAAGGTGTAATATTAAGGGAACCAGTGCACTCCACACATTCTGGAATGGATCTTCCTCACATTCTCTCAACTGACGAAGGAAAAGGCAAGCTGGTTGAAGAACCCCGGCCATCCAATGTCATTCAAACACACATTGACCTAGTTTGGGAACAGGTCAATGCATTTGCCACATCACAATTAAAATCTTTTGATTGTTGGAAAAGTTTCAGAACAGAAATCTTTGCCAAAGAACTGAAGCATAGATCTTAACTGAAAAAGTTCATCTAGCTAGAAGCAATTGTGATGAAAGTAGTCAAAGCTGCTACAATTCTACAGGCATTAGAAAGGCAGAAATATTTCTTTAATCAGATTCGCGTCAAAAAGCTAACAAGAATGGTAGCAAAGCTGAAGTCCAACTACAATCCCACAAGTCCAACTGCATACAATGATAGAGTTGTGTTCACTAAACTAGACACAGATCTTAGTAGTCTGCAGAGTGGAATCAGATTTTGGGAAGAAGATCAGGAACTAGTTCTTCATGACAAACCCCCCAACTTCAAATATTGAAAAAGATTTATCCTCCTCTCCACAAAAAGAACCATCTCCACAACAGGCAACTGAAAAGCCAGTTCAGGGAATACCTCAATCCTCTCAGACAGAACATCAGCTATATTCTGAAGCAGAACTATCCTTGGCAAACATTGATGAAATCATTCAAGCTGTTACCTTGGAAGCTCAGCTAGAGGAAATACAAAATGACTCAATTACCCATTCAGCTGAACAACCAGAGCAAGACATTAAGATATCATCTGAAGCACCAGCTGAGTCACTTATTGCTGAAAAATTTATATCTGCTCAAACTGAAGATCAAACTGAAGTGCCAAACCAAACTTCAGAAAAAGAAATAACTGAATCGGAAAAAGCTCAAACTGAAGCACCAGTTCAGCCAGAAACTTCTGCTGAACAAGATATTCAAACTGATGAACAAGCAAAACCCTCAGAACAAGAAACTGCTGAACATGTATAAGGTCAGTTGCTCACTGAATCAAAGGAGCTAGAACAAATTTCAGTTAATTCTCCACAGGAGGCCCCTATGTATGAACCATCCATCTCCATCATTCAGCCAGATAGTCCATTTCTTGATCAAAACCAACGTTCATCATCTCAAATTCAAGAAAACATTCCAGCTCAGCCTATGGCTGGAACAATAGAAACTAATCAAGCATTAGTTCTTTTTGGACAAACATCAAAGAATTCAGAAACGCCCAGTCAGCGACCTCCAATTCAATCCACAGAAATGGATGTTGTTCTTGAAGAAATCCAGAACATACAGTACAATATGCAGCAGATGCACGCTGAAATCAAGAAAATTCAATTCGAACAACTGTCTCATACTGTCAAATTAGATTCTTCGTCTGAATTTGACTCGGCGAAACTAAACGCTCTTCAAGCCAACATGGACTCTCTTAGCAGAACTGTGCATGAAATAAAGAAGGGGCTAGTTAACTCACTCTTTACAACTCAGGATGTAATCAGTCAGAGAGTTGAGCGACTGGAAACCTCTGTTTCAAATAAAATAAAATTGCTACAGACCTCCCTCACAACTGTTGCCACAAGTATCTCATCAGATGTAAAAATTCTTTCCATTGACGTTCGAAAGTTATCAGACAAAATGGAGTTGTTTGACAAAAAGGGGGAAGAACAGCAGCTGAAGAAGAATTAATCAGATTATTAGAATCAACTGATATAATATTCTCAGATTTTATGTTATCTACAAGGAATCCAGTTATTTTATGATTCAGTTGCGTAATCTATTATCTACAAAGAGCTCAGTTATTCGATCTTAAATCACTTGGTTTTGTCAAACACCATAAATGGGGAAATTGTTGGAAACTAGATTCTGGAGTTTGACAAAACATGAATCAATCGATTAACAAAATATGAATCAACTGATACGCGCAAGCAAATTCGGCAACTGAACTTATCAACTGAAATCAGCTGATACAATGATACAGAGTAAACTGATCAGTTAAAACATTCAGCCGAATGCCTCAAAGTCTCTCAACTGAAGATGTCTCGGGAAAGAACAAAGAAGACATAACAGATTACAAGAGCACCGCACAACAACCAAGACTACTTAAAACAACGCATTCCGGACAAATCAATTAAGACGCCGAATTACAATAAATGAAGCAAACAATATCGAAGGAATAATCAAGTGGAAACCAACGGATACAAAGATTCAAATTTATCTCAAGATTACCGTGGGAAAAGAAGAGTATAAATATGGCAGAAGAAAAAGAAGAAGTGACGATACATCATTCAAAACTTGCTATTACTCTGACAAAATCTCAGCTCACTCTTACTTGATTTATTCGTAGCAATCAAGGCTACAATTTGAGAAGACTAGCACTCTGTAATATTTGTTAATTCAATAGTGCTAAGATCAGTTACGCACAGAGATCATTTTGTAATACTAAGAGTTTCAGTTTAGGCAGTGGGTAAGTCCTAACTGAAGTGGGTCTGTACAAGTGTTGTATTGGATCAAAGTCTTTTAGTGGAAATCCTATCCTTGTGATAGAAGGGGTGACGTAGGAGTAATTGAATTCTCCGAACATCCAGAAACAATCCTTGTGTATTTTATTTCAGTTCTGTATTCTATCTGTCAGTCAGTTACCTTCCGCAACTACCTCAGTTTAACTGATTGATATTGACCAACAAGATTCCGAGAATCAGTTTGTCACCAAACTGAACTCAAAAATTCGATAAGACCAATATTAATTGAGAGTGTTTATTCAACCCCCCCTTCTAAACACTCTTGACACGTCAATCGATCCTATCAGAACCAGGTATGGACATTATGAGTTTATCGTCATGCCTTTCGGTTTAAAGAATGCTCCAGCGGTGTTTATGGGACTGATGAATCGTGTTTTTCAGAAGTATCTGGATGAGTTTGTTATTGTTTTTATTGATGATATTTAGGTATATTCCAAGAGTATGATTGAGCATGACGAACACTTAAGAACTGTGTTGCAAACACTGAGAAATGAGAAACTATATGCTAAACTGTCAAAATGTGAGTTTTGGCTGAGACATGTTGTCTTTTTGGGGCATATCATATCTGGAGACGGTATTTCTGTTGATCCAAGTAAAGTTGAGGCTGTGATTTGTTGGCCTAGACCGACTTCTGTACCAGAGATACGCAGTTTCATGGGTTTGGCATGGTACTATCGACGATTTATTAAAGATTTCTCCAGTATTGCGAAGCCGATTACCCAGTTGACACAGAAGAATGCGCCATTTTTTTGGTCTGAAGCATGTAAATCTAGCTTCTTGGAGTTAAAGAGACGACTGACCAGTGCTCCTGTATTGACTATCCCTTCAGGTACTGGTGATTTCGTTGTATATTATGATGCATCTCACAGAGGGCTAGGATGTATTTTTATGCAGCAAGGACATGTGATTGCATATGCCTCGAGACAGTTGAAACCCCACGAGACTCGTTACCCAATTCATGATCTTGAATTGGCGGCCATTGTGTTTGCACTGAAGATATGGCGACACTATCTCTACGGCGAGAAGTTTGAAATCTATTCTGATCACAAGAGCTTGAAATACCTGTTTTCGAAGTCAGAGTTGAATATGAGACAGCGTAGATGGCTCGACTTACTGAAGGATTTCGATTGTGAAATTAAGTACTATCCAGGGAAGTCTAAGGCAGCAACGGATGCCTTGAGTCGAAAGGTATGTGCTCTATCCTTATCGACGATAGGTATTTCGAATATGATTGAATATTGCTGTTTGTCTGGGTTAGCATTTGATACAGATAGTCGACCATTGCGACTTGCTACGATTCGAATGGAACCAGATTTGATTGTTCGCATTAAAGAAGCATAGAAAAATGATCAGAATGTTCAGAAGTCGATTGAGATGGTTAGATCAGGACATCAGTCAGAGTATCAGGTACATGATCATGTTTTGTATGTGAATAACCGTCGTGTAGTGCCAGATGTTTCAGATTTGAAACAACAGATTCTAGCAGAAGCGCACTGTAGTCGGTTCAGTATTCATCCTGGTGGCAGAAAGATGTACAATGATCTGAAGATACAGTTTTGGTGGAAAAAAATGAAATCAGACATTGCAGAGTTTGTATCTAAGTGCCTGAATTGCCAACAGGTGAAAGCTGAGAGGAAGAAACCCGGAGGTTTACTTCAGAGTGTATCTATTCCTGAATGGAAATTGGATCACATTTCCATGGATTTTGTTACGAAGTTACCACGATCATCCCGGGGCTGTGATGCAATTTGTGTCGTAATTGATAGACTGACCAAATCAGCATGCTTTATTCCATACAGAATGACGTATCGACATGATCAGATGGCAGAAATATATGTCAGAGAGGTGGTCAGATTACATGGTGTGCCGAAGTCTATCGTATCAGATCGTGATCCCCGCTTCACTTCACATTTCTGGCACAGTTTACAGCAGGCTTTAGGTACGACATTGCACCTAAGTACTGCATATCATCCTCAGACCGATGGACAGTCAGAGCGGACTATCCAGACACTGGAGGATATGCTGAAAGCTGTAGTGCTAGATTTTGGCACTAGTTGGCAAGATTCACTACCGCTTTGTGAATTCTCGTACAACAACAACTATCAAACAAGCATTGAGATGGCACCGTTTGAAGCATTATATGGCAAGAAGTGCAGATCTTCTCTATATTGGGATGATATATCTGAAGTACTAGAACTTGGACTTGATATGATCCGAGAAATGACTGAGAAAGTAAAATTGATCTAGAAAAGAATGAAGACAGCACAGGATAGGCAAGCCAAGTACGCGAATATACGTCGTCGACCGTTAGTGTTTGAACAGGGAGACAGAGTATTTTTGAAGATCTCTCCTTTCAGAGGCATTGTCAGATTTGGCAAACGTGAGAAATTGTCTCCTAGATACATTGGTCGTACGAGATTCTAGAAAAGATTGGTGACCGTGCATATCGACTTGCTCTTCATCCTTCTTTATCCGGGATACATGACGTCTTTCATGTGTCGAAGCTACGGAAATATCTGCCAGATAATTCTCATATACTTTAGCCTGACGAAGCCGAACTCGACGAAAATTTGAGTTATTTTGAGCAACCGATTCAGATTCTTGATCGAAAGGAAAACCAACTCAGGACGAAAACTATTCCGCTGGTGAAAGTCCAATGGAGTTGTCATGGCATTGAAGAGGCTACCTGGGAAACGGAGTCAGCTATGAGACAAAGATTCCCAGAGTTATTTCACTGATGTAAGTGTTTTAAATATAGCATTTTCTATTATACCTTCTTATTGATATGATTGAATTGCATGTGATTTCGAGGACGAAATCATATCTTAGGGGGGAGAAATGTAATGCCCGAGATTTTGACTTTGTTAATCTGGAATTATGAAATTTGAATTGATATGATTATAGCCGGGCCATTCCGAGACCAGATTGGACAAATTATAAGAATTAAACGGAAGAAAAGATGAGTTGGGCCGAATGTTGTGTGCCCGGGCGGAAGTCTTTGACCGCCCGAGCGCTACATGATAAGGGAAGAGGGCCATAGGTTTCGTGCCTGGACGGAGGTCTTTGACCAGCCCGAGCGCGCTTGTATAAAATTTCAGGGCCGAGAGTTTCGCGCCCGGGCGGAACTTTATGTCTGCCCGAGCGCGAAACGTGTTGGACAAAGAATAAGCCAATTGCCCCTCACCATGCATGCTATATAGATGATTTGTACTTCTTTTCCTTCATTGTTCAGCTGAAAGGAACGAGAGCAAGATTCAGAAACTTCTAAAGTGTCATTTTAATTTTATCTTGTGCAACACCTAACCATTCGATTTTGAATCCGAGCTTAGATTCTTGTTCCTTGCATCATAGGCTTCTAAAGGATGTAAGTATTACTACATTTCAGCATGTTTTGAAGTTGAGATGATTGGGGAAATCAGATTTTGATTGTTATTAATTGTTATTGTGATATGGGTGATAGTATATTCGAAACCGGATCGAAGAGCGGATATGATATGCGATTTTGTTCAATTTCCAGCATGTATTGAGTGGAGTATTTGCAGATTTCAGCATGATAGATTGTGTTTATGATGATGATTATGAGTTATTGTTATTGATTACTAGTGTTTGAGATGACCGGTATTGCGAGATTACGCCGTTATGCCGTTGAAATGTACCGAGATTGAATATTGATCCGTATGTGTATTGATTTAAGCTAGAGATTGATAGAATGCATCTTGAATATGTCATTTCAGATTTGTCTTGACTAGCTTCAACATCGAGACCTCGACATCGATAAAGACTGAACAACGAAAGGTATAATTCAATGTTGATTCGGGAAGACACAACTCGAATCAGATCCAGTTTGAGTTTCCCAAAATCACATACTAGATTGTTTATAATTTGATACGGTTATGCCTTGTATATAGAATTGTAGCAATGCACATGAGATAGGTGAGTCGTTGGAAGACATGCCAAGATACCGGATGTTTGGTGATATCGATGTACGTAGGAGAAGATCGACTCCTATTGTAGATATTCGATACAGAGAGGGCCGAAGTCCGGGAATAAGACATACCGCCACCCCGATTGGGAGAGTAGGTGGGAGATTGTTACGTCTTATTCACACCGGGATCCCTAGATTTAGATATGAGTTGAGTTAAAGAATATGAGTCGAATTGTTTTATCTGTATTCACTAATGTGTCATAATTACTGATTTAAGTGGTATGATTTTGTATGTAATTGCATGACAAGCATGTATACATGTTTTATACTGGGATTTGTTCTCACCGGAGTATCCGGCTGTTGTTGTGTCTGTATGTGTGCATGACAACCGGTGGGACAAGATCAGGGTCAAGGAGAGTGTGACTGAGATTGGATAGCGTGGTGATTTCGGGCGAGAAATGAACTAGTAGTTGAACATTTGCTATGTAGTTTGTTGTAAACGCTATTTTGTATGACTGTAATAGAACAAGACATGTACCAACGTTTGTTGAAATAAAATTGAGATAACGTTGATGTATGATTTATATACAATTGTTTTGATATTAAAAGCAAAATTTTGACCCACATTTTCTAGCAAAGATCCAATTAATCCCACAGACAATTGAGTTAGAGCCCGGGTCCCCACAAACATCGATGGGTAAGGCTTGACACATAAAGATGAACGACGTCATATGATTGGGTCCTAATCAAACGTGAGACAAAATTTTACGTAGAGGGTTGCATGGTGATGCAATTGGAAACTTCCTCTTAGAAATTGTGATTGGCTTATATTATTCGGGATCATGATTTGCTAATTGGGCCTTACGTACCTACTGAGGAAAGGAGTTTCCCGTTTTCACTAGAGGGTAGTGAAAGATGTCAAAACAGTGGGAGCGAAAATTTATAATGTAATAGTCCATACTTTATATCTTACTAAATATTTTAAAATAGTCATTAACATTTATCTGTTTTACTTTTCAATACTTTTTGACAATTTCTTCGATTCGCAATCCGCTATCTATAATACTCGACAAACACGTATTAACCGGACCTAATTACCTCAAGTGGCTAAGAAATCTGAAAATCGTCTTGAATTCGGAAAGGATAGCGTATACACTTATTGAGTCGCCCCCTGTTGAGGCTCTGACTGACTGCACTCCTGAGGAATTGCAGACTTACAAGGAATGGTGTGACCATGACTTGAAAGCTAAGTGTTATATGCAGGCTTCTATGAATGATGAGAAGTCGGTTCTTTATGTGGGTTCTTCATCTGGTACGAAGATTGGTACACATGGGAAGGGAAAGAAGCGTTCTTTCCAACGTCCCAAGAAGAATGTGCCCTTGAAGAAGCATTCTCCGAGTCCCGCTGTGGCAACCATACCAGTGAAGGCTAACAAGACTGTTGATGTATGTCATCACTACAAGAAGCCTGGACTATTGGAGGCGTAACTGCAGAGAATATCTTGCCTAGAAGGGTTCTGGAAATGGTATGTTCTACATTGAAGTAAACATTTCAATTAAATATACTTCTTGGGTATTAGATATTGGTTGTGGCTCACGTCTCTGTAATGATTTACAGATGATGGGAAGAAGTAGGAGAGTTAGGGAAGGTGAGACCTTCTTGAGGTTAGGGCAATGGAGCAGGAATTGCTACCAAGGCCGTGGGAGATGTTTACTTATTGTTGAACAATGATTTTGAGAGATGTTTTTTTTGTACCTGATTTGATGAAAAACATTGTTTTCCATTTTTATGCTTGATAAAGATGGATATTCTTGTTTATTTAGCAAAGGTGTTTGCAACATTTACAAGAATGAATGTTTAATTGGTACTGGAGAACTTGAAAACGATCTCTATAACTTATAATTGAAAGTACATTCCTTTAAACAATGTCCAAGCAATAACAACAACAAACAAGCAAAAGCAAGATACTCTTAATACGGCACAATTATGGCATGCTCGATTATGACATTTTCCCTAAGAAGGATGAACAAGCTAGTGGGAGTGGGCATGTATGATATGTCTGATATTAATTCTCTCCCAACTTGTGAATCCTGTCTAAAAGGAAAGATGATTAAAATTTCCTTTAAGGGCTATGTGGAGCAAGCCAAAGGGTTATTGGATTTGATCCATACCGATGTGTGCGGTCCGCTTAGCATCACCACTAAGCATGGACATGCCTACTTCATCACCTTTACCGATGACTTTTCGAGGTATGTGTATGTATATTTGATGAAATAAAAGTCTGAAGCCTTTGAAAGGTTCAAAGAATTCAGAAGTGAAGTAGAGAAACAGTTGGGACGAAGCATCAAGTCACTTCGATCGGATCGAGGTGGTGAGTACTTGGGTGCCGAGTTCCTAGAGTATCTAAGGGAGAATGAGATTCTCTCACAGTTGACTCCGCCTGCTACACCACAGTTGAATGGTGTTTCGGAGCTTCATAACCGAACTTTGATGGACATGGTTCGGTCTATGATGGGGTTCACGGAGTTGCCGCCATCCTTTTGGGGATATGCGCTTGAGACAGCGGCATTGTTGTTGAATAATTTCCATTCAAAGGTAGTTGATAAGACACCATATGAGATATGGATGGGTAAGCCTCCCAAATATTCTTATCTTAGAATATGGAGATGCCCTGCTTATGTGAAGCAGGTAGTGGGAGATAAATTGGATAGTCGATCCATTTTATGTTACTTTGTGGGATATCCAAGGAATTCAGTTGGATATTATTTCTATGATCTTCAAGAAACAAAGGTGTTTGTTTCTAGGAATGCAACCTTTTTGGAAAATGAATTTCTATTGGATAGAAAAAGAGAGATGATAGAACTCGAAGAGGTTCGAGAGACACCCACAATTGAAGAACCCACACCCGAAGAGCCAAGAGAGGAGATACAAGCTACTAGAAGATCCGAGAAAGTCTCGAGACCACCTATGAGGTATGGTTTGCTTCTTGAAGAGGGCCATGATGAGCCTAACAATGGATGTGATCCAAGGAGCTTCAAGGAAGCGTTATCTGATGCCGATTCATCCAAGTGGCTTGAAGCAATGGAATCTGAGATGAATTCCATGCATTCAAACCAAGTGTAGGAACCTTGTGGATCCACCTGAGGGAGCTGTTCCCATAGGGTGTAAATGGATTTACAAGAGGAAAATTGGGGCGGATGGGAAGGTATTGACCTTCTAGGCGCTATTGGTGGCAAAAGGATATACTCAAAGACAAGGAGTTGACTTTGAGGAAACCTTTTCTCTAGTTGCAATGTTCAAGTCTATAAGTATATTGCTAGCCATAGCTACATGGTATGACTATGAGATATGGCTGATGGATGT